>NC_080571.1:207436879-208044879 GCF_030247185.1 Malaya genurostris | reverse complement strand
AACGAAATGACGTCCCTTGCCGTAAGTTGTAGCCAAGTATTGAGAAACGCGTCGAAATTACAGAGTTAGTATTCTGGTGGAAATGCTTCGACTGGACATATACTGCACTAACTTAATTTACCTTAAAAAGAAAACGTGGCGCCGGTCCAGTGATTCGAGCATCAAATGTAGTATTTTCCAGTTATGGAATCCCAGAACGTTGTTGACCAATTGATCCGTTGGTGTAATCCAGAAGCAATGGCGGTTCCGACCCAAGCGACGCCAATTCCAAGGCGTGATTATGTTGTACAGCAACCTATTGTTCTTTATGGTCCAGTGCGATGGCGGCAACAAGCGTCGTTTACCATTGGTGGCGTCGGTATCATGCAGAACCTTCCTGGATTTCCTTAATTTTGTAGGTCCCAAATCCGGTTCGAAGGACCAAAATGTGGGGATGTGAACGTTACCCTTATGGATTCTTCGATAGCGGTGAGCGGTAGATGTCCAAATCCCAACATCGAACGAGAGATCACCAGAGAATGGCGGAATGGCATGCAACCAACATGCAATGAGTAGCACTATACCGAAATCGCTACACCGACGTCTTATTGTTTCCGGGATAAAGTTCCTTCAGTAACGTAGGCGCATATTTTATACTGACACACTTTTATTACTGACAACACATTTTATTTATGGGGACGGGTATAGCGTGATGGGATAGTCGATGCCTTTCACGCAGCCCGCCTGGGTTCGATTCCCAACCCCGCACATAGGGTCAGAAAGATTTTCTGATCCGAAGAGGCGAATGACCTAAGATGTTAAAGCCTCTATAATTGAAACAAAAAAAAAACACATTTTATTTAAAACGAACTATGCATGCTTCTAATTTATTCTTAACTAGGTAATTTGAACTTAACTATAACAGGTTAAAATCACGACGGGCGTGCCACGAACCCATTTCGTGTGTCACCGCGGCAAGGTATCATTCCAGACTGGTTAAATCTCCCGATCGCGTGATCGATAGACCGATAAGATCAGGCAGCTTTCAATTCGGCGATGTTTTGGTTGAAGCAGGTAAAGATCAGTCTCGCTCTCATCAACTTTCCTTATCACACCAGTAATCGGATGAATGATGATGACGGAGATGACTATGACGATGATGATGATGGTGATCTGCTAGAATTCGCACTGTCCCGTTCTATTTCGGATTAATTTGTCGATCCAGGATCTCTCACTATAGATGCTGCTGCTGAGAGGGTTTACACAGGGTTGTAGTTGTGGGTGGTCTATATCTCGAACAATTATTGTATGGCTTTATTTGGCGGATCAAAAAGTGCTATTCTTTCTAACGCTTAGCAATAATGTTAGAATAGATGGTTTATATTATTGATGAATTCAAATCATATTCATCCACAACCTTCGATATCTTCCATTGTTTCGGATCATGGAGATAACAGTCTATCTACATAAAATTCATGTATGTAGCTTGTACAGTGCAACTTCTTGACAAGGGGGATTCCATGAAAAAATTGTTGAATTTATGAGAAACGGCACTTCTGGTTGAGAACAGATACTTGCAGCAACTTAGTGATGGTCAAAATACCACCGTTATCTAGCTGAAAGCTATCAGTATGGCGTCAATCTTTTTACGATAGAGACTTCATTGGTAAAAGCAAAGCTTTGATATTACATTCCTGTAGTCGAATTCTGTTTCAACAGACTTCGCAGCCGATTCAAAGTGTACAGGACCATTGCATGGCTGGTGCTACGATCCTACTGACACTACGAATCCTTCCAGGTCGGGACTCAAACGACAACTGGTTCGTAAGACTAGTGCACTAGGCATTGAACCGCCAACCCGGGACTTCATTAGTAAGGACACTGTGATTCGGTAAAGTATTGGTGTCTTAGGTAGAGATAACTTTAAGTCTGTTCAATGGTTTATGTTGAACTGCTGAAAGGCCTGGCAGTTCAACATGAACCTGCTATGCATTGCTGTGCCAAAGAGGAAACGTAAATTAAAAATTTGTTTTAATCCGCCTAGTGGTGTAATGATGTTACAGCAAGATTCATCAAAATACTGCAAATTAAAAAAGTGTAGAAACCTTATTTGAAACATCTTTTGTATAACACTACTACTAAGCAAAGTAATATATATATATATATATATATATATATATATATATATATATATATATATATATATATATATATATATATATATATATATATATATATATATATATATATATATATATATATATATATATATATATATATAGCTGCATAATCGGGAAGAAGGAGTACACTCGCGTTGGTTGTTACTCTATTCGATAATGCTATTACAGGATCAGACGTTAAAAGAAATCGTTTGAATACATCCTCTAGATTCACTAAACGATCGAATTTCTGCGAATGGAACTGCCTACACTTGCGAATTGATTTATTTCGACTCTCTTGCGCTTCCTTACTGTACATTATTTGCTATCTGTTTGGTTCCCTTGCGATTAATTGTTGAGCAAGAAGGCTGGATGATCTGGAACAACAGTTATTCTTCATCTGTTTCCCTTTTCCACCCAAAATAATCATCTTTCAAAAGGAAAACACGGAACTAACAAAGCAGGAAGTGGACAAAGTAAATATAGAAATTGCAGAGCTTTCTCCCACAGCACTTGGGAAAGTACACTAAGGTCTTTTTTTATGCGGTCTTTGTTTATGCGGTTTTTTTATGCGACTTTTTTATGCGAATTTTCAGAGTTATGCGTTTTTTTATACGTTTTTTTATGCGGTACATAAACTCGCATAAAAAAAAGACTTCAGTGTAACAGATCGGCTGAAAAGTTTGTATCGTTTCTATGAGAGGGCGCCACTAGAATTAAATCCATACCATTTTCAGTTAGTACCAACCTTCAAAAGATACGTGTATAAATTTGACAGCTGTCTGATTAATAGTATGTGAGATATTGGATTTTGAGTGAAGCTACTTTTGTTACTGTGAAAAAAATGGAAAAAAAGGAATTTCGTGTGTTGATGAAACACTACTTTTTGATGAAAAAAAGTGCCGCCGATACCGAAAAATGGCTTGATGAGTGTTATCCAGACTCTGCACCGGGCGAAGCAACAATTCGTAAGTGGTTTGCAAAATTTCGTACTGGTCATATGAGCACCGAAGACGATGAACGCAGTGGACGTTCAAAAGAGGCTGTTACCGAAAAAAATCCACAAAATGATTTTCAATGACCGTAAAGTGAAGTTGATCGAGATAGCTGACACCCTAAAGATATCAAAGGAACGTGTTGGACATATTATTCACGAATATTTGGATATGAGAAAGCTTTGTGCAAAATGGGTGCCGCGTGAGCTCACAATCGATCAAAAACAACAACGAATTGATGATTCTGAGCAGTGTTTGGAGCTGTTATATCGAAATAAAACCAATTTTTTTCGTCGATATATAACAATGGACAAACATGGCTCCATTACTTCCCTCCGGAGTCCAATCGACAGTCAGCTGAGTGGACTGCACGCGATGAACCGAACCCAAAGCGTGGAAAGACTCAACAATCGGCCGGTAAGGTTATGGCGTAGGTATTTTGGGACTCGCATGGTATAATTTTCATCGACTACCTTGGAAAGGGAAAAACCATCAACAGTGACTATTATATAGCGTTATTAGAGCGTTTGAAGGACGAAATTTCTAAAAAACGGCCTCATTTGAAGAAGAAAAAAGTTTTGTTTCATCAAGACAATGCACCGTGTCACAAGTCGATAAAAACCATGCTGAAATTGAACGAATTGGACTTCGAATTGCTCCCTCATCCACCGTATTCTCCAGATTTGGCCCCCAGTGACTTTTTCCTGTTCTCAGACCTCAAGAGAATGCTCGCTGGTAAAAAAATTAGAAGCAATGAAGAGGTAATCGCTGAAACTGAGGCCTATTTTGAGGCAAAGGACAAATCGTACTACAAAAATGGTACCGAAAAGTTGGAAGATCGCTATAATCGCTGTATCGCCTCTGATGGCAATTATGTTGAGTAATAAAAACGAATTTTGGCAAAAAAATGTGTGTTTCTATTAAACGATACGAACTTTTCAGCCGAACTGTTATTTGTATCAACGAGTGTCCTGCATGAACGATACGAAAGTATTAAACGACATAACAGGCACACACTCCCAAGTTTGGTACATATGCATTTCCGAGCGCTGTTTTTTGACCCGTTTCAAGCAAAGGTTAGTACTCTAGAAAGACGTGGTTACTGGTTTACTACGAGCGCCATCTCTGCTTTAGTCTCGGGACTTATTGATCCATGTGTTAGAAAAATCATGACGTCAGTTTTTAGATGATCGAGGTATAATTAACATCGACTATCTGGAAAAGGAAAGCACCATCAACAAATTTTGAAGCCATGGGCAAATCATTCTATAAGTATGGTATCGAAAAGTACAAGAACGATTCAATTGCATTTTGCTCGAAAAATGATGTTTATCTGGACTTTTTGATCGATGCGTTAACAACCTTCTCTACGGTAGTATCGAACCCCACAGAGTGTAAGTCGATTCGATACTGAATCTGAAAATGAAAATTGAATTGAACTTTTATTCACCAATTACCTAAAATATATGGATTTATCTACTCGAATCGATGCGTAGAAATATTTCCATGTAAAATATATCGACAATCAGTTAAATAATGGTTGAGATGTAAAAAATCTGACCACTGTTTGTATGGTTTTATTTCCTGTAATTTTGGAATTTGCACTCCGGTATCGAAAACAAAGGCGTAGACCTACGTCAAAAGATGTTGAGTGATTTTATTTATGCGAAGATATAAAACGGAAAGGTGAGACGTTACAAGGTTCATTTGACCAAGCATAAATCTTTTAGTAACTTAACTTTCACATTCTACCAGAGGAGACGAACTTATAGCTATAAAGAGATAGATAAAAAAGAATCCATACAGTGAAGAACTCATTGTGTATGAGAATGCCGTCGCAAACAGAAAGTGACAACTTCTGGTAACTTTTCTTTTGCCGGTCCGGATAGTAAATGGTTAAGAAGGTACTTTTCGGTATACAAGAGACTCGAGTGATTTGCATTGATGAGATGCTAAAGCTAAACTCCTCTGGCTGAAGTTTTCGAAAAAGATTTCTGGTTGCTCAAATGGCTCTTGTCACGTCTCACCTTTCTATTGAATATCTTTACAGCCTTGCTCTATCTTGAGTACAAGCATTCGATAAATTTGATTTAATTTATTCTTAGTTACAATAAAAATATGCTTGACTTAAAAATTAATAAATAATAACAATATTACCATTGTTTTTTGCTCGAAATTTCAGGGGGGTAATTACCTACCTTAAACATTTTCGGGTGGGTAGTACTACCCATCGTACCCACCTCTTTCACCGGCCCTGAATGTTGCCGTAATGTGGACGCCATCTTGCGTTAGATGATGGTTACGTAATGGTTAATGGATAACATTTCCTTGGGATTAACTAGCCATAACGTGGCCTCAAGGATGATGCGAGTACCAGTTCGAAAAAGGAAGTTATATATCTTCTTTAGTTGTTTACATGATTACATTCACTTATATGTGTATATTTAAATATTCAGTCTTGTTTTCGATTGTATGTCGATCGGTTTAGTTCTTTAGTTTTCTGTTCATCACAGTACTATCTACAGTCAATACTCACATTCTTCTATTGCAGAGGAAAATCATATGTGATTGGGTTGATCTCAAACAGGCTGCTGCTGCTGCCATCCGTTGTCTTTTGCCTTCAATTCAGCTTATGTTAGCCCGTCCATTAACGACTTGAGAAACTTTCCGACAGTTGATCGCATCCAGACGGCCTTGTGGTCAGGCTTTTGACGCCTACGTACCAACAGCTCTCGCGTTACAGCACAGCAGTAATAACAACAACAACAACATGAACAACAACACTAACAACAACAATAATAACAAACCACCACCGAAATGGTCTCATTTCCTTATACATCGAACCAACACTGTCACAGCTTCACTTTAATTAATACTGAAGAAAAAAATTACAACACTGCCTCCGCAAATTGATAATCAGTGCAATTAAGGTGCAACTGGTAAATACACGGAATAGATTGCAAGTTATCATTACTGTAAATCGCAGATCACAAAATATTTTCTTTCTATTTTCTTTTCTTGAACTAGCTGCCAATTGAAGTAATTTCACTCGTTGCCAACGAAGGTAGTAGAGCGCAATTTACCATCAAGATCAGGTGCTGTTGTTTTATCAGTTGCCAACTGCATTTGTTCAGAGGCTTCTTTACCGTTTATTTTTTCCTGCTTCAATCGTGTACTGCGTTTTGATTAGCTTTTCGCTTCTTCCGCTTAATTTTATACACATCAATATTTTATGTTCTCTTCTTGTTTTCATTCAACATTTCTTCTCCTGTCATTCTTCTTTGCAGTGGCATTTAATTTTGCTGCCTATATTTTATTTTATCAAGCATTCCTCTACTGCGTTGTCGCAAAGTATGTTGTGAATCTTGAAACATACATGAACCGCACTGCGCCAATCACTATTCTTCTTCCACTTGTCGGAATTCTTCGGATCTTCCCGCTTCCTCGCTTGAGACCCCAAACACTTTTCCCAAGAGCTCTAGGAGCAACGAAAAAAAAAGATTCAATACACTTGTCCGTTGAATCTTTCTCCACGCGCGCACACTTACGGACACACACACACACATGCACACTTACAAAACCAGGCACTGATGTGAATTTGTAACAATTTTCCTTTCCCTCGTTTCGTTTGTTTTTCTTCTTTCTCTTCTTTCACCACTCCACTCACTTTATTGATTATCTGTCACTCTTCTCTTAAACGTTGTTATCGCGATTTCAATTCAACTTTTGACGATAACAGATCTGCTCTTTTCGCATGAGGCGCACGGTTTCCCCGGGATCTCGTTTCGCCATCGGCGATCAGACGAGGGACGCAAGGTGAAGGGAGAAAAAAAACTTGTACCGTTTCCGGAGTTTTGTTTCTCGGATTGACTCTTTAAACGCGGATCGCGCAAGTTGCGAAGCAATAAAATGTATATATAATGTAACTTGAAAAACTTGAGCACGAATGTCGCTGCAAAGGTTTCAACTGTTGCTAGACTTCTTGGGCACTGCTATTCTATCTGTAAAGTCCGGGACGTTCGACCGTGACACTCGCGAGCAGAACACAAAATTAAGGATTCCAAATCCACCTGGTAGATGGAGTCCGTGTCCGTGTTTCTAGCGAATCACTCAAGCAGCTGGCGAATTAAAAGCTGCTCAACTACTACTGCACCGTGGCACCAACGACAGCAGCAAAACGATCGACTACTGGCTGGGAAGGCTCTCACTCGCTACTGGATTTTGCGGTTGTTAGAGGCTCCTTGACTTGTACCATGGGGGACTTTCAGTGGACCTGTTCGGATGAGATGCTGTTATGTTTACGCTCAACTCTCTACTGGTTAAATCTATCTCCGATTATTTTAAAACTCTCCACACGTCATCCCAGCCCGCACCACACCAGTTATGTCCCACTCTCAGGTATCAGGTAAATGTTGATCTGCAAGAGGAGAACCTGCTACTGCTGGTTTGTGGGTAACTACTATACAACAACACTCGACTACTGTCGGTGTGACGACGGCTTGCCAATCTTGCCAGCCGCCGGTCTCCACCACACTTTTCCATCTGGTGACTGTAACGGAGGTTGAGGTGATCAGGTCTAACCAATCCTATCGAGAATGGTTTCCACTGCTAGCAAGTCCTGCCTCATTGAAATTCGTGTCTTCCAGCAGCAACCGCGATTTCATTTCTGGTTCTATAATTTCAATTTATAATCTCTAGCTGAGCGGGGCTTTTTCGACATGGACTGGATGAGAAAAACATGAAAAATTTGACATGCTTACCATTTAAAAAGATAACAATATTATTCAGATCAACTGACTCATGAGTATGGATTTCTCAATGCTCATACTTCTATCTATCTTAGACGTTGTCACTTTAGTTTTAGAGTCAGTATTTCAAAAGGTAATACGCTACAATGAGAGATTCTCTTTCAAATATTTCTGCGATACTCTACGACTGTCGAGAACTAATCGCAAAACAAAAGATTTGAGCGTCATTTTGCTCAAATAGCAAATGCACATCACATCACCAAAAAGACTGTGCAGAGCATCCTTTTTCATGACAATTTGCCTCGGACCGATTTTAGCACGGTTCGTTTTTGGCAACATAATCTTTCGAATATGGCATATGTGAACCAGATGATATCAGCATTTTCGAGTTGAAAGTAATTCCATAATTATATTGATTTAAACTACTTACAGCAATAAATGCTGGAAAAACATAACTTCCATATACCATACGACTCAGTTTGTCTAGATCAGCAAATGCGGGCGTGACAAATAATTTCACTCCATTTTCTCGGAGGTGGCTAAACCGTTTTCTACAAACTCAGATTCATATGAAAAGTAGTATGCTCCCTAACAAGGTTCCTGAATTATGTTTCTATCCGACTCCTGATTGCGGAACCACAGGATGATATGTGAAACGAAATTAAAATAATGCAATTCATTTTTCTCGTAGATGACTGAACCGATCTAAGATTCAAATGAAATCTAAGAACCATCTATGATTCAAATGAGAGGTCTTAAAACTCTATAAAACATCTTACTTTTTAGTCAGATCCGACTTCTGGTTTAGGAGATACAGGGTGATTAGTATAAAAATGTCCATTTCACATAAATTAATCAGGTTTATCGGGTTTGCAGATTTGGATAGTCGATTACCAAATAAATTTATTTCAGTTTAAGCGGTATTCTTTTTTGGATTTGGAATGTACCCCCAAATTTTAATTCGCACTACAATTTCTCAAAGATGTCTACACACTCCTCAAGTGAATTTAACTGATTTCGGCTACACCGATTTTAGAATTCCGGTTCCAGTATCGAATCGTTTCTCAAAGCTCAATCATTTTCTCAAAAAGGCCAAATCGAACTTCAAAAACAAAAATTCATATTAAAGGACTTAATGTCCCATGCACAATTGGTGAATTTAATCTAATTCTGGAATTACAGATGATGAGTTTTTTATATTCATACCGATATAGAAGATGTAAATTGTTTGGCGTTTTGAATTGGCGTATTAATTGGGAATCATTTTGGGTTATGGTAGTTCCTGAATACCGGCTCTGAAAGTACCATAAATAATGGCGAAAAATTCCAAAGTGGAACTTACTTCGACATCTCATGGAATTTTCAATCGATTGTCCCACGTTAAGATTGAAATTCGATATGATTTGCAGTTTCGACATTACATGGTAATGAGTGATTAAAATCTCAATTTGCCGTTTAAAACGACGATAATTAAAATAATGTCATGAGAACTAAAACACCTAAGAATATCCATGCAAAAAACACATGCGGATTGATAAAAAAAGGTATCATCTCACTGCTAGGTGGATTAATCATGTTTTTTTTTCAAATGAGTTTTCATATTTTGATATTGAGAAAAGTAGCGGGGTAGCGCATTGAGAAAGCTGCTGGTTTTGAAATTAACAACTAAAATTCATTCTCTTTCTTTATGTTTAAGGACCCTATTTCTGTGTGTCATTGAATCATTACCCCCAAAACATTGTTTTACTTTCACTAGTTCCATTATAATTTGAGCTATCAGATCATTGAGAATGACTGAGTCGTTTTTTTCGATAAATATCCTCATTCGACACAAAGAAATTCATTCAAAGGTTTGAATAATGGGAGCGAGCCATTTCGTACCAGTGGGGGACGAAATTCTTTAAAAAATTCTTTCGGTTCCGGTTTTACAATGCGATTAGTGAAAATTTTCAATTTCATGAGTATTTTTTCACAAGCGATGGCGAAACGAAGTGCACATTTTTATAGATATTACTAGTAAATTCATCTAGTTGGCAGACCTTGCTAGTTGGTGGATATATAAATCTGCTTTGGGACTACTAGTGCCCGGCTTCCGCTTCCGAACGCACCGGTAATAGTGAAGAGAAGATCCAAAAACGGAACTCACTTCGATTTCTCAGCAACGGTTAATCCAATAATTCAATTAACGCTTTCAGTGTCTTAAAAGACACTGTGCAATTTCATCCAGATCCGACTTCCGGTTCCGAAATTATAGGGCAATGAGTATCAAAACTTTCGAACTGTCATACAAAATGATACAACATCGGTATGCATCGGTTCGTGCTGGTACGGAAGAAGAAGAAAACACATCCGCTTAGCACACAGCGTGCTTTGTTCAATTTTGTATAGCGTACAGGGTTGCCACATTTAAATCTATATTAACTTGATATAACTGTTTGTAAATAGTGGTCAAATACTCTTAAACAAGACTCACTCAATTGTTTCAGAGATGATTTGATTGATTTCCACAAACTTTGGCTCAAATAAAAGTTCCTATAGTCTCAAAGGTTGCTGTTTAATTTCATCCGGCTTTTGACTGTAGGTAGGAGACATAATCACCTATCTTGCAACTAAATTTCATCCAAATCCAAAACGTTTTTGTTTTCGTTTTGCAAATCGACTTCAAATTTTTAAAATCAATTGTTTTAGTGTGGAGATCGATTGGGATTTTTTTTTCAATATTTTGATTCTAAACCTATTTCGTAAAAACCACTCATACTACACTTTTTTGTAGGATTTGTCATTTTTTATTACAGCCACTTGGAAAAAATAGTATAACAAGTTTGGCCTTTTTCGAAAGACAGTCTAGATCATTTTTGGAAAAACAAAGTATGCAAAGTGTTTTTTTTTTGTAACGAAGTCTTCAAGTTCAGCAAGTTTCATTAAAATCTGAGAGGGTGCTGCCAACTCTGAATACGATTTAGCTCGAGATTCGTTATAATACTATAACTCTTATCATTTATGTTGGTGAAAATCGATTCAATCATATATGAGAAAATGTACACGGAACGACCGAAATTAGCTCTGCGTCTAATTCGTATTACTGTTTTTGAATTAGTTGATTTTAACAACAAAATTTCCAAATGAAATTAGTTATAATTAAGAGTTTACTTTGCTGAAAAAAACTTTTATTTATAAAGAATGTGTTTAGTTGGCAAATATCCAGGACACAATCCAGCAATATTTCAATCCAACACGAAATTCTCATTGACAACTAATTTTGTTATTAAAATCAGAAAATTTGTTTCTATTTATCTATCACCATCATTACCGAAAAACAGCACAAAGAAAACAAAAATGAATTTGTTTTTATTACAAGTTTATTATCCAAAAACTCATGAGAAGTGTCAAAGCAAAACAATCCATTAAAAAGCTAAAAAGGGCAGTCTTGTTGAAACTGCTTGCAAATTGTTTTGATGTTTTCGCATGTGTTACGATACATCCATATATAAATTTCTAAACCGGTATGTAAAAATGACGTGAACTCTTAGTGGAAAGTGGACTTATTTGTGCGCATTTGAAGCGATTGTGCGTAATAATCTTTTTACGCGGAACAGTGAAGTGAGTTCGAATGTTGCACTCAATTTGTATATCGATAGTCCCACGACAAAAGGGCCTAACTGTAAATGAGAGCCTCTCTTTGTTTACTTTCTCTTTTGGTTATTACGGAGCCATTATTGCAAATTCTCTAGAATTTTCAATATAAATCGAAAGTTTGTAGTTTTACCTTGAATATTTTGCGAAGAGTAAAGCGTCAAATATGAAATCAGTTCGGTAAATCGTGAAAGAAAAAGTAACAAAGAGAAACTGTTATTTGCAGTTACGCCCATTTGTCGTGGGACGGTCGATATGTCAAATGATGTTTTTTTGTATCTGTATGTAGCAATACCCGACTCTCCGCTTGATAAGGATTCTGTGGATAATATCCTTCGGGCGATTAATACTACGTTTCATTATCAGGATTTTTTTTTATTTAAAAGATATTTTATTCAGGCCTATTTGCGTACAAGCTTTACGTGGCCGATTTAGCTGAGTTTTTAAATAAAAAAAAATTTTTTTATTGGATCTCGTTGTCACCCTTTTTCTAGGGGGAGAGGAGCTTCCATTTTCCTCCTGCGAGGATAGAGGGGCACTTCGTTCGTGGTTCGTCTCGTCATCCATTGCCGCATCGGTGGTATTGTTGTTGATTTTGTTGCTGGTTGCTGTAGATGCGCTTTGTTGTACATTGTTTGCCGGTTGCTGGTTGGTTGGATGGTAAGCTGTTAACTGCAGCTGGTGTACTTTGTTCTATAGGGGATACGTTGGATGGTTTCGTTGAAGAGGATGCTTCACTGTTGTTGGTGACTGTCACAGGTGTACTGGGGTTGCTTGGGGTTGATGTGAAGGAAGCACCGTTGTCCTTTGGTATAGTTGTCTCCTTGTCCGGTTTATCACATGGCTTACCGTAGTGAACAGCTTTTTGGCAATATTGACATGTGGCCATCTGATTGTCATAGGTAACAAGTGATCAGCACGGTATTCTTGTATCTTGACCGAAAATCACATAAGAAGGTATAGCCTTCTTCAAGTATATGCGTAATAAACGTACGCCATTTAGAATACCGGGGAAAAAATTCCTCCACTTTTCATCTTCGATAGAGAGAATCTCTCCGTATTGGGACATAGTTTTGCGAATATAAGAACCGCTGACGCTTGAGGGAAGATCATCCACACGCACTTCTATAGCACTATCTTCCATATATACTGGAATGTTGTACTTGATATTTTCATGCTCCACATAGTGCACATTATTATTGTCTTTAGCGAATTGAATTGCATCCAACTCTTTATAGAACTGGATATAAACAACATTATTGGTCTTATTGCATTGGAGTAAATGCACACGTTTAATGTCAAGATTCATTTGCTCCTTAAGCAAACCTTCAAGTTCTCGTATCGAAGGTCGAATTTTGCACTGTCTGAAGTCAACAATAATTGTATTCTTTCGTACCGACGGTAGATTTTGTTCGTTTGGTTCACTCATTTTCGAGGTCTATTGTTCACTACACAATACTGTACTTGGTTTCTTCTGTCCCCAACGTAAGCGGTTTTGTTTGTCGACTGACTTGGATGAGATGTAAACCCGAACTGATTATCAGGATTTGATAACTGGCGACGAGGACATCCGGTACCGTGCACCGGTCATTGCAGTCAGCAATTATACAAATTACATGATTTTCTTTTCAACTGCTACGCTGGTTTTAAAGCTCTTTGATGAGCAGAGATGCCATTTATACAGATTTATCTGTATTATACAGATTTTTACATGCTCATACAGATTTTATACAGAGTACAGATTTTATACAGATTTCCTCAATTTAATACAGATTTATACAGATCTCACAAAAAGTAAGAAAGAAAAAAAATAAACTATTCTGTCTGAGCTATCTTTTAGTATATGATTCCAGTGACGATATAAAAGTCTATCAATCAACGAACAAATTACAAATTAATATGGAAATCTGTGAAATCCAATTATATTATAATTTGAAACCAATTTGAACTGATATTAATTTTTTTTTTACAATGACTTAGTGGAAACCTATATTGGAGAAACCAAATGAATGAAAAACTAACAGAAAAGATGATTTCTGTATGAAATGTTCAAAACGACGAATGTAACAATGAGAGATTATCTTTGTTTACTTTCTCTTTCGATTATTACGGTACTGTTAGCAATCCTTCACTCCAATTATTTACCGATAATAATAACTAAAGCCTGATGGCTCTTTGAATCTGCACTGAAGAAATTACCGAAAAAAGCAGGAATATTTCGCAATAATCGAAAGAGAAAGTAAACAAAGAGAATCTCTCATTGTTACATTCGTCGTTTTGAACATTTTATACAGATTTATTGGAAAAAGATACGCTCAGAGACAGTACTTCACTGTCAAACTGAGAGTTGTATGAACCGACTTGACGTTGCATATTGGTCATTGAAATTCCATGTCAAATTATAAAGTCATTAATTTCTAACTAGATAAATGTATGGAATTACAATTCAATTGTTGTAGATAAAAAAATGAAACTTCGTCGTTGAATATTCTTGTGAGCGCGGCAATGACATATTGAATCTACCATCCTACAACCACAATCTATTGGAATACATATCTTAGCATCATTTTGTTGTAAGAATTTCATTTTATTGGTGAATACAGATTAATACAGATTTTTTATACAAAGAATACAGATTTTCTATGAAAATATCTGGCATCTCTGTTGATGAGTAGAAAGGCAGTGCGACCAGAAGACAACATTTTCGCTGAAGTTGGCGGCAAACAAAAATCAAATACAGCAATCAAGTTTCGCTAAGGTTGGCGAACAATAAAAATCGGATATAAATTTCCAGCCTTCTGGTGGGCCTGTATACCGATAGTGTTTCTGTGAGCCGGTAGAAATATTTTCTGCGGTGAGTCAAAGTCTTTTTTCTAATTTTGGAAAATTTTAATAACTAGGACTGTTACTAATATTTATACAATTATTATAAAATTATACAAGATCGCGAACGTTTTCGTTAATATTGAGCCGTATTACACACACACTTAGAAAAAATCGTGTAAATTTAAATCATCTGTGACTGACATATTCGAGCGTCAAAAATAACCCATTTTTAAATGTGTTATTAATTTTACTTGGAACATAATTTTACAAACCTGTAATTTTACCATGAATTGATTTTAGTCGTGTAAAATTAAAATAAGTTCTAATTTTACACAATGGGACATAAGTTTACGAGATCTTGCATTAAAATTCATGGTTTTTATTCACTAAAGAAATAACGATTATTTTAAATTATAATACATTGCTATTCATTAACAAATTGTATTTATTGAATTACCAGTTCAATTAATGAAACATTTTCACCTTTACAGAATAAATTACAAGGTTTAACAAGAACGATTCTTCGGAATGTATGTAGACTTATATAGATGAAACATGACACCTATATACTGATATTGCTTAGGAATCCAAAGTATGATTCGAGATAGCCTCTATTAGGCGCTTAACTACTCGCTGCTGCTGTCCCTTGCGTGTTGCATTTGATTTAGATCCACTTATGGGGAGAATCTTAAGAAAGTATTCCTGGATGAACTCCATGAACTTCGATGTTTGTTTCATATACATGAAATTATGTACGTAATGAATTGACATCAAATCCATAATGGCGACAATCAATAATTCGGTTCCTTCGCTTAAGCACACTTGCTCCGCAAATACATAATGCATCCACATATTATTTCCGCAATCTACAGCAACGAGTACTGGACCTGAACAGTCAGTAGTAACGCTATCAATTTTAGTGCCCATCTGGAAGGAATATATAAATAAAATGATGATGTAATTTCGCTCAATTTACATTACCTCTACATTACCTCTTTTTGAATAATAACGTCATTAATCTTTTCTCTCAAAGAACAGCACAAAAACTTAAATATATCGTAATCCGATGAATAACTGTCTAATACACCAAACTTTTTATTGCTCTTCGAAAAATGAACGATTTTCGTCCGTTTAGCTGAGAAAAATTTCTTCAATAAATCCAATTAGACACCCGCGCGAAGAGAAATTTGTTGTTTTCTTAAAGAAGAATTTTAGGTACACGATAACGTATTTTCAGGTATTGAGAAATGTAATTTTACACAAGTAAACATTGAAGGTTATACTTGTTTTTAACAAATTTTCAGTAAAATTACTTCAAAGGCGGTAATATTAAAACGATGTTACTCCAATTTTAGGAAACTAAAAAAAATAATTTCTTTACATGTTGTGGCATTTAAAATTGAGTTATTTTTCAGATTAGGTTTCGATAGATTGCGTCATTGCAAAAAAGGTCATCGATAAAATTCCAAAATTTTTGGTGTGCAGGTACTTGCTTCAAAAGTTGGGCCGAAAGGTTGAAATATTTTTTTATTGCTAACAAAATAGAAAATGGCAAAGATAAAAAAGCTTACCTCATTACAATTGGAGGCTCAGTAATTTTCTCACAATTAAAATTCATGTATTCTGTAGACTATTTTGACAATGTTTCGTATGATGAACTAATTTTAAATTTGATTACTAGTTTTGATAAATGTGAATTGGATATGATTCAGCGTCTACTCGTAACCAACAACCAAATGAGTCTTACGAAGATTATTTGTTATCTCTCCGGTATCAGGCAGAGCTTTGTGGATTCGGTGTTCGCAAAGACCAAGCTATATTAGACAGGATTGTGGCAGGTGTGCTAGATGATGATTTACAGAGAAGATTGCTAAATGAGTATAAATTAACACTCGTTTTAGCTGAAAAAATTCTTTTGACATGGAAAATGACTAAAAATAACTTCAAATCGTTTTCTGTTAATAGCGACGAAGCTTTTGCTAAAAATTTTAACCTTGATAGCAATAAGGGGAACATATCTGACATCGCGTATTTGAAACCAAAGGACTTAAATTTAAAATTAGATGTTTCGGATAAACGATCAGATATGCATGTTACTTGTTCAAGCAATATTGGGAGTCCTCCTTTGATAAATGTCAAAATAAATGGTATACAAAAGCAAAAGAATATACCTTGTGGTAAATGGTATACAAAAGCAAAAGAATATAACTTGGCAAACAAATTGTGGCAATAAATGGTTCTCATCTCACATTATTAGGGAAGTTTTGGATTATAGAGAAATTTTATGACAAAGCAAAATTAAAAATGTTTGTGATAAACTGCGGAAACATTTTCTATCTAATTGGTAGAACAAAGTTTTATACTTCCATATCAAACTGGATAATTCTATTTAGAGAAACTGTTTTAGTTAACAGCTTTAATAAAAGTTCAGTTATTGGTAAATTATTATGGAATACTGTTACCATAGAATAAGATATTATAAACACTTTAAATTTTAACAGTGATTTCTCGACGGAATTCAAGATCAAAGTAATAAAGCAATTTTTTTGTTTATTGGTACGGTACAGATGCAGCGAATGGAATCAATATAGTAATGAAGATCTAGGATATTTATTTGACTATACGGATTGGTTTGTTTTATTCAACGTTTTAATCCCTGACGATGATCCTCTTTACGATTCATTTTCTCTAACTAATTTTGTCGAGGAACGAGATATGAAAGTCTTTACTTATAATCCTGCTGTTAATGGCTGGGTGGAGAAGCTGATTCAAAAGCCATTTCCTGTAGATTCTGGAACAGTTTTGGACAATTTGACTACGAATAACAAGTTATGGTACAAAAATCATGAGCTCCTCATGCACTATAGATGGATAAAAACAACTTTTCTTTAAAGTAATTTTTGTAAATATATTTCAGATACAAATTGAAAATGTTTTCGTTCTCGCACATCGCACTCAGCTCAGGACCTTTAGAAATCCGAACTTAATGGTTCGGCCGAATGTTCTGATCAATGTCAGCCACAAACTGTATAATACAGAAGATTTAAATTCGAATCCAGCTGAGAAGAATCAGTTAAGGACGCAAAGCTACGATATTCTCAAATTCAGTGAACCCATGGATACATTTTCATTGAGTTATCTGAAGGAAGAATTTCGGGATTTCCCAGAGGAAATATGGAAAGGAAAACACAAAGGAATAGATAAGCCGACAAGACGGCTATCGAGTGTTTACGAGGATCGAAAAGAATTAAGCAGACAAAATGTTTCAAGGATTTTGAAATGTAATGTTGTAATGAATTGGTTTGAAGGATTGACTTCCTTTCGAAATATGTAAACAAGATTATGTTATTATTAGAATCTTTATTGAATATTTTCCTTTCTTAAGTGGAAAGGACTGGTATAATTAATACCTAGAAATGTTAGGATTAAATTAAGAGTACAGAAACATCGAAAGATTAAAATAAGTAAATAAAACAACTGGCAATTGTGTAGAGCGCAGTTGATCAGTTCTTATGAGTACCCTATAAACTACAGTTGTGTGTCTGTTGACTCTAACTAAGTCTACCGAAATCCAAGCTATAACCGGCTCTTCGCTTGATAAGGATTCTCCGGATAATATCCTTCGGACGACTAATACTACGTTCTTTATCTGGATTTGATACGGGCTACACCGTCCGGTGTACTACTTGTATTCGGTTTTTTGTTTCCCGAGTGCTCAAAGATTTCAGTGAGAGAGTCGATTTTGCGAAGTCGAATGAAGAAAACAGCGTTTTAGAAGAAAATTTTAAAAAGAAGTTTATGTTTCGTTTATGTCTTTTTCTCCAATACAACATCGTATTTATATCTGCTAATATAGCAAAAACAATCGCGACTGAAAAACTTATTTCGGTAGTAGTTTGCCATATAGTGGCTAGTAGTCATTACGGTATTAACGTTTTTTCAGTGACAGTGCGCCATGTAGCTGCAAATTGCAGAAGCCAATTCAACCATTTATGTTGGTTGAGAACAACGTTTCATTTCTCTAATTCAACTAAAAAATTAGTTGAATGGAAATGAAGTGTGCCCTAGCTAAGAAATGACAGCACGTCGGATTGGTGAATTCAATTAAAAAAATAGCCATTTCAACAAATATTTTATTATTATTAAGGGATTAAGAATTAAAAAATCTAAATTAGCAAAAGTAAGATTTTTTTGGTTGTCTCAAAAAATAACTAACTAAAATCAGAAAATCAACTAATGTTTTCGCCAAAATGCTGATTTCGGTCTTTCCGTGTAGTGAACTCCATTTGAATTATTTTGATCACTATTTCGATTTCGACACAAAACGATCCGCTGCGTTTCGGAACGAATTTTGTCCATACGGAAAAAAAATCACAGTATTTTCTCATATAGTTTGAATTCAATCGAAATCAAATTGGTCACATGCGACATCGACCTACACTGAACAAAACCTTGGTGTAATTGGACGATGATGGCGATCGTGAAAAACTGTACTCACAGTTAATATGTGAGGTTATATATCAGTTTTCTGTGACTATTCTTACGACTTGAAAATATTTTATTGACTACAAACTAAGGAGGCTGTTTCTTCCGTGTATATTCAATTTGTGTTTGCTATTTTTAACTACTTATGAAACCTATTCCTTTCTGACTTTATCAGGAAATAACGACCTGTGACCAACTAATTAATCTCTTCCGAACGGTTTTATTTTAATTCTTTAATATTCAGTATAATAGGATCTTTATCGGAAAACGAAAATCGTTTATACCCCAAAAATTTGAGCTTTCCAGTATCTCATGCAGCAGCTTTTGAGTGTCTCCTCGGCTCGCGACGTTTGGTCAGCAGTAGGAGTTGTCGTGGTGTCTGTGAACACGAACGAACGAGCCCGCATAAATAGACGGTTGAGAATACTCCCACCAGTTTGATGCGGTTGCGGCTAGTTGAGACTCTCCCGTTCCGCCTTCGCATACAACTCTCGAACCAGGTGCTGCTAGTAGCAGTAGCCACATACAGATCGGAGGTCTTCGGAGGACTCCCTCGGTTTCAACGAGGGAACGCCGCCCGTTGCCACTGAGCCAGTGCGGTTGCAATGAGAAAGTGGCATACACACAGGTTGAGTTAGGTTACATGACACTTAATTTTATAATTTGCATCTGCACAGCGGCGAACGGTGTTTTCATCAGGGTTGTTGCATGCAGCCAGCAGCCTCGCCATCCTAGTGCAGCCGTGCAGCCACTACGAAAGTATTGTAGGATTTCTGATAATACCGAGGAATGTCGAATGGAATTGCGCAGCACAGGTTCTGCAGATGTTGCGAGTACGCTCTCCGCAGCCCCGCTGGTTTTATAGCATTTAGTCGAAGACCGGCAATACGAAAATCTCAAGTTGCACACTCAGTTATGACAATGTCATCTCGCGGTGCAAATTGCGGCAAGTCGCGGTTTCAGATTTTGACGTCGACGACGACAATGATGACGATGATGATGATGATGATGATGTTGATGACGTTAATGATGATGACGATGATTATGGTGATGATGATGATGAAGGAAAACGCGTTGTTTCTCGTATAATTCGAACGGCTCCAGTCCGCTAGTGGCTTTAAGTTTTCATCCGAAGGAATCACGGAGATTCGAATGCAAAACTTTGATACGCGCGGCTGGGGACGAACTTTACCCGTTTGCGTATTAAAAAGAGCTCTGAAACAGGTTTTTCACCTTATTTTTAATCGTGTTTTGCTGATACACGGCCGGTTGCTGCCAAGCGCGCACTTGGTCGGATAAAATAGTTCTCCACGCTTTGGCTGCCTCTAAGTTAGATCTCCTTTAGTCGATGTGACTATCGTATTAGCAATACAAGATAGAGCGTTTGGCCGCGGACCGGAGCAGTGCCCAGCCCAGGGCTGCCCCTGGAACTGGAGCTTTGTGAAGTTGTGCTTGGCGTTGGCGTTGGCGTGATCGTTGCCTGCGTGGATCGTTCACGGATGATGTCACGGTCGGATGGCGGTGGATGTAGGTAAGGATTTGTCGGTATTCCCCGACGAGTGACGGTGCGAATGGAGGGAAATTTCCATGTATTCAGACGTTGTTCGGAAAGATGACCACAAATCAACAAGTTTATTATCAAGGATGAAAAGTTGTAAACAGATTGAGCGCGTTATGCAGAACAGCGATACAAAGTGCAATAGCAAATGCATTTCGTGTGGCTGGTCCGATGAAGCAAGCGATTTCATCACGAATGTATTACGCAGTGCGGGATTTTACGTTCACTTGATTTTTCGGACACGGAGAAAATGTTTCAGCAGACTTCAAACTGAAATTCTATCATTTGATTACATAATTTTCATCATGACTATAGCGAGTGAAGATGAGCTCATTTACTATCATTAAAGTTGAGTATCAAAATAATCAACCCTGGGATTTTTTTTTTAAATTTATAATAGCCATCTTTATAATTTTTCATTTACGTGTTCTACGTTTCAATACTAGGTGAACATTGATTAGAGAACAATGACATGTCTTAAATTGTATATACGCACATTCTAAACTATACTCTAACCAATACTGTTGGGCTGTTGAGAAAATTGGGCAGTTAAACTCATAAATCATGTTCCACACGTTAGTTCCGGGAACAGAGGAATAATACGGCACCATTATGTAAATTATGTATTTCATAGTTCTGATCAGGATAAAAACCGATCAGAATTGTCCGAAACAAATTAATGGCGACTTTTCTTAAAGTGACCAGTGCGACAAACCATTAGTTTGGATGGATGGATGGATGGATGGAGAAACCAATTCGACTTGAGACTGATTTTTCAAAAAAAAGAAATAAAATACTTTCTCGAGAACTAGAAAATAAACAGAACAAAAACATGTTTTAACCCTCCTTGTGGAGTAATGGTGCCTTTCATATTACCATTTCATTTTTTTTAATTCATTAGAAATCAATGCAAGTTTCGATGGATATATTTCCAAAGCCGGAACGCGGAGACCGTCACAGTCGTAAAAAGTTCCATATCAATGCCTACAAGTTCAAATAGTTACAAAATCTGCTTTGAAAATTTCGTACTTATCTGTGTCGTAAGTTTCAGGACGAATAGACATTTTGACCAACATATAATAAGTTCAGCGAACAAACTCTTTCATTCAAATGTTGGTTATAGCGACAAAGACTTTGTTTGGGTTAAAGCTGGTTGATTCGCCTGTCATGCACTACTTCGACTGAGTCAATTAAAACGAAAACAAAACAAAAATCAATTCTCCTGTTACTGCTGTATAGGAAATTCAAGTTAAACGGGTAGTAGTAATACTTTTCAAGTAGCATAATGAAACATGCTTTGTGATTGGATTTTTACTTTGTTATTATTATCAATAATTTTTTTTGTGATCACAGCCGATGAACTCGGTTGTGTTTTGAGAACGTTTTAAGAATTCGGTCTCTTTTCGTTCTCTGCTGTATGCTTCGTTCACTAGGGCCGTGGTGTTTTCTTCTTCCGTAGCAGCACGCAGGGCCGGTGAAAGAAGTGGGTACGGTGGGTAGTACTACCCACCTGAAAATTCTACACCACCTGAAATTTCTAACGAAAAACAATGGTAATATAAGTATAATTCATGAATATCGAAGGTTTAAAAAATAGATATTATTTATAACAATAAGAATATTTTTAATGTAACTCGGGATAATAAATAAAATCAAAATTGTAGAACCCTAGTATTCAGCTAGTAGAGTATTGGTGTCAAGATATACAGCAGAATGGTAAGATGTTACAAGGATCATTTGAGTAAACAGAAATCTTTTAGTAACTTAACTTTTACTTTTTTCCAACCAGAGGAGACGAGCTTAAGCATCTGATCAATGAATCACTCGTGTATTGGAAAGTACCGATAAAAAAATAAAATTACTCCAAATCTTTTGACGTAGGGCTACGTCCTTGTTTGCTATACCGAGGTGTAAGTTGAAAATACAGGAAATAAAACTGTACAAACAGTAGTTTGAACATTTACATCTCAACTATTTTGCAACTGATTTTCGATATCATTACACATACTGCTTGGATATATTTTTACGCAACGATTCGTGTAGATGAATCTATATATTTTAGATAATTGGTGATTCAAACTTCAATGTGTAACGACCATGACTAATTTTTATTGTTTCCCAAAACATTTTACCAGGATTTCCCCGCTTTTCATAAGATTTCTGCTCTTCAATGAGTACGTTCCTCTTCCGTAACATCACCATCACCGCCCACGGAAGACCGCTCCAGTCGATGACCAGCATGCGGACCACCTGCCGGGCCTTCGTAGGACAAGTAGTCGCTGGGGGCTAGGTTATTGAGAATATGGTGGGTGAGGAAATAGAACGAAGACCAATCCGTTCAATTTGGCTATTATTTTCAATGACGTGTGGCACGGAGGACTGTCTTGGTTTAAAATAGTTTTTTCGATGTCGCATTACAAACGCATCAATAATTCAATGTAATAATCACCTTAGATGGTGATTTCTTTTTCAATATAGTCAATACCTCGAGTATCTGAAAACTAACGCCATGATTGTTCCAGCTACCTGTTACATTTTCGGACGACTTTCTCCGTATGAAAGCTAATATGACTCCGGATGGTGGATCCGAGTTTCGTTCACTGTTTCATACAAACGAAGAAAATCCTTTTTACAGCCCTCTGGATCGTTAATGCGTTGTTTATTTTGTTCGATTGGAAAAAAACCTTTTATATGCCAGATTTTCGCGTAAGATCATGAAAGTGCTTCCAGTCAATGTCCTAACCATTTCAGCATATTTAATTTTACGAACTTCAATTTTGCGTTCTTTCATCGCGATTATCTAAACTGGCTTGACTTTTTCTAACGATTGCATCATTTGCTCTCAAACCGTTGCTTTATCAGCATACAGAACTCGTTATTTCCATTTGAACAAGTAACGCCACGGTGAGATCAAGGTGAAAATTTGCCATCTGAAGATTGGTTCTTTCGAAAAATGAGGCAAGTTTGACATTTAGGTTAGTCTTGGGACTTTTTGAGCAATGTGTTATGCACATCAGCAACTGGACTGTTTATGGACTTGTTTTATGCGCCGTTCGCTTCGCACGAGACATATTTTGATCGAAAATCGGTAGGATGACATGCGTGAATTCAGCACCTTCCATCATCAGCCACAACGAACTTAACGGTCAGAGTAACTAAAATTCTCAAAGAATTAATTTCGAAAATTCGCACACACAAATAAGTTTATACGGAACAAGACAAGGCCACTGCCCTAATACTCAAAACAAATATTGGCAGTGATTTTGAATCTAGTTGAGGAGTCCTATGCCAACAGTTCGAATAACCCCACAGTAATTTCATGGCGTATTTAATCCTTAAATGTACAATTCCATTTTAAAACAAAATACCGAAAACGCTTCAAACTTCGTATTTTCACGTTTCATGCAAATTAATAACGAAACAAAATATTATTATAAAATCGAAAAACTACCCACCTGGGCTTAACATGTTTCTCCGGCTCTGGCAGCACGTTCCGATGCGCACCGGTTTTGCATAGTCTTTATTTCATTATTGAAAAATTTTCACTTATCGCACTGTAACGCACACTCGGATCCGGATTAACTTTTCGGGGACTATTTAAAGAATTTCATGACCTTTTTTGCATCTTAGCTTGTGAAAATCGGTTGAGAACTTTCGGAGAAAATGTAGTGCGCTTTTTGTGATGAATTTTCATATATTATCTTGTAATTCTGGAACCGGGAGAATATTCAATAGTAGTCTATGGGATTTTTCTTTTGAATTTGAGATGGTGAAAATCGGTTCAGCCATCTCTAAGAAAATACACGGGCCTCGGTTATGAAGTCGATTTCCACAGCGATTGCATAGCCTTTCTATTGATTTAATCCACCTAGTGGTCTAATGATGCCTTTCTCGTATTATTCATTATCTCCCGAATAAAAAGCGATTGCGAACTTATATCATAATAATAGTCCGTTTTACTACTATTGCTTATTCATGCATCATTTTACTTGCTTAGCGGTTTAAGTTGAACTGCTAGACACGAGATGGCAGTTCAATTTGAACTGCTTTAAGCACTGACGAGCCGAAGGCGAAACGCAAAGAAATAGAAACAAAATATGTGCTTTTTGCACAAACCAACAAAACCCCTAAATGTTCACATGCTGCGACGGCCAGTAATAAGCCGTCACTCGTTTACGCCTGAGACGTCAGAAATAATATAGCACTTGTGCAATATTGTTTGAGGGTTGTATAAGTAGTGCAAACTTTGCGTCTGCTTAGCGGTTTAAGTTGAACTGCTAGGCACGAGATGGCAGTTCAATTTGAACTGCTATAAGCACTGACGAGCCGAAGGCGAAACGCAAAGAAATAGTATCATTTTACTATTAAAATGGCAAAATAATGCTTCAAGTTGATGCATTATTTTGCCATTTGATGTTTGACAGAGCAAACCGTTCATCAAAAAGTCTAACCAGAAATAGTACAGAAATTCCGAAGGCAAAACTCGGCCAACCAGCCCCGATCTCCCTTATTCTACATTTGAATTTTGCTGTGCTATTGTATTGGTATGGGAAATACCTCAATTTGATTTTACTCTGCTCATGTGGGTAACAATTTTAAATATTCTGTTAACTATTTTAGCTCTTAATTTAACCTCTCGAACATAAGGTCTTCTGCTAGTCGGAACCAAGGGCATAATAAGGTATGTATAAACTATTTTCTTCTGATCGGGCTCCTATGTATTACTGCAAGATAAATCAAAATACTACAAATTAAGAAAAAATCAGAATCCAGATTTGAAGACTTCTTTTGCATAATGCTTCTACATTCAAATACTACATTTGAATATAAGTTTGTGAAAATCGATTCAACCATACTTGAGAAAATTAAGTGATCTTCATTTTAAGGATTTTGACCACTATTTCCAGAATTGCCGGAACCGAAAACTGGATACTAGTATAGTGGAATTGGGATCATTTAAATAAAATCAGATAATATGAACTACAAACTGAAACAACTTTAAGCCCAATTTAAAAGAGTTTCCAAAATGTTCTTCAACTTCGAGTTAAATGGCGTTTTTAAATAAGCGACGGGTTTTCTTAAAGAGAATTGAATTGATTTCGATAAGCCTAGTGCTGTTTGAAAGCTACTATTGAACCATTGATCATGTTCAAAGATCATAATAATACAAGTGACATAAACGACAAAACCCGTTGTTTTTTTTCGCGCTCAATTTTCTAAATTTTAACATACTTATGTTCGTTTGAAAGATACTTTTGGATCATTGATCAAGTTCGAATATAAAAAGACTGTCACTTCCGGTTCCTGATATTTTCAGCAAACTTAGGCTTATTTCAAAGCTAATATTGGGTCATTTATCAAGTTCGAAGATCAAATGACTGTGATTTCTGGTTCCGGAGATATGATGGTATAAGTGACGTACCAACTAAGTGCGCTTTTCCTCTCCGTTCAATGGCTGAACCGCCTTCAACGGAGTTTGGCTCGTTTGGGAACTACTATTGCTTCATTCAACAGGTTAGAAGTTCAAATTGCTGTCACTTACGGTTCCGTAATCGACAAAATATTTTTTTTTTCTGTTCGTACAATCATTTCAGATAGTGGATTCAGAGAACACGAACCAACGATAGTAAATGTACACGGAACGACCGAAATTAGCTCTGCGCCTAATTCGTATTACTGTTTTTGAATTAGTTGATTCTAACAACAAAATTTCCAAAATAACTATAAAATTAGTTAAAATGTAGAATTTACTGTGCTGAAAAAAACTCTTATTTTTAGAGAATGTGTTTAGTTGGCGAATATTCTGGACACAAACCAGCAATATTTCAATCCAACACGAAATTCTCATTGACAACTAATTTCGTTATTAAAATCAGAAACTTTGATTCTATTTATCTATCACCGTCATTACTGAAGGACAGCAGTGTCAAAGCAAAACAATCCATTAAAAAGCTAAAAGGGACAGTCTTGTTGAAACTGCTCGCAAATTGTTTAGATGTTTTTCGCATGTGTTACGATATATCCCTATATAATTTTCTAAACCGATATGTAAAAATGACGTAAACTGTTAGTGGAAAGTGTATTTATTCAGAATTTGTGCGCACTTGAAGCGATTGTGCGTAATAATGTTTTTACGCGGAACAGTGATGTGAATTTCGAATGTTTCACTCTAATTGTGATGAAGGTTTTTTGTATCTTCAAACCTTCCGAGCAGCGCCGTCCGGTGTACTATTTGTATTCGGTTTTTGTTTTCCGAGTGCTCAAAGTTTCAGTGAGAATGAAGAAACAGTGATTTAGAAGAAAAAAAAATTCAAAAAGATGTTTACGTTTCGTTTATGTCTTTTTCTCCAACACAACATCGTATTTATACCTGCCAATATAGAAAAGACAACCGCGTCTGAGTTTTTTTCGGCAGTAGTGTGCCATCTAGTGGCTAGTAGTCATTAAGGTGTTACCGTTTCGGTGACAGGGCGCCATATAGCTGCAGATTGCAGAAGCCAATTCAACCATTCATATTGGTTGAAAACAACATTATATTTCTTTAATTCAACTAAAAAATTAGTTGACTGGATGTGAAGTGTGCCTTAGCTAAGAAATGACAGTACGTTTAATTTGTGAATTCAACTAAAAAAAATAGTCATTTCAACAAATATTTTATTATTATTAAGGGAATGAGAATAGAAAATCTAAATCAGCAAAAGTAAGATTTTTTTAGTTGTCTCAAAAAATAACTAACTAAAATCAGCAAATCAACTAAATTTTTCGCGAAAATGCTGATTTCGGTCGTTCCGTGTAGATTTTTTACAAAGAAGTTATTAAATTAACCCTCCGTCTGACAGATATTTTTTATACCTTCGGTCTGACTGGTGGGTTTGGCCAGTCATTTACGTGTATTTTTACGCATTTCGGTGTAAATTAGAACTGTATTTATTTTCATTTCTATACAAATTAGGTATATTTCGTTTCTTACATTTCTTACTGATCATGGCATATGATTTTCTGAAATTTTGTAAAAGTAAAGATATTACACGGAAAAATGGGAATAATAAAACTAATTATGTTTTTGTTAGTTTTCTTTTTAATTTTATTTAATTGAAACGTATATTAAATATACGAAAAGAGATTTTTCATGCAATATAATCTGAACATTTTTATGAGCATTATTCATTCGGTTTTCAATGTTCGGCAAAACTAGAGTTCTAAACAAAGCATAGAGAAAAGTGCGTCTTGCATTATTTTTGTTGTATCGTCGAGTACTTTGCAAATACAATAGGCCGCCAGTGCCATCACATCCAACATGTTGTTAAAAAATTGCAGTGTTGTGTACGAGACTCGACCGATCATGATGACATAAATAATGCAATTTTAAAACTCTCCTATCAACAGATTTAAATTTGAAAAATAGGCATATAACTGCGAGACACTATCTAATCTAAAAGCTAATTTTAGAAATTATTTTTATCAGTGTTTGAGCGTTTAGTAGAATAATTTCACCAGAATATTTTTTTTTGAATTAAATGGCGTTAAACATTTTCTTCAAGTAATTTTTGGAAGTAAGAACCTTTAGTTATAAAGATATCAAATGGGTTCTAGAAGTATTTATAATAATATTGCAAAAGTTATTTTTGCAAACTTTCGCATCCGTTAGTAAATAGAGATTGCTGTTCACGACAAGCACCACCGGTGATTTGTTTGCTATGTTTGATGTCTGTTATTAAGTAACGTTGAATAATGATTCGTAACCGTGTATTGAGCTGAGCTGAGCTGAGCTGAAGTAAAGGGTGATTTTTTAAGAGCTTGAGAACTTTTTTAAACAATAAAATGCATAAAATTTGCAAAATCTCATCGGTTCTTTATTTTAAACGTTAGATTGGTACATGACATTTACTTTTTGAAGATAATTTCATTTAAATGTTGACCGCGGCTGCGTCTTAGGTGGTCCATTCGGAAAATCCGCTTTTTTATCGACAAATTTTGTTCAGCGATGAGGCTCATTTCTGGTTGAATGGCTACGTAAACAAGCAAAATTGCCGCATTTGGAGTGAAGAGCAACCAGAAGCCGTTCAAGAACTGCCCATGCATCCCGAAAAATGCACTGTTTGGTGTGGTTTGTACGCTGGTGGAATCATTGGACCCTATTTTTTCAAAGATGCTGTTGGACGCAACGTTACAGTGAATGGCGATCGCTATCGTTCGATGCTAACAAACTTTTTGTTGCCAAAAATGGAAGAACTGAACTTGGTAGACATGTGGTTTCAACAGGATGGCGCTACATGCCACACAGCTCGCGATTCTATGGCCATTTTGAGGGAAAACTTCGGAGAACAATTCATCTCAAGAAATGGACCGGTAAGTTGGCCACCAAGATCATGCGATTTGACGCCTTTAGACTATTTTTTGTGGGGCTACGTCAAGTCTAAAGTCTACAGAAATAAGCCAGTAACTATTCCAGCTTTGGAAGACAACATTTCCGAAGAAATTCGGGCTATTCCGGCCGAAATGCTCGAAAAAGTTGCCCAAAATTGGACTTTCCGAATGGACCACCTAAGACGCAGCCGCGGTCAACATTTAAATGAAATTATCTTCAAAAAGTAAATGTCATGTACCAATCTAACGTTTAAAATAAAGAACCGATGAGATTTTGCAAATTTTATGCGTTTTATTGTTTAAAAAAGTTCTCAAGCTCTTAAAAAATCACCCTTTAGATCGCCCGCAGTTCCACTTCGTGATTGACCGAATGTGTGGAAATGTACCATGAACCAATAAAATGAAGCTTGGGAGAAGCAAATCATTTTCACTGTACATACCCACTCACTCCTAACTTTTTATTAAATGATCAATAACGACGCTGGCTACGACCAAAGGCTGTGCTACTGAGGGAAAGGAAGGAATGTTAGTTCGGAATACTCGTTGTTTCTAGAGACCGCGGGTACGACTGTATCTCCACGAGCATCACGGGATAGGAGATTTGTTAGTAGGGAGGGAAAGAGATCCGGATATGTTTTGGTAAACAATATGGCGAAAATACAATTAGTAAGAAAAATATAAAATATCTCCAAGGAACGATCTCACCAGTATCCCTTTTCTCCTGCTCGCTCTGCTGTCAGCAACGCGAGATGAAACACGGCCACTGAAAGAATAAAATAAAAACACTCGCGAATGGGTCCGCTGCAGACCAACCCTAGACATTTCACTACTAAACACATACTTGTCACACCTGCACTATCACTCAAAATAACTACTTCAACCAAATTTTTAACTATAAATATCAAAAAACACATTAAAATTATACTTTTTTGAGTGCAGCGCCATGACACCGCATCGCATTCCCAGTGATGCCAACTCTCTCCGTAATAATGGCTCGTAACCGTGTATTGTATAAAAACTAGACTTCATCACAATGTGAACAATCAAATAAATAGGAGCGTAAATAATATGTTTACTGGCACTCGTGTCCTATGCGTTTCATTCGTAAACTGAGACGCAGATATGATGAATCTAGCAACCAATACTAACAGAGCACTCGCAAAATATATACACAGACGTATGTGTGTTTCCGTACCATTTTCTCAGGTCAAGTGTTCGTTTACACACTATGTTCAGCAGTGAACGTACTCTTGTATGTTTATGAATGAGCACTTGTATATGTACGATGTGAACTTAAATGGAGGATAGAATGGAGAAATACAACAAAAACATTTTAAAAAATCATAAACATATATTATACATCATATGTCTTCCTATACAAAATGTATTGGTCCAGCCAGATACCATTAGTCAGACCGAGGGTAATGTTTCAAACCAGCTGTTTTTCGTCTTTTCCGATTACACTGTTTATATTGCAAATTGCATAGATCGATAGCCCATAAAATTTAAGGAAGCTAAATGAAACCTCAAGTCGATAGATAAATTATAAATATGTAAAATTGATGGTAAAAAACAAAAAAGGTCTGGATGGAACCATCAGTCAGACGGAGGGTTAAATCGGATAACTTGAAAGCAATAAAATATATTTAACAAACTATTATTATTTGTATATCCAAATTCATTTAATCTTTAATTGTAAATTTTCGTGCATTTAACATGAAAAAGTATTCTACATGAGAATTATGTGTAAAATCAACTAAAATTTAGGTATATTTATCAGGTTATATGCATTTGTCTCACGATTCGACTGTAAGTATCAAGCCGATTGAATATTAAGTGTTAAACAATTAGAACCAATCTGCTGTTTGGTAGATGGAATGAAAGTGTATTATATATAGGTTTCAATAATAGCACGTTTTAATAAGATTTGAAATGATTTTCACTTGAAATTTAAGTATCAAATCAAATGCGACAAAATTAATTGTAAAACATTTTAGTCCAATGTGTCGATTTTTATCAGTGTATCATTAATTTCAACATCTTGTACTAGCGTATGTAATTTTCAACCAATCATCGGCTGGACCGAACTGGCTCGGAAAGTGTATTAGCAGTTGCAGGGTCCTGTTGTTGGTCTAACGTATCGATTTTCATCAGTGGTATAATAAAGTACATTAAATTCGTTAAGTCCTATTTACCCATGAACCGATCGTACCAATTTCGATCAATGTAGGATAAACGATGCATACTTGAACATGTCGATAGTCCCACGACAAAAAGACCTAACTGCAAATGTGAGCCTCTCTTTGTTACTTTTTCTTTTAATTATTACGGAGCCATTATAGCCAATTCTCTAATGTTTCCAATATAAATCAAAAGGTTGTAGTTTTACCTTGAAAGTTTTGCGAAAAGTAAAGCGTCAAATATAAAATCAGTTCGTTAAATAGTGAAAGAAAAAGCAAACAAAGACAAACTGTCATTTGCAGCTAGGCCCTTTTGTCGTGGGACAGTCGATGTGTTTCAAAAAACGTGATTAATCCACCTAGCAGTGAGATGATACCTATTTTTATCAATCCGCATGTGTTTTTTGCATGAATATTCTTCGGTGTTTAAGTTTTCATGACATTATTTTAATGACCCTCGTTTTAAGCGACAATTTGAGATTTTAATCACTCATTACTCTGTAATGTCGAAACTAGAGCTGTGCGCCGATCAAAATTGTCAACATCGGCGGCTGAAACGTCTTTTTGACCAGCGGCGGCGGCGAATCGGCGTGACGCTATTTCCTGAAAACATCGGCGGCGGAGGCGGCGCGATTCGGCGTAATCAATTATAAACATATTAAAAATTTTAATATTGATTCACACAGGACAATTTCTCTATCTTATTGTTTTGTCGACCTACAATCAACTATCCTAATATTTATGTGATCTATTAAAGCCAACGTAGTGAATGGAGATGGTGAATGTTTTCGAATGCATCGAATTAGAGGAGAAATTGAGATGAATATAAGTGCGATATTTGGAGATGGTTGACTATTGTTTAAATAAATATTTCATTTATATACAAAGGGTTTTTTTTATTATGAGCAAGAAATATGAAGTTTTATTCGGAACTATTTTTCAAATCGCTACATAGTTACATAGTTGATAATTATCATGTATAAAAATCGTTTTATCAACTCAAAAAATAAGTATATCATTTTCGTACGTATGTAATTAACATAAAATCGATTTGGCGCTCAAATTCATTCAGATATAAAAAATAATATCAAATTAACAAATTCAAATTTTAATTACTTCACATTTGTAACGATTTCTTATAAAAACGGGTAAATTCATTTGAAAAGTCATAGTAGAAGTAGAAGAAAATGTTTTTACTTTGAGTTGGTAACGTTGATCTTAATCTATTGTGCGAAAACTAACGTTTATTTAGAATGGATCATGAAATTTTGTTCAATACCATTTTTCAAATGCCCGGAAATAACAAATAAAGTATCCAAAATAAATGGTACTCGATCACTAAACATTCTAGTACCTGAGAAATCAACACTACACTGGTTTCTAAAAAAAAATGTTAATCGGAAAAAACCTAACATTATTTATTTTTTTCGGTAGAACCCTCCTTTTCTTGGTTCCATTTTTCATTTTCAGATGTCGCGACCGATAATGTGCCAATAGCTCAAAACCTTTTAAATAAAGACAGAAAATAGGCTTTGAATCAAATGACATTGGCTTCGGTTGACATCGGTAGTACTGATTTTCAGTATAAGTGGAGGAAAGTAACTGTACTGTAATTTTCAATGAATTTTCATGAAAACTGTAAACAATTTTCCACATTGATAAAATCATTTTTTCGGCTGATGTAATATTATCGGCGGCAGGATTAAAATGTGATAACCGGCGCGCTGATCATCTTTTTCTTAAATTGGCGGCGTGTCGAAATTATCGGCGGCGGCGGCGCACAGCTCTAGTCGAAACTGCAAATCGGATCGAATTTGAATCTAGAAGTGTGATAATCGATTAAACATGCCATGATATGTAATGGCGTTTTCGTTTTTAATTTGCACTACACCGGTGCAGTGCTACACTGAGGCATGAATAAACGAACAAAAATGACGAAAACATAAACAGTAACTATTGACTACAATTAACAATTCCATTGCACAGAGCTACACCAAACTTTTGATGAGTGCTACACCAGAGGTATCGGTGCAGAAAAAGTGTAGCACTGGTGTAGTGCAATTGGTAAAAACGAACGGTTTCAGTGCAGCTTTCGCTACACCAGTGTAGTGCAATTTAAAAACGAAAACGACATAAGTTCCACTCTAGAGTTTACGGTAATTTAAGGTACTTCCAGAGCCGGTATTCAGGAACCAGCATAACCCAAACCGATTCGTATGGCCATATGACGAATAAATTACAACAGTTTTGAGTTCAACTTTGAAGCTTTTCGGGATTGTCATCTTCTATATCGGTTTGAATTTTAAAAATTCATCATCATGTAATTCGAGAACCGGAAGTCATAATTGGATAAAATAATTAATTTTTGTATATAAGTTTGTTTTAATTAAAATTTTTGTTTCTGAAATTTGAATAGGCTTTTTTTTGAGAAAACGATTGAGCTTTGAGAAACGATTTTATACTGGAACCGGAATTCTAAAAGCGGTATGGCCGAAGTCAGATAAATTCACCTGAGTAGCTGTACACTTTACATTTGTTTCAAAACATTTGAAAATCAGTTAAGACATCTTTGAGAGATCATAGCACGAATTAAATTTTTAGGTGCCTTCTGATCGACAACTGAATACCACTAAAACTGAAAAAAGTTAATTTTTTTATCGACTATCCAAATCTGCTAACCCGATAAACCTGATTAAATTATGTGGAATAGACATTTTTATACAATCCCCGAAACCGGAAGTTGGATCTGACTGAAAAGCAAGATGTTTTATAGAACTTTGAAACTTTTCATTTGAATCTTAGATGATTCTTAGATTTCATTTGCATCTTAGATCGGTTCAGCCATCTTCAAGAAAAATGAGTTACACAATTTTGATTTCGTTTCACATATCATCCTGTAGTTCCGAAACCAGAGGTCGGAACCAAACATAATGCAGGAACTTTGTTTGGGAGCATACGACTTTTCGTATGAATCTGAATTTGTAGAAAAGAAATTTTCCGAGAAAATTAATTGAAGTTATTTGTCACACACGCATTTGCTGATCTCGACGAACTGATTCGAATGGTATATGGATGTTATGTTGTTCCAGCATTTATTGCTGTAAGTAGTTTAAAACAAAATAATTAAAAAAAATTCTGCCATCATCTGGTTTATATATGTCATATTCGAACGATTATGTTGCCAAAAACAAGCCGTGCCAAAATCGGTCCGAGGCTAAATGTCATGAAAAAGAATGCTGTACACAATCCTTTTGGTTCTTAGAAACAATTGTATGTAACAGTATAAAAAATCGTGTTTTCCGTTGCTCCCAAGCATTTCTTTGTCATACAGCGCTCAAAACTCCTACTGCTGGAATAGGGGGAAAATTCGCTTACAGAAAAATTTCGATATCTCCGTTAAAAATGGACGGATTTTAACAATCTATGGCTTGTTGGATAGCTATTACCGTGCGGAATCTAAGTCTGAAAACATATTCTGTTTTCAAGATCAATTGTGACAGATACTGTCAAAAAACTGAAAATTTTGACATAAAACTTTGTATAACTCAAAAAGTAAACATCCGATCTCAAAACCATTCAATAGCGTTTTGGGTGACGGGGAGACCTTTCATTTGCGACTAGTTTGATCAAAATCGGTCCAGCCATCTCTGAGATCTCGACCTCTTAGTTGACAACACACATACGGACACACACACATACACAGACATTTGCTCAGTTCGTCGAGCTGAATCGATTGGTATATGTCATTCGGCCCTCCGGGCCTCGGAAAAATTTTCGAAAGTTTGAGCGAATTCTATACCTATTTTTTATATATATAAAAATAGGTAAAAAGCTAGATGGAATATACGCTACAAATAGCAAGTTTTTGATCAGTATTATGAGTTCATGCTAGATTTATTAATAAGAAAATATAACCATGATCTTATGTAACATAAACGCTTTGCCGAAGAAAAACGTATGTATGTTGCCTGATGCATAAAATGTAGTTATGAATTGAAGAGTAGATAAATTCCTATAACCAGTGTTTTATTAAATGTTTTAATCGGTTTTCAATGAATTTTGCCAAGCACAACAATGCCTAAATCCACTAATAGTATTATTGTCTATAGACGAAATCGCATATCAAAATCATTCTTATGGAAACGAAAAAAAAACATAACATGTTTGAAAGTTTCGAATATTACAATGTACAGAATTTGTTTTTCAAATACCAAATGCATCAAAGAAACTAAATCGCGCTCTGATTGCGAATGATGAAAATTAACAGATAGTCCATAAAACGTTACTGATCGTGAATTTCGCTTAAGCTCATGCAAAAAAATAATCTTCCGACCGAAAAACTAGAATATGATTTACTGCTTTGCTACGCAAATGAAACGACTTCCTCCCGAAATCAATTAGTCTTTTGAAGCTCGGCCAGCTGCGAAATTTCGCTCGACATTTGAATAATCTAACCCATATATTCTCATCCTGTCAATGAAAAAGCACACCCCACCTATTCATAGGGTAGCTGTATCCACATTCATCACATGGTCAGCCATCTCTTTTCATTGCATTGAATCAAATGGATGGGTTGAAAATTGTAGAACTTTGTATTGTTACAGAAAAAAAATATTGCACAGTTCCCAAATAAATTCTTCTAGAGCCTCTAGATCTACAATCAATCCGTTGATTATAGGCTGAGTAACCAACATAATTGTGCGGTACTTAGTTTGATGAAACGAACATAGGTACGATTGCCCTAAAATCGGCAAAGTTTGAACATTTCAGCTCACGAAGAGCAGCACAGAAAAGTGCACATGTGTTCGAATGAAATCCCCCCGGCGATGATGATACAGGTGAAAATTAACACACCCGTCCAGGTTGGAATCTATTATAATGAGCCTGTCGCGAGACTACCACTGCCACCCTGACCTCTGGCACAGTCGACTGGCTCGCAAAGTGCTCACCGAGCGATTCGTCAGAAAGTCTAGCTTCAACTTCGGGCTCATCGCATCATCGTGCCGTCGAAAACTGGTCAAACTTCTTCAACAGATGTACAACATTTATGGGAATCTGAAAATTAATATATTTTTGCATAATTTAACGATCAAAGCAATAAAATATATGTAAATTGCTCAAATATCATCACCGATCGGGGATCGAACGGCGGCCCCAGGCACGAAAAAGCCTTACAAATTCTCGAAGCTTGCTTTTTTCTGCACTCATCGGCTTCGACTCGTGTCATCATCGTCGTTGGCACCGCTGAAGTCGACACTGTATAGTACTTGTACAGCTTTGGGGCAGGTTTTAGCCTCAGCTTCGTCGTTCAACGGCCACCTGAACGCATGGTTGTTCGTTTTGCCTCGCTGGAAATGATGACTGAAAGAGTCCACCTGTCTGTATGGATTCTGCCGAAGGCACATGTGTATTCACATAAGTGGCGTAAGCAACATTGGGATTTCTCATGGGATCGTCAATTGACGTTTTGAGGCCACATTTAACGCATAACAACCGACCAATATTTACAGTGCATGTAAAAAGTGATAGTTATCAAATTAAGATCAATTCTACCTTAATTTTTGTAATTTGTTTATTATTAGGCTGTTAAAAAAGGCTCTTTTTTGTGAACGCGGAACTTCAAAAAATGATTTCTAGAATATACCACTTATTATATTAAAATAGAAAAAGTTTTTTGAATAATTACCTAAAAAAATAGTTGACTGTAAAAATAATTTTGGTGGCTGACTTTGTGTGGAATGCCCCATGTGTAAGGCATTTTCATCGTGAAGCTTGAAATTTCGATGTATGTTCATTTTTCCAAATAAGTTTCAGTTCATTGACATCCTTTCATTCTTTCGGTCGCGCTTATCATAAAATAACTGAAATTTTTATCAACCGCATCACCGTCTTTTACTAATATCACATACCAATAGCAGACATCAGTACCCGTTCCGTTTTCTATACATTTAATTTCACAGTAACTTTTGAGACAATATGAGCTTCAATATAAATCACATCGATCAAAATCGGTACTGATTTTCCGTCACACGAAATCGTTAGTGATTTTGATCTGAAATGATTCTTGATTCGTGTATTCATTCCATTTAGCTTTGAGCAATGTGATTGATCTCCCGATGAAGGGTATAACATTTAGTGACAAAAGTAATCCTACAGGAATTCATAACTAAGAATAACGAGTGTTTATGAGACTGTTTAAATCATGGAAAATCATTAATAATATACCTTTTGAGAATCTAGTACTGGGTGATAAAGAATATTAAAGGAATATGTACGTCAATAATTTTTGTCAAATTATATGCATGGGCGTGTAACTTTTTTGTAACTTTCAGGAATGCTCCATCAACACTCCTTATCACCAGAGTTAAAAAAACTTAATAATATATATATATATATATATATATATATATATATATATATATATATATATATATATATATATATATATATATATATATATATATATATATACATATATATATATATATAATATATATAACACATGTTCTCGTTTGATGCACTCCGTGTTCGATTTCGCAACCGGTCGTTTGATTCGCAAAAGAATGAATACTAGACGAGGGGGATTTTGGAAGTTGGGATCGTAATCGCGTTTACATAGTTAATTTGACAGTTTTCACTAAGCAATGCAAAATTAGTAAAAAAAAAATTCACATAAAAAACCTTTGTTTTACTTTTAGTTGGTTGATGCTGATGATGATGTTCTAAACCATTTTGATCAAACCGAATAAAACGCTATTTGTCTTTAATTTAATTTATAAAAGTAACAGAAGCGCAGGGTTTGGCATGTTTCAAACTCACAGCATGCACAACGTTTGAATGACGCGTTTAAATTTTCATAGCAAAATCCTGCACTCCTGTTACTTTTGTGTATAATATTCAAGCTAAGCAGAGTAAATTAATCAGCTGCATAACATGCTTTGTGATTGAACATGTTTTTCTTATCATTATAATAATATTAATCACAGCATATATGTTGATACTATTTACTGTTTTTATTGATGATATTACTCCACCAACACGGTATTGCTGAGTAAATTTCAACTACACCACGAAGCATGGAATTTCGATGCTTGGTGTTCTAGCATCAGACGCATTTCTAGTATTGTACCTATGCAAGTCACTTCCTCTTTCAATCCGATCACACAAATATCGAAGCAGCATTCCATTTAAGATTTTGAAAATGAACACCATTGTTAAATAATATACTCTCTGTTTCACTGAAAGCCATTGTAATGCGTTCAATAGAATATTAGAGGAAGTATATCTATTACATTTCAAAATCAATCGCATGACCCTATTTTGCAATCGCTGGAGTCTCAATATTTGCATGTTGTTAGTAAGGAACAGAATCTATGAGCAGAAGTCAATGTGAGGAGAGATTATTGATTTATTTAGGAGAATTTTACTACTCGTCGTTAAATCATTTTTCAGGCGGCATAATACACCGTACTTTTTGACTACCTTCTTAATAATGTTGTTAACGTGAGATTTGAATGTTAGCTTTTCATCAATTATGACTCCAAGATACTACAACTCTCTAATTTAGTTTTTGCGTAATTCAGTTTTAATTGCTTGAATTTCAACCACTGAGCCAGAGAATGTAAGTCTTCGTTCAAATGTGCAACCGCTTCATCCAAATCCTTAGCCGTTATTGTACAGAACAGTATCGTCAGCAATCAAATTTATTTCACAAAACCGTAAAACTCGCTTCATGTCATTTATGTACATAATGAATAAAATCGGACCTAAAACACTACCCTGTGGCACACCAAGTGAATTACCCTGGAAACTAGACACAACATCGTTGACAACAGTTCTCTGAGCTTTATCAAATAAATAGCTTTCAAACCAGCTTTCAAACCAATTTTATGCTACTCCTTTGATACCAAAGCGTTGTAGTGTTTGTAACAGTGTAGGTCTAGAAATTGTTTCGAAAGCGCGCTTGAGATCCAAGAACACTGCAAAAATAATCTTTTTAATCTCGATTTTCTCCTTCCATTTTGCTGAAACCAGGTTAAAGCGGTTTCGCAAGAGTGACTTTTCCGATATCCTGATTGTTCCGGTATTAGCAAACTGTTAGAGTTTAAATAGTTAATCAGCTGATCTTTAACAACAAGTTCCAACATTTTTTCCAACGTGTGCAACATGTTAATGGGACGGTACTCCTCGGCTTTATCCGTTCCAGTAACCTTGGGGATAGGAACCATCAGCGATTCTTTCCAAACTTTTGGCACATGCCCCGTGTATAACGATTAATTTACCAAGTTAAGTAGATCGTGACCGGTAACATGAAAGCAATCTTGTATCACTTTTGAGTTAACTTTGCCGATACCAGTCGATTTTCCTAAATTAAAACAAATGTATCTTCAATTGTTCAAAAGTGATTGGGTGAAATTCAAGAAATCTACAATAATTACTAATCGGCTGTGTTATTTCAACAGGTTCACCAACCAAATCAATACTTAGATTGATCTGCTGTACACTATTTATGAAATAACTGTTTATTTTCCTGGTATCACTTGCTCTGAGTGCTCTTCTCTGCCATTAAATGTTAAAGTTTTTGCTGAGCTATGTGTAGGTTTTAGTAATTGTTTAAGAATTTTCCATAACTCCTTGCTGTTTTTCTGATTTTGATCGATCTTCATCTGAACATATTCACTTCTAGTCTTCTTCAGGGCCCGTGAATAAATGTTTCGTGCATTGGTATAAGCACGCCAGTGACATTCATTATTAGTTCTACAGAACCTCTTGTACTGTTTATCCCTCTCTCGTTTTAATCGTAAGAGGTCCATTGAGTACCAGCTACTTGAGCTGTTCAAACTAACGTACTTTTCAGTGACTAATTTATTAGTACACTTTTTTTAATACGTCCGTAAGAATAGATGCCCTGCGATCCAAATTTCCAGTCAACTGCGTACAGAAAAAGCTTCTTGACACAAGTCGAGACATGGCTTGCTTTGAATATTTCTTCCAACATTTTATTTTCACTGTGTTTTTCCCATCTCTAGGGGTCACGATCTGAAATCTTGCAATCGGTCTCCACACACGAACAAACTCCGTCAAAATTGGAATATACGTGATCTATCAAAGCTCTGCTATGTCTCGAAATTCTTGTAAATTCATTCACAGTTTGTTTGAAACTGAAGAATTCTGCTAACTGTTTCAAGTGATTCGAACTCTGATCACTGAGCCAATCAACGTTGAAATCTCCCGCAATAATATTAAGTTTACTAAAATCTACAAAGCTTTCCCACCAGTTTTCTAGAATTTCCAGAAACTGGCGATCGCTTGAATCAGGAGAATAATATACAACTCCATAGCTTCCCATCTACATGCCTCTCTCAACTGATATACCCAAGAACCAATTATTTCCAACTACTTCGTTTGATTGAATGCTGAATTTAATCGATTCTCTGGCGTAAATGGCCACTCCACCCGTGTGTCTGGAATATGACAAGCAAAAAGCAACAGTGTAACCCGGAATACTGAACTGATCGAAAGCATCAGAATCAACTATATGTGTTTCTGAGAGCAAAACTAACAAAGGACAGTTATTCTCCACAAGATGTCGCAATGCGGCAAAATTAGTAGATAAACCGGCGATATTTAAGTACAATATTTCCGATAACCTCCCCTTCGTTAGTTGCTATTCACTTATGTTTTTCTTTCTCGTTTCAAGCAGTCCTAAATATACTGGACACTGCTTGCTAAATGCTGGATGGGTGATGTCCAAATTCATTTTACCTTCCGTGTTCATTTTCAGACAATTAACGCATTTAAAATCAGTTGAAGTACATTCAGATGTTCTATGTGCAGCATTACATTTGGAACAATTTACTTTATTCGAACATTTGGTGCTCTTGTGACCAAACTCACCACACCTAAAACAGCGCAATACGTAGAACGACTCGAAAATCGAACACCTATCCCAGCCGACGCACACCTTGCCAGCGGCCATCAAGCTAGAATAGGTATTCTTATTTACCTCAATTATAACACTATATTTGTTATATTTGAAGCGAGGATTCTCAAAAATATCAATAAATACATCAGCGGAATATCGATCACTCATCCCCACTATTTTCAGTTTTGGTTTACCAGGCGTGGGTACAACAGCCCAAGTAACAATTTTTGTTACGCTAACTTATTTGTGACTAGTTTGCAACCAGAAATTTGAGTGATTGTTACTAACATCTAACCACTAGCGTAACTCAAAAAGCGCAATTTCTATTAGTTGCTAAGTCAGCTAAAAATAAGTTGTGGTTACGTTGGAATGCCATACTGAAATAACTTATCTTTCCATAACTTGAAAATAACTTGTTTCCAAGTAAACTAGTTGAAACTTAGTCACCATCGACATTATAAACATTGAATGAATCCAGAATACTTTTCTATCATCAATAAAAAAGCAGAAGAGTACTTTAAGTCACACACTTGATACAAGGTACAAATTTCATAACGATCCAAAAACTGTCGAGCGGAATTCAATTTTACTTAACTGTTTTTTATGCGCCTTTAATCAAAATCTGTATATAAAGATATAAAAATAAACAACAAAATAACCCTATGTTCAGAATGCTCAAAATTATTCCAAGTAGAGTGATTTCTCATCATTTTAAACTCATATATCATGAGAACTATAATATTATCACAATCGATGTTCAATCCCTATATTATTTTCTTCGTGTTTATGACAGTGAATAGAACAAAAATGACTATTCTGCCTTTCACTACTTTCGGCAAAAAGTAGTTTTGAAAACAGTAATATCCTGGTTTTATTTACGTTTCATACACTTCTTGAGACTCCATATTGTGTTCGCCATATTCAAGCCAACAAAGGTTGTTTTGTTTGCATTTTAGTTATCATAACGTTGGGAAAACTTACCGATAACTATCTGAATTAATGAAGAAATTATATGTTATAATCTTATAATATCTAAGTTATTGCTATGTCAATTCACAGTAACGATTCATATATATGTTAACGTATTTATAATGGTTTCGCAACGGAAAATAAACCTTTTTTCAACTAGTAGCTAAAAACATAGATGTGATTAAAGATATGTTAGAATCAAGTAACGATAACTTACAAATGATAGTTAGTTTAATGTTTACGTTATAAAGAAACACTGCTGTCACCTTGTTTTACCCAGTATAACATAAAAAACATGTTCGTGTTCTTATTGCAACACAGTTGGGTTAAGTGGTATCAAAACTAGTTATGGGTTGCTACTATTGAAGTCAAATAAACTTATTTTTAACTAGTGGCTAGAAGCATTGTTGTGATTAGAAATATGTTTGGATTAAGTAACGATAGCTTATGAATTATATTTAATTCAATATGACACAAAGATGTTATGATTGGAAACCTAAATAACTGTTTCGTAACTAGTTTTTGTTATGATGAAACATTGCTGTCACCATGTTTTAACCAGTATAACATAAAACACATATTCGTGCTCTTGTTGCAACATAGTTTGGACTTTGTCGTATTAGAACTAGTTGCGGATTGCTACTTGGGAGCATTGTAATTAACTCCCAAATTGCTTTCGATGTTATTTTTTAAAGTCTGAATGTCTTCCCCTGTTGCAGACTCAACAATAATCGAACCAGTTTTACCATTTTTAAAGTTACTAATCCTGTGTGCCCTTGGATCCAACTTGTCTTTCAAAAATTTTCTTGATCATCGATCGTTTGTGACGACTCGATCGGTTTTATCACAATAACCGGGCGAGTCTTACGATTTCTAATGCTAACTTTTCTAATTTTAGATTTCCCTGATAAAATATCTGCGTATGAAATACCCTTTTTATCAAAAAATTCATTAGGTTTTTCATCATTATCATTGTCAACAAGCATCGTTTCTTCATCATCATAATTTTTTTCGATTTTTGTATTCAGCCATTCTCAAAGTTTTTGAACAAACCTCGTACAAAGGCCCACTATCATCATCATTTAATAAGCACAATCAACTTAGTGGATTAATGCTTGTTTGAAATCATACCAATTTAATAAGTGAGTCTATTCTTTGAAACACTTGCGTCATTCTTGCACTCGACGAACCATAACACGAACCATGCTTGACAACTTGCCTTTACTTTGGCGTACCCATCGGGGCTTTAATATATACCATACATTTCGAGTCAAAGACAGCTCCCCAAGACTTTGCAAAATAATGATTGTCGAAAGGCTAATTGGGTGATGTGACCGGGTCCGTATGGGAAAACCTGTCGCTTGGTATGATTTTGGAATTTGAAAATCAATTCACGATGCATGGTTGGTATAATTTACACGAATGAACCTTTGGAAACACATCGTCCTTATCTGAGTCATGATCGGAATTTTGCCATCTTGCTATCTATTTTGGGACCCGAAATTTATTTTTATCCGAGGATTTGGAATGTGAAATTTGCCAATTTTTTTTTCAAGTTTTCTACAAACAAAACTACCTAATTACCGAAAACACCACCGGTGATTATAGCCAAGAGAATAATCTTTGTTTCATCGTCGCATCGATTTGATCCACGAAGTGATTATTATCTCTTTAAAGTTAGTGATGATGATAATCTGATTAATGCTAAATCTTAAAAAAATGCTGATTCAATGCTGAACAGATTCAATCGAACGTGATTAGTGTAGTGATTCGTGTTTAATAACGCTGTACAGTGGTTTGAATCGACTAAAACGAGAGATTAAGGGGAAATGTAGCGGAATGCGCGCGTCGCGTTTTTGATCAATTATTCAAAAACTAGACCGAATTTCGAAAAACTAAAAACAGTTAAGTTTTTGCAATTAAATTTATCACAACTAAGTATTCTTAGAATTTTGAAATTTTCCTTTGCCGAGCCGCAATTGGTTTTTGAAATGTATAAACGGTTACTGTTCCGTTCCACGGTGATGGTAGCAGAATTTCACGAAGAATCTGAAATGCAACTCAAAATTATTAAACTTTGGCCAAAACTTTTTCATAAACTTTTCCGCATTTTTTATTGTTTTCGATCTGCTGTTTCGTATTGAGATGGTGTGAGAAATGCACGGTGGGCACGGTGGCATTATATCGTGAGCAAAAATTACATATTAAATAAAGACACGAACTCACGCAGCATTGGGCTTTATGTTGAAATAAAAACAAGTTGAGTACAATAAAATTGTTATTGTAAGAAATCGTTTATTTTCTAAGTAACTGTCGTTTCTAATGCTAGTAATGTCCAAGTCTGTTGAGTTCAATGCATTGATGTTTCTGAAGCAATAATGCATGGCTGTGTAATGTCACATAATAAGTATTACTTCAGATTGTAGCAATTCGTTATATCAAAACTAAAATCTCGATTCATTATGCTGAATAGAGAATCAAAACATAATTTATTTGGCACAATCTCCATATAATTGTATAACATAATAAAAAAATTCGAATAAACATCGTCAAGCAAAACATAGTTTTGGTATTACGTTTATTGTGGAGTTTGGCCGATTCATAGCATAGCTTCGATTACATAGCTAGTGCTACGATCCTATCGACACAAAGAAAAATAGTAGTAAAGACTGTCCCAGAAAGTATGGACGCAACCAAAAACCGCTGCCATTTCGCAATGGTTCAGAATCTGTCAATTTTTATGGCTGCGTCCTGCTGTTTGCACTCTTCTCTAACCACTTGTGCAGTTGTTTATTCGTTTTCAATAGTTTGTTTCGAAATGCGAGGACTTTCAGCAGAACAACGTCAAAAAATTGTGTACAAATGGTGCACAGAACGGACTGTCACTGAGCCGTGCGAAATGCAATCAGGAAGTTCGGTGAGGATAACACCTTTGAGGATAAACCGAAAACGAGTCGAAATAAGGTCCTGTTACCCTCAGTTGGATAAACGTATACTGAAGGCGTTCGGGCAAAAGAAGGAGGTTTCAGTTCGGGATGTGGCCAAAAAAGTGGGCACTTCGAAGTTAAATGTTCTTCGTGCTGAAGAACGTTTGAATCTTCGAGCCTATATGAAGCCGAAACAACCAAAACGTAGTCCGAAATAAGAAGCATCGATCAGGCCGAGGGTTCGAAAGCTGTACAATACGATTCTTGCTGGAAATTTGAACTGCATAATCATGGGCGACGAAACCTACGTGAAACTCGATTACAAATCCGTAATCGATTTTAAGATTCGGTAAGATTTCGAATCCCTTCATCGCCACTGCTTCAATGAACAGCGAAATATAAATCAAGGAATGTTTACAAAAACGACTTCTACCCATGATTCGAAGCCACAAGGATCCTGTTGTCTTCTGGCCAGATCTTGCTTCTTGCCACTACTCGAAATCAACGGTGGAATGGTATACTACCAAAAATGTCACTTTCGTCCCAAAAGACATGAATCCACCAAATTGCCCACAACTTCGACCAATTGAGGAATTTTGGGCATTAACGAAGGTACATCTTAGGAAATATGTCTAGGCAGCCGAAACCATTCAACAGTTCGAAAAAGATTGAAAAAAGTGTCAAAACTTATCGCCAAGAAGTCTGTACGGAATTTAATGAGGAACGTTCGCAAGAAGGTGCGCCAGCTAGTCTACAATGGCTAAGTAGCAAATGTTGAGAATAATATTCTGTTGTTGTAATCTAATATTATCAGTATATCGAAAAAAAAATTGTATATCTAACACTTGTGAATTATTTACAGCGAAATCAAAGTGCGTCCATGCTTTCTGGAACAGTCTTTATAACCACTTTTTACTTATTCGAAGATGACAATGGAAGTCTATAAGTCTGTAATTCTAGTCCAGAAATTTATTTTACCAGGGTTTCTTTCGATAAGGAAATTGGACCGCGCTCTATCATGCGTGCCAAGTAAATATATGTGTGTGCACTTTCAGAAGATATTTATACGCGCTCAATTTTCTCAGAGATGGCTGAACCGATTTCAACAAACTTGGGCTCGTTTGAAAGCTACTGTTGGATCATTGATCAGGTTCAAAGATCAAACGGCTGTGACTTTTGGTTCCAGAGATATGATGGTATAAGTGACGTAACCAACAAAACACGTTGATTTTTACCGCTCTTATTTTGGGATCACCTCTAATTTCGTAAAGCGCTATTGTTCAAAAGTTGTCCTCATGCAAAATTTGAGCTAAATCGGACATGCGTAAGGGGTGCTGCCCGGCGGTTAAGGTTTGAAAAACGCAAATGTCAAGCACTAGTTTGGAAAAATGATGCTAACTGTGTGACCTAAACACGGAAGCGTGCTTTTGTGAACTACTCGAATCAATCTGAATCAATTGGTGTCAAAATTAGTATCCGAAATTATTTAGTAAAAGTATGAAATATATTTTCATGAGACTGTTATGAAAGAAGAGAAAGGCATTATCACACCACTAGGTGGATTAAGAAGGCCGAGTTTCATATATTCGACTCAGTTCGTCAAGTACGCAAAATGTCTGTATGTGTGTGTATGTATGTATGAATGTAACATTTTACATGTAACATGTAACTTTTATGCAAATAGTTCTCCTTTTTTTAACCACGAGAATATTGGAAACCTTCTAGATATATAGAACATCGATTTCCTTCTAGATACGTTAAGTATCCGATCCTGTAACAATTTTTGCGTTCAGTTTAAAAAAATGTTTCTAAAGTTTTTACACCATTATTTTCAGTGCATCCAGAAATCGGAGACCTGGATGGCGAAAATAATCTACTCGCCAAACCCGTTCTGAACATACCCATAACTTTATATCCAACAGTATGGAAAAAAATCATTGTTTACGAAGTTTGAACATCGAACATTGAATGTTTCAGATCTCAGAACCTAGAACTAATTCTTAATAATACTTCAGTGGCTTAGAGGAGCCACCAAAAAAATATATGTTGAGTTTGTATATTCCGATCTAGTCCCCAAACTGTGTCGAAGATACTTTTCAAAACAAGTTAAAACCGAAATAAATAAATAATAATAATAATTCATATACTCACTAACGCTAGATTCTATGAGAAATATTTTATCAATCATCTAATAGATCTTGGGACTTTAATACACTCTTCCAAAGAAACCGTCTAACCAAATCATGCATAATTTTGAGTCACAGGACTAATTCTGCATAAAATGATCGTAAATTATAAGTCTACACAAGAACTTAAAATTTACTGAAGAGATTCTAGTTCTATCTGTGGTCAGAAGCGAGATAATTGTCCCAATTAGTTGAAAAAACAAATGATCTGGGATACCTTTTTGCCGGATTCCTAATTCACGTTCCCTGTGTTGTAGAAGACTTCACTGTAAAACGTTTGGTCTTCAGAGCCTCTAAATTCGTAGGTATTTCAAAGTGATTACATGTGCGAGTTGTGTGAGATCAACCCGAGTAAAGTCTAACATCAAAATTAGAACAAATTGATATTTGATTATGATAGCAACATCAGATTGAAATCCTAATATGATATCGACTCATCAAATTTTCAATTAATATCACATTGTGTTATCATTTTGCTGTTTAAAGGCAAAAGTTTTGTGAAACACAAAAAATGAAAATATTAAAATCAACAACTCAGTGAATCCATTGAAATTGAGCAAATTTCAAATGGCAGCACAAAAATACAAAGTTAAGTTTCGATGGAGGAATTATTCCTTCAATCCTTTGTTGCCTTTTACAAAAATGCTTTGACATCCTGCCGAGATCCAGCAGTTGACCGCAACCATAACCGCGAAGAAACCTTTTTTTTTTTCAACTTTTACGCAAACAATGCTTTTTCTTTTCAACCACGAGAATATTGGTGTCAAACCACACGTTTGTGAGGCATTAGATAAATTGGCGATCATCGGTACCACGTTTGTCTGAGACAGGTCAATCTGAATAGTTCCTTTGGCATTCCTATCTCGATGATCGTCTGCTGTAGAAGGAGCTAGTTTCAGAATTTGATTTGAGAAATATATTTGACGTCATCGATTTACTTCTAGATACGTTAAGTATCCGATCTTGTAACAATTTTTGCGTTTAGTTTAAAAAAATGTTTCGATATTTGTAATCATACGACGTCGCGAAGTGCATTCCAAAGTTTTTAGACCATTATTTCCAGTGCATCCAGAAATCGGGGACCTGGATGGCGAAAATAATCTACTCGCCAAACCTGTTCTGAAAAGATCCATAATCTTATATCCAACAGTATGGAAAAATTCATTGTTTACGAAGTTCGAACATCGAACATTGAATGTCTCAGATTTCAGAACCTAGAGCTAATTCTTAATAATACTTAAGTGGCTTAGAGGAGCCACCAAGAAAATATATGTTTAATTTGTATATTCTTAAGTAGTCCACAAACTGTGTCGAAGACACTTTTCAAAACAATTCTCATTCCTAGTTATAAATGCTTAGAACTTCATATTCTCACTAACGCTAGATATTATGAGAAGTATTTTATCTATCATCTAATAGATCTTAACACTTTAATACACTTTTCTAAATAAACCGTCTAACTAAATCTTCATAATTTTGAGTCACAGGACTAATTCTGCATCAAATGATCGTAAATTATAAGTCTACACAAGAACTAAAAATTTACTAGGAGATCATGGTTCTATCTGTGGTCAGAAACGAGATAATCGTTCATTGTCCCAATTAGTCAAACAAATGATCTGGGATACCTTTTTGCCGGATTCCTAATTCACGTTTCTTGTGATGTAGGAGACTTCACTGTAAAACGTTCGGTCTTCAGAGTCCCTAAATTCGTATTTCAAAGTTACATGTGCGAGTTGTTTGAGATCAAGTAGATAACTTAATTTAATGTTATAATGTTTGAATGCTACACCTTTGGATATGAGAAGGACAAAGAGAACATTTTTATACTGTGCTCAAATAGCCACACTGCTATTCACGGTGGATGCGGGATGGAAGCGACGCAATGAGTGTGCACTGACAGAAACTACCTGTATACAACTTTGTGAAACAACACTGCTTGTCATATAACCGAACATTTTCCAATTCCTGATAGCTAGCACTTACAGTCCATAGAAATTGCGAAAATTTCGCATTCCAAAACACCTATGTTCGAGATCGGATTCTCTCCGCGGTAGTGTGGACTAATATGGAGATTGCATAAAATCTTTTTTCTTGCTTGCGAGTAATATCGCCTAAATGTATACTATCCCGGACCTTTTTTGGCTGTTCTATTTTTAGATTATGCTCGTGACGTGTCATTTCGAGAAAATGTACATCATATTAAGTTTTCAATGTGCTTTCACTGAGAGCAAAACTAGTTTCCAGTTTGATGCCACACAGCATTTTTTCTGCTTTCAATTTTGATCTTTTAACCGTTAAAACGACCAAAACGATAGCAAATTAAGTAATCGATATATAAGAACAGCACAACATCAAATTAAGTTTTCGTTTTAATCTCACACTTTACTCGGGAAGTAGATAACTCAATGTAGTGTTTTAATGTTCGAATGATACAGCTTTGGATATGAGAAGCGCAAAGAGAACATTTTCATACTGTGCTCAAATAGCCACACTGCTGGTGGATGCGGGATGGAAGCGAAGCAACGAGTGTGCATTGACAGAAACTACCTGCATACAACTTTGTGAAACAACACTGCTCGTCATATAACTGAAAATTTTCCATCTACTTATAGCTAGCACTTACATTCCATAGCAATCGTAAAAAGTTCGCATTCCAAATCACCAAAGTTCGAAACCGGATTCTTTCCGCGGTAGTGTGGAAGTTGCATAAAATCCTTTTTGCTTGCTTGCGACTAATATGGAGATTGTATTAAATCTTATTTCTTGCTTGCGAGAATATCGCCTAAATGTATACTATCCCGGACCATTTTTAACAGTTCTATTTTTAGCTTACGCTCGTGACGTGTCATTTCAATAAAATCTACATCATATTAAGTTTTCAATGTGCTTTCACTGAGAGCAAAACTAGATTTCAGTTTGATGTCACACAGCATTAGTTTTGCTTTCGATTTTGATCTTTTAACCGTTTAAACGACCAAAACGATAGCAAACCAAGTAATAGATATATACGAACAGCACAACATCAAATTGAGTTTTCTTTTTGATCTCACACTCTACTCAGGTTACTTTTCTCAAAGACGGCTAAACCGATTCTCACAAACTTGGATTCAAATGAAAGATACAATTGTCCTATACAAAGTTCCTGAATTTTGTTTTGATTCGACTTCCGGTTCCGGAGTTACAGGATGATTAGTGAAAAAATTCTTATTTCAAATTATTTCGTCAATTTTTTCGGAGATGGCTTGACCGATTTCAACAAACTTAGATTTAAATGATACATGATCCCATACAAAATCATGGTCCATTTAAATCATGGTCCCATACAAAACTGCCGAATTTCATCTAGATCTGACTCCGGTTCCGGAATTATATGATGAAGCGTGTTAAAAATTGGATACCGTTACTTAAAGCGGCGAAACGAAACACGTAAAAAAATTCTAAGCTTGCCTCAAAACTATTCCAATCGGTAGTCATTGTCAGTAGATGGCCAAACATTAATTTTGCTTTCCTTGTTCTTGGGTTTTTGATGAACGACTTAAGATTGTAGCCATAGACTCATAAATGGATCCCAATCACTTTTCTCGAACTAACTTCGATTATACCGGTTCCCAGATTCCGGTTTCGGAAGTACCTCTTTTCGTTTCCGCAGAGATGAGCTAACCGGCCTGAAGTATTTTTTACTCTATATTTTATACTAGTTTATGAACAAACCTTTTTGTTTTTCAAGAATTAGGGGCTGGGGTCCACTAGGAGATTGATAGTACCTATTAGCTCTCTCCGGACCGTACCAGCCTAGATGCCGTGTGGAATCCGGCGGAAAAAAAATGAACCAAGAATAGATCCATTGGGTTCCAGCTTCCATGTCGTAAAAGGCGACAATTGCAGGAGTTTCTTTTTCCTTTCAGTTATCAGATATTTTCAATGTTTTACTTCTGATTACTCTATTTTACTAAATCATCTCTTTATTCAACCTATCAATTTCCGTCTAGGTTCGGAGAAAAGTTTTATTAGGAATGATTTCTTCTTCCATGTTATTGATTGTCTTTCAGGATTATAAAATGAATGATAAAAATCAACCATTGCGCAAATCCGTGTATATTACAAAGTTGATAACAGCGATAACATATATCGGTATATTGAATACATAGTAAAAAACACTTGATATTAATAGTTCAAACAGTAAATTAATATTTTTCTCGGTAGCCGGCTGCCCAGATCAAATAATGTAACTAATAATTTCAATAAATAATTAAAATAATAAAGCGGAAATAATAAAGAATCAAGACGCGTGTGAAATCTGTTGACCTTTGTTTGGTGATTTAAAATGATTTTATAATAACTGTTTAGAATATTTCAATGCAATGAATCAACTTTTTTGTCTAGATCCTATTCGCTCGTTTATTTTGTATCACGTAGTTTCATTTATAAAAACGTGCTTAATCCACCTAGCAGTGAGATGATACCTTTTTTTTTTTATCAATCCGCATGTGTTTTTTTTGCATGACTAAAAAAAACGCGAAAGGTAGATGCATAAACGAGTGACTGCATACTCGACAGCCGGCTGTCCAGAGTTTTGTCAATTTCGGAGATTGACTGTTTCGTGCATTATATTGCCAGCACAATGTAACACATAAAACGATAATACTTTAAAACATTCTTGGTAGCCGGCTACCCAGAGCAATAAACACATGATAACATTATTAAAACATTTACTAACAAAGTATCCTCTCCTGTGATGCATGTGGGAATGCAGAGGATTCCTCGGTTCTTAGTAGCAACATGCATCGAACTAACAATCCTTTCCCTCCCAAGTAGATCTGCATTCGGACGTGGCCGGCGTCGGTATTGATCAGCATGCATGGTTCAATACAGTTTGCACAGTGTGAAACAATGTGTTATTCCCAAACATGTTACTTCAAAAAATCATTTTGCAATCTCAATTGGACCAGATCAATAACGGAGTAGCAACACACGGGCGGTCTCTAATGCTATGCTAATGCTAATGCTAAACCTTTTGTCGTGAATACGACTTACTTTACTATGGGGTGCCTTTTCAAAATTAGCCTCCTGGAAGAATGGGCAGAACTTAATCGTGAATATCTCGACTTGTATTAAAGGCAGCAACATAATTCTTTCACCATTTCATCAGAAATATGATCAGGAATTTAGGATAATATTTTGAACAGTGTGAGATAACCACAAACAACTCAAAAATTAAGTTTTCTCAAACTTTGAAAACAACGCGGAAAACTCTTTACTTTTGCTTGGCTTTTTCGCGCAAGGACGACGATTTTGAGGTAGTCAGGCACAAATCTTCAACTGACTGCGTATAAAAGGGGAACCGTGGTCGAAATTCGATCATTTCTTCTTGTGCGTTGGAAAGGAAGCAGACGTCGTGGGACCAGCAGCTTCGGAGAGTGCGCCTTCTGCGTGGTTAGAAACCTCAAACGCTCAGGTCGCAACTCTCATTTAGACTTCAGTCGTCAGGTGGAGCAGTCGGCAATGAAAGCAGACCTTTTGCGTGGTATAAAGCCTCAAACGCTTAGGTCATGCTTTCATTTGGACCTCAATCGTCGGGAGCAGCGGTCGTCAAAAATGAGAGCAGACCTTTTGCGTGGTGCCAAACCTCAAACGCTTAGGTCGTGCTCTCATTTGAACTTCAATCGTCAGGTGGAGCAGTCGTCGATGAAAGCAGACCATTTGCGTGGTGCCAAACCTCAAACGCTTAGGTCGTGCTCTCATTTGGACTTCAGTCGTCAATGAAAGCAGACCTTTTGCGTGGCATAAAGCCTCAAACGCTTAGATTGTGCTTTCGTTTGGACTTCAATCGTCAGGTGGAGCAGTCGTCGCTGAGAGCAGACCTTTTGCGTGGTGCCAAACCTCAAACGCTTAGGTCGTGCTTTCATTTGGACTTCAATCGTCAGGTGGAGCAGTCGTCGATGAAAGCAGACCTTTTGCGTGGTGCCAAACCTCAAACGCTTAGGTCGTGCTCTCATTAGGACTTCAATCGTCAGGTGGAGCAGTCGTCGCTGAGAGCAGACCTTTTGCGTGGTGCCAAACCTCAAACGCTTAGGTCGTGCTCTCATTAGGACTTCAATCGTCAGATGGAGCAGTCGTCGCTGAGAGCAGACCTTTTGCGTGGTGCCAAACCTCAAACGCTTAGGTCGTGCTTTCATTTGGACTTCAGTCGTCAGGTGGAGCAGTCGTCAGACCTTCTGCGTGATTAAAAACCTCAAACGCTCAGGTCTTAGTTCTCATTTGCTTCCGGTCGTCAAGGCGAGAAGACGCATTAAACCAGTTTCGCATCATTTGGCACTGCGAGCGTATGTGTCAGTTTGTACGCAAAGCTAGTTTCAATTCATGCAAGAACGATTGCATCAGCTGCTGGTGCTTTGCATTGGAGACAAAAAAAACAAGAAACGAAAAGTGAACAACATTATATAAAATCAGCCGTTCTGATGGCTCTAAATGTTATCTAAAGAACTATTAAGATTACTTCTTTGAAATTCGAAGGTAGAAATCATCAGTTTAGTGAAAACCCAAAATAATTTGATTCGGTTCGTGCCCTTTTCGCTGTGCGAAAATCGTTCGAGATAAATGTTCCGAACTGTGCTAAATATCGTAGAGAACTCCACAATTTGGTCCTTCTAAAAGTCAGAAATGAATCCTGTACAGCATCGTTGAAAATTCTAGTAGTGAAAAGGGGGAAAGTTTCGCAATTCACAAAATCCATCAACTATCAACTCGAATTCGAAAGTGTAAACAAATCGTGTCAGTTTTATTCGTATTCACTGCATCCAGTTATGTCTCTGGCATTACACACCCGTACTTTTTGTTTTTCAAGAATCGAAGAAAATTATTTTGAAGAATTCCACACATTTATATAAGAGAATATGATCGACTAAAGGCAAAAATCGGATAAGTGCAACATAGTTTGGAAAACCCGTTTAAGTATTTTTGAATGCAAAAATCGGATAAAAACATTGAGAGCAAAACCCGGACATGGAATTTGCAGTATAAGAATCGTTTAAAAAAACTACAAGGATCAGCCCCATGGGGTTGTTCGAGCCGTTGATGTGGAACAAGGCAACCAAAATTTCCAATGATTGACATTTTCAATTAATCGTCACACTTTTGAATCCGAATGAATTTTGAATGCACAAGAGTCTGCTTAGATTGATCCTTATTAGGAATCAACACCGAACACGCGAACCCAGAATATAGACTCTATTTATCGTGATTTGTATTTGTTTCGTAGTCGACGAAATTACATCAATAGCCCAAATGTATACAATTAAAGGTTTGTACATGCTTGCGATACGGATATCGATATTTAAGCTTCTCTTCACCAAGCTTGTGTTCAAGTTTTGTATGCAAGCAGTTATTTTTATAGCGTTTCTCTACCATTACTACCATTTTGCGATTTCGGTTGAAACGATAAAATATTTCTCATTATCAATCGAGTTCATGTTATATAAATTAGAAATTAGTCTTATGTACTCAAAATTTACCCTGGGGTAGATGTGAATTTCTCAGGCGAAACGGCATAACATGGGATTTCATCCAATCTTGCATGACACAAGATTAAAGCATACCAATAAGCTTCAAATCGTTTATGGCACTTTTTGTCTTGCTGTGTAGCAACAACCTACCTCTAGCAAGCTACGCATAAGACTGAAACTAGGGATGTCGCAATATCGATCGATTAATCGAGTAATCGATTAATAACCCAGATAATTGACTAATATTTAATCGATTAACTTAAAACTAATATTCGATTATTGAGCTAATCGAATAATCAAAAAATAATCAAAAAAAATCAAATTCAATCGATTATTTTCAAAATTATACTCGATTATTGAATAATCGAGTAATTCGAAATTTCCGACATCCCTAACTGAAACTTTAGCTATAATTTCTCTTCTATTTGTAGATTCGCGTGCTTCCAACAGCTTTGTTTTTGCTTCGATTGACCAATCAGAGCGCTGCTTTCCCTTTGATATATCGCTTACTCCTTCAAAACCGTCGACTATGGCAGGGAAATCCGGTATGCCGGAGATTTTTTGCAGCCAAAATAGGACACTGCTAACTATTAATCAACATTTCAATGATATAAAATTAAAAATACATGGCTATGAACATTCAAATCAATACGTAGAAATATTTCCAATCAAATGGTGACATAATATTAATAATTGATACAAAATTGACTGAGCTGTAATTGTTCAAAACCTGACCACATTTCTACGTGTATTTTTCTTGAGTTTCTAGTTTGCACCGCTATATAGAAAACAGAAATGTGTTCCACATTAATATCTTTTCTATAAGAACCGAACAAAATAACTTTAAATGCAAATACCGGACAAAAGCTTAGCCAGTTCTTTCAAAACAAATGTTTTTATCCGGTTTTTGCATTCAAAGTTTTTACAAACTGCTGCTCCATAAAGCCTACTACTACACAGAGCTATAAACAGCAGTTGAAATCTTGAGGTGAGTGAAAAATAATAACATTCTAAGAAGAAACCTTCTAAAGACGGTCCGAAAAAGTTTTGCATAAATCATTCTACAGAGTTGATAGTTTATCGTAAACATATATCAATACGATGAGTGATTATGTCACCAAATAGCAGTAGCAATTCTACGCAACATGGTATGTTTACATCAAGAGCATGGCAAAATAGCGGAAGGTGGAGTGGGAGGATAGGTGGATTCTTGGTTGCCATTTGTGGCTCGCTTCCATGGTCACCTTAAAAGAATGAGTAAAACTTGTCGAAATTCAATGAGCACGTTAACATGCTTCTTTAGTTTGATCAATTGCATACCAGAATGCATCATGAAATTATTACATTATTGAACCAAAGCTACACAAATGCCTGATTCAAATTTTTGAACATTTCCTACAGAACTCCTTTTAATAAACCAAAAATACTCGTTTCAGTAAATGTCTTTGATAAGAAAATGGTCAAAAAAGCACTCTATATTTCGTTGTCATATTTACAAAATTTAAAAGTGTCACGGCACGCATTTCGTAACTTTATATTACTTGATTTAAACCACTGTTTCTCAAACTATTTTGTGTTATGGACCCCTTTACTGAAATTAACTTAGGCCTCAGACCCCCATCAACAAATTGCTTGAAAATTCAATTTCTTGCTTTTTTAATATTGATGTAAAATACATACCTATTTCTGCGGATGGTCAAATAAACACAACTTCTTTAGCGTAAATATTTCAAATAACAACTCATATCAAACTATAGGGGGTAGATTTCTAGACCTTGTCGACCCCCATAGTCAGTTTTTGTTTACGTCGACCCCCGCAAAAAGGATATCGATCCCAAGGGGTCTATATCGACCCCTTTGGGAACCCCTGATTTAAGCTTTCCAAAAAGAATATGTATGTGTCTTTTGGTTTGCGACCCTGCTTCCCATTAGTAGTTAAAATTAATGTATATGAACGTTTAAATGTTAAATAACTTTTTAAGGAAAAAGGCCAAACCATGCACAGTCTTCAACAAAAATTTGTAATTGTACATTTTCAGAAATTGTCTCGAACATAGTAGACATTGAAAATAGTTGCGAAAAAAGTTATGCACAAAAAACTGATTTTTAGTGGTTTCAAACGAAAATGCTTCATATATTCGAATCTGTTTGCGTTAGACCTATAGCTTTTTCGGTAAAGTTTTGTCGTGAATACGACTTACTTTACTATGGGGTGCCTTTTCAAAATTTACCCTCTGAGAGAGTGATAAGTTTTTGATCGTGAATATCTCTTGTTGTATCTAACGAATCAACATAATTTTTGCTACATGCCATCGGAAATATGATCACAATTTTATGATAAAATTTTCAGTTTTGTGACATAATCTCAAGTAATTCAAAATTAAACTTTTCTGAAATGTTTGGTATAAACGAGTATCAAAGAGGATAATTCATATGGCGCGTTTGCCTTTCTCGTATTTTGAAGGCTCATAGCTCAGTGATCTGTGGAAGGATTTATATAATCTAACTACCAATAGAATCGAAATTTTTCAACATAAACGTGTATAGCAAAAGCATTGAAGTATTTCAATAGTACACTATTGAAAAACCTATCTCATTTGACCCATGTCAACACCAGCCAATCAGAACGCGTTCTGAGGAAGAGAAGAAAATAGCTGCTGCTGTACAACAAATCGTTCAAGAAAAATGTTCCGAAAAGTGGTGAATATCGTAGTGAGTTCCTCAATTTGGTCCTTCTGAATGCTGGAAATGAATCCTTACAGCATATTGATAGTTTTTTTCAAAAAATTATGCAAATCCGAAATGAAATAATCGACATAAAAATTCTGTATGCGGCTATTTTTATAGCCCTTAGGACCGCCCATTAGTGAAAAAGCTACAAACGAAATCACATAAAAGGAAATCTCTTAACAAAAATTGAATCAGTTTGGATTCTATCGCCACTGCGAGCAGATGTGTTTTGTGTCGCCTGCACAGCTAGTTTCGCTTCCGACAAGAGCGATTACGTCACAGCTGCCAGTCATTTCGATGGATGAAAAAGCAACGTTGGAGAGCATTATAAAAAATCAGCCGTTCTAATGGCTCTAAAAGTTTTCTGAAGAACTATTAGGATTTGTTGTTCGCAAATCGAAAGGAAATATCCTCAGTTTAGTGCAAATGTAGAACAGTTTGGTTAAGTTTTTTGCACTTTTCGCTGTGTGAAATTCACAGTAATCGAGATCAAGTGAAGCCTTCTTTGTTTTTGCGAAAAATGTGGAAAAGGGGAATGCTTGCATAATTCATACAATTGATCAACTAATTGATATTCGGAAGTGTTAAGGAACATGTCATTTGTTTTCGTATTCACGACATCCAGTTATGTCTCTGACATTACCCACCCGCCTTTTTTCTCGTTAGAAGTTTTAAAACTTTGCAAAAGATATCGTTTTTCTATCTCTTAAGGGGAAAAGTTGCACATTTTTTATTGTGATCAAATTACGAGGTATATTTTTGTATGAGTTCTTAATTACGAGGTATAGTTTAGCGAATGAGTTCTCCAAAGACACTATGTATATCGGATCAACGGTTTAGCAGCTAGAGAGTTAAGTTCACACTTTTGTCGATCCAAGCCACTGTGCATTCTTACGCAGTCGTGACTCTCACTCGCTATTTTTGGTTGATTTGGCATCTTGTCACTACGCCAAGTGGTATAAAGCTAGTCGATGTAGTACCGAAAAAAGGCGAATCCACCGCAGTTGCGACCTATCGAGAAATATTGGGCTCTCTCGTAAGCTCTAATGGCTGCAGTAAATTCGTAGTTTCATCATGAAGCCTAATTAAGTAACTGTAATTAGTCTTAAAATGACTTCTTGAATTGAACTTACAACAATTTATTCTAAACATAGACTGTCCAGATTTTGTCGCGAAAAAATTGTGCTTACTTGCTTTCGCACGTGAACCCCGTTTTCGCAAACCTAATCACGAAGAAAAATCAAAAAAAATTAAATTAGAAATATAGTTTTCTGTCATTCTGCCTTACAAAATTTATACAATTTGCATGACGTCTTGCAACTTTTTTCAAATTTGCAAAACTGCAAAGAATGACAAACTAACAAAACTGCAAAGGAATTTGTTGTATTCGATTAAAATCGGTAAAACTATAGAACGAAAAGAATAGTGTGCTTCGAAAAAAAACCATTAATAGATCATACAGCCGAATGCTTCCGAAAATAGCCGACACACCCGGTGACTCATGCGATAAAACTAATCAACCTCGAAGCACCCAATTGACGATCCTTTAACAGCCGATAATCAAATTTAGCCCCATTAGTCAGCGTTTATTTTACGACAGTCGCATCGATCGTGGCCGAAGAATAAACCCATTGAACTTCTTTGTTTTCCGATCGCCCTAATGTGCATCGGGGTCGTAAAAATTCTTTATCTCTGATGCGTTCACCAAACGTGGGACCCGACCCGTCCGACCCCCGGCGAATGGAGATCACTCCGCTGATCGCTGGCTGATAGATAAAATTACCCGAACCACGTTGGCCGATAAGCAGCGAGTCCCTTTGCAGCCGTCGTCCGTCGCGTCTCCAGGTCAGGATGAACGGAACCGGACCGGACCGCGAACCATCCGCCACTGAAAGTGTGTGCCATTGCGTTTTGGAATTCATAGCTGATGAGCACAGAAAACGGGAACGGGATTCCAGCACAGGTCTTGAACGAGTTGTAACCAAAGGCACAAGTGGATGACTGGGCCGTTCGGGTGAGGGAAGGGTTTACTCCAATGGAACTAGGCAGGCAGATAGGGAAGAGAAAGAGAAAAAAAACGCTGATCATCCCGACGGTGATGATGATGATCATCGGGATGATTAAATATGTGTATAGGACACCTGTTTTTTGTTGTTTTATGATTATTTCTCTAGATTTTATTGATGAGGGATATAGCTGTTAATTACCAGGAAATTTAGAAAACAAACTTGAGTTTATGCATTTATTTCTCTTTCAGCTCGGTATATGGCAGGAAACGCCATAGAATGGAGCATGGGACCAGGTATTCATCGGAATGCATTCCAGTTCGACAGTTGTATCGCTGCGAGCAGTCGGTGGTTTAAGGTAAACTTTTCAGAGACACAGTTCTAATGCATTCGCAAATATTCATTCTCTGCTAGAAAGCGTTTTGTGCGAAACCAACAACAAAAAACCTTGTCGGTTTCCATCGTGCATTTTCGTGTATACCTGAATGACTTCATTAGCCAATCAAAAGATTTTGCTGTCGATTTGCCGGGTGTTTGAAATCGGATACTTTTTGGCCAACAGTTTTGGCATCGGAAGACTGCTTGGCTGGCTTGAGCTGGGATGCGGCATCAGCATGAATGAATGCTTGTGTACTTCCTTCTCCGGGGAGCCCGGCCACAGAGTGTACTTGAGTGGGTATAAACAGCAGCATGGAATTCCTTGCCCTCATGCACGTAGTCTTTGATGTTCTCTTGCCATCGTTTATGGTCATCATCGTGTCACACAAGCGAAGGACAGGTTCAGGTTTCAGCCGGCCGGCTGGCGATTGGCGATATCTCTTTTGATGGTATAAATATTTTCGACACCGGCTACACGAACAGATGGCCTTTTCGCGTTAAACTTGCTTGTCCCTGAACTTGTCAGCGGAGGACTTTTTTTCTCTCTCTCCAAAGTAGGTTCTATGTTTCAGTTTTGGCTTTCAACTTTTAAGACGGAAAAGGCGTGAACGCTAGCAGTCGAAGTGCATTTTCAAATCTTCAGTAGTGACAGTTTTTTTTTTATTCAACGATAAATTTAATAAGGCACACTGTCTTAACTCTAAGATGTGACATTGAGAGCTTTGGATCGATATCAATGAACCATAAGAATACAGTTCATTTTCAGTGCAGAAATCTCTCGACAATTGCAAACATAATAAAACTTGATTGTCAAAGCAAAATGCACGAAAATTGTTGATTAAAAATTTCACGTGCAATTGATTATCTTTTTCAGATTAATGCGGACCTCAAAGATTCCAAATAAAGTTTTCCTTCAATCGATTGATTCAAACTTTTTTGAGGATTGAGGAAGGAAAAGTGAACTGAATTGACGCAACGTTTTCTTCTTCTTTATTACATCTTATATTTGAATCTTTGTTTGGGATGTTCTGTCCATACTCGCATATCAGTTCCATATGGCACAAATCTCCAAATATCAAGGGGAACGTGCCATTTGAGCCAATTTGTTCTGAACGTCTATTTTTACCCTACTTTCAGAAATTGTAAAAATAATCTGCGGTTAGTTCAGTAAAGTGTGAAAAAATATCAAGTCGGGTTTGTCCCATATGGAAAGTACTCGCATGTCAGTCCCACGCATTAAAAAGCACCAAAAAAACGTACATGTTGTATGATCTTTTTTTCAAGCTATTGGACCAGTATTTAGCACTGGCAGAGCATGCTTAAATTCCGCTAATGTAATGCTATTTTTGTTTTTAGCACTGCACATGTGTAGCGGAGCACCGACTATACTCGCTCCAACTTGGATGTAATCAAGTTATCATTTCTGTCCTACGCCGGTGTAGTGCCACCGTTGAAAACGAAAACTCTATAAGATAAACTGTCTTTAAATCGATCTTTGGATACAGGAAACGTTTGTTTGCTAAAAATGAGTGTGTCATAGTATGGAGTTTTCATAAAGTAGTAACAGGTAAGTTTACCCAAAAATCTATTTGCTCTTCTTTGATTAACGGTAGAATTATTCCAAGGAGCGTATTCTTACGTGTTTCATCCAGACCATTTGGATGTGTCTGGCTCTCTAAGATGTTTGAATTGTCAAATTGTTTATCACTCACAATTTTTAGTTGCTTTTTAGAAAAAATTTAACACGATTCAATTTCACCATCATCAGCAATCGAACTACTGTTCCGTAATTCTAAGCTTCCTTTTTGAAAAAGTATCTGTCTAATGTGGTCGATTCTTTTCTTTATTCAACGTGTACTGGCGTGACTTTTCGCTTTCGATACAGGTTTTACAAATTCTGGGTATGTTACTGGCGGATTCTGACGCATCGCCTTCTCCACAGCAGCATGGAACGAATCGGATGCCATAAATCTCTTTCCCCTGTGAGTTGATCAACAACACCAGTTGATGAAACAGTCCCCAGTTTTTGTTTTGTGCCGCGCAATTATCAACCCAAAAAGTAATCCTGTTCATTTTAGTGAGGTGCATAATTACTCGATAAAAATAACTGAAAATTTCATCGGCTGACCTGACCGTAACAGCTCCATTCCACAAGCATGCGATGAGTGCATTTGATTTTGCATAATCTCCGACAGATGCAAAAGTCTCATTAAACGTCAAAAGACGTTGGGAGAGAACCCTTCAAGACGGGGCAGTTGGATGACCTACAAAAACAAATACCAGATTAATTTTTCTCAAACAATGTAACTATAGAGCAATTCCAGGAATGAGTAGACGAAAAAGTGACAAAATCAGAATCGACCTTCTGCGATTTGGATGAAACTTTGCACATGGTTTCAGTATGGCAAACAATAAGTTTTGAATCGATGGAGAGGTCAATCCGACTCACGACTGATTTTTAAAAAGGGCGCATGTATTTTTGCATTTTACAAAAATTGCCTTTTTCAAATCGTTGTAACTCGGAAACCGTTAATTGTACAAAAATGGCGTTCAGGAAGAAGTTGTAGGGAATCGATTGGGCACTCTAAAAAAGCAAGGCACGGATGGGATAGCCATTAATCTGTAGGTTTTAATAAGAGCTTTAAAATAAAAATTACCAAAATAAATCGAAACCCTGATTTTTTTAATTTAATTTTTTTTAGTTCATTTCGAAATTAATGAGAGAAAAATAAAATTTATTTACAGTGTATATTTTTTTTAGAGTGCCCTATTGATTTGCTACAACTTCTTCCTGGACGCCATTTGATCATTTGCATGCACCCGTAAACTGTTTCAGCTGTAACTTTTGGCATTAAAAATGCCTTACTCTTAACTATATGGGGCCAGGTGTCAATTAAAAGTTTCAAAAATAGTCGCGTAACCTTTTTGTGTCATAATTTTGAACGTTAATAACTCGGTCATTTGTTGATGGATTGTTATAATTTAACAACCAATCGGTTCGGAAACTTTCAACTTAAACATGTATGACGACGTCTTTTCAGTATTTCAATAGCATACTATTGAAAAAATGGTTGGAATCGACCTATGTTTTCATCCACCAATCCCTGTTGTACAAAATGACGTCAACTTCTTGTTCGGCGTAGGAGGCTTTGCGTCATGCATAATAAACACCGCATCGTTTTGTGTAGTATGAAGAGAAATCTATAAATATAGGCTGCACAATATTTCTTTGCCTAGTTGATGTTTGACTGTGAATGAAACAAGTAGCTCGTCCAGTGAGCCGATGACTGGATTGTCGCTTTTTGCATTATGTGTTGGTGAAATTTCCTGTCACCGTGTTCGCTTGAGTATCTTATATATCATCTAGCTATTGAAAAACCCAATCAGCGTGTTTACCGATTCTTTTGAAATATCCCATGTATTTAGCAAATTTTTGGTCGATTTTTCCATTACAAATGCCTTACACTTCGCTTCCCGAGGCTGGGTGTCAATTTAAAACATGCAAAACTAATCGCGTAACATTTTTCTGTCATAATTTTGAACGCTTATAACTCAGTCATTTGTTGATGAATTTATATAATTCAACAACCAATCCATTCGGAAATATTTAACTTAAACTTATGAGATGACGTCATTTGAATATTTCAGTTGCATACCATTGAAAAATTTGTTTGAATTGAGTATTTAATTTTGGTTCTCTGGTAACTATCAGGCCAATTTAGAATTATTGGCGATAGATTTTTCGGATCTAATTTGCAGCGCTTGTTCCTCGATAATTTGTTAATGGATTTTCCTTATTCAAATGATTCCAAAGCTTCAATATTGTAAGCTTAAAAATGTTTTAATTTGGCAATGGATCGGTTTGCATACTTGAATCTTAATTCTCATGCGAACAAAACGGTGGCGCGAAAATGGATTCAGTATAAAGTTGGGTGATGATGATAATCACAGATACTTCTCTTTCATTATATGTGACTGAACAAGAACGCTTCAAAAGATTCAAAATTAAATTCTGAAACTTATCTAAAAGCGGTCTCCTCGGTTTAGTAGTATAATTGAGTTCCACAGGCGGACAATATTTTATGCGGACTGTTTCACATATTTTTTTCCTCGTCTTGTTGCCATATTATTTACCGACACTTTCCAAAGATTATCGACGATTTTGAAGGATTAATAAAATTACACCATTACTGAGATTACTGGTACAATATTCTCTTGGATCGATAAACTGTTTATAAAATTAATAAGTTCACCCAGTGAACGACCATTATTAAGTTAAAACTGGAGGTAAATAAACGATATAAATCAAATCAAATTAATAAGTTTGTACGTTTCTCGAAAATTATCATCATAAAATAAAATAGTTTCATTTGTTCAGGTTTAAATCTTTAGGTTGTTTGTATCTAAAATTGAGCTTTCAAGTAACTTTGAAGTGTAGTGAAGTTTAGTGTATCATCATCATTTTCATCTTTATTTTTGTATTTATTATAAAGACCCTAGAAACGTTTCATTTTTAATGTTATTGTGCTCGGTCGTGTCTTGAATACAACCCTCTAATTTTTCATTTTTCAAAAGGTACGGATGGGATAGCTATCAATCTGTAGGTTTTAATAACAGCTTTAAAATAAAAATTATCAAAAAAAATTAAAACCCTGATTTTATTTTATTTAACTTTTGCGGATTATTTTGTTATCATTGAGAAAAAAATCAAAATTTTTTTTCAGTGTATATTTTTTTAGAGTGCCCTATCGATTCCCTACAACTTCTTCCTGAACGCCATTTTTGAACAATTAACAGTTTCCGAGTTACAACGATTTGAAAAAGGCAATTTTTGTGAAATGCCAAAATACATACGCCCTTTTTAAAAATCAGTCGTGAGTCGGATTGACCTCTCCATCGGTTCAAAACTTATGGTTTGCCATACTGAAGCCATGTGCAAAGTTTCTTCCAAATCGGAGAAGGGCGAGACTGATGATCTGCTAAGCATTCCTGGAATTGCTCTTTATTCATGTGCTCAAAATTCATCCCATATTCGAACACCTTCGCTATAATGAAATTTACACAATCAGTGAAATGTGTTGTCTGAAACCATAGAATGTAAACTAGTGCATATTATTGATATCATAATACTGAAAAAGTCGAAGAAATTTATAGAATTGTGTAATACCCATTTAAATGCGGTAAATCAAAGTATGATCTCACTATTTAACTATTAATATTATTGTATTCACCTTTTGTAGATCCACAGCTAGTACTATTTCGTTCGATTTAATTTCTTGACCATTTGCGCGATATGCGTCTCTTGACTGCTTAGCAAGCTTCAAGTGTTTTTCGTACTTTTCGCAGACAGAACAACTATGATTTTAATCAGTATCTTTATGGTTTGATCGATTTTATGTTGCTTAGCTACGGTGCGCGTTTCACATTCTTCATGACCAAGCTTGACAAGTGAACTGTTAAGTTCCTTGATAACTTCTACAGGGTCCGTCATCTAACTTTTTTTTTTGAACTAGCGGTTATTTCGACATTGGTTACCCTAATGTCACTTCTGATTTGACAGAAACTTAGTTTTATCCTTCCGCTGAACGAAAATGGTTGTGTATACGCTTGAGAAACGAGTGAAAATAGTGCCAACTGGGCTTGCGATCAGCTTGAAGAAATCGGACGTCTACGATGGGCTGGGCATGTTATAAGGATGTCGCACGACAAGCCAGTGAAAATGGTTTTGAATCTAATCCGACTGGTACAAGAAGAAAAGGAGCGCAGCGAGCAAGGATGATCGATCAAGTGGAGGGTGATCTCAGATTTTGTACAGCAGCAGATATTTTGTTCTTTTCCTCAGAGCGCGTTCTGATTGGCTGGTGTTGACATGGGTCAGATGAGACAGGTTTTTCAATAGTGTACTATTGAAATACTTCAATGCTGTTGCTATACACGTTTAAGTTGAAAAATTTCGATTCTATTGGTAGTTAGATTATATAAATCCTTTCACAGATCACTGAGCTATGAGCTTTAAAGATACGAGAAAGGCAATCGCGCCTTATGAATTATCCTCTTTGATACTCGTTTATACCAAACATTTCAGAAAAGTTTAATTTTGAATTATTTGAGATTATGTCACACAACTGGAAATTTTATCATAAAATTGTGATCATATTTACGATGACATGTAGCAAAAATTATATTGATTCGTTAGATACAACAAGAGATATTCACGATCAAAAACTTATCACTCTCTCAGAGGGTACATTTTTAAAAGGCACCCCATAGTAAAGTAAGTCGTATTCACGACAAAAATATCGCTATCAGAGTAACTTGTTATACACCGTTCATTACATTTTAATTTTGTTGATATATTCTATATATCAGTAGTTATCTGCCAAAAATCGCCCTCATACGCTATAGGTTTCTTATTTTCAGCACTGTTGAATTTAATTCAACGGGATATTTCCGGAATTATGATTCTCGCCCGGAAATGAATGAAAGACGCTTGATTCAGTTATGCAGAGAGAATATAATTTTCCTATAAACAATTTCAATATTTGATTTCAGCGAGTTTGTTTAGTTCAGTGTACATAGGTTTTAGATTAAGTTATAGAATATGATCTGAATATTTTGTAATAGTGAATAGGATATGAATTGATATCTGGATTACTCACGTTTAGCTCCCTAAATATAATTTAGTTCAATTTGTAGTTCATAAGCATGGTAGCGCAGAATGCACTTTAATAAGCTGCGGCTAAGTTGTTCAGGTTACCTAGTATTTAAATTTGTTTAGCATTTAATTCATAATAAGCTGTGAATTCAATTCTTACCCGTATGTACGTATGTTTGTTTTTTTACTATGAAGTTTAGATTAACGAAATACTGATATAAAACTAATTCCTAATCGTATAAAAGATTTCAGTAACAGCTACTCTGCGCACGTTCGTTGTTATTTTCTTCTTCTATCTTTAATTTTCTTGTTTACCTTTAACTCACCCGATGTGACAGATTAGCTTTTCTCATCTGGGTTGCTATTTCTATACGGTTGTCGCCAAGATGGTGGGACTGAAGGTGGGCGCGTTTGCCTAGTATGTTAGGTAACAAGCACTATTCATAACATTCACGAGCAAAGTTGAATACTGCTGTATAACTCTTGAAAGTAAATTCTACATTATTTATAAGCGATATTTACTTTCGTCTGAAAAAACACACTTCAATATAATAAAGTTCACACCTCTATGTGGACATCATGCTCAATTATTTTTGACATTTCACTTCTAGGTGCACGCTAAACGCAAACTGCTTAAGGTAATGTTGATCCTAATTTATTGTGCGAAAACTAACGTTTATTTAGAATTGGCATATTGTCGCCAAACTGAAATATAGAGACGCTGCTTGTTTAGAGATGATACTTTAGCAAGAGCTGTCAAATCGGTAGGAAAATTTCTAATTACTCCACCTTTTCAACGATTTTTTATGAAAACGAAAAAAATCATTAGAAAAATCATAGTAGAAGTTGAAGAAAAAGTTTTTACTCTGAGGTGGTGCGAAATCTACCGTTTATTCAGAATAGAGCATTAAACTTGGTTTAATATCATTTTTCAAAGGCCTGGAAATAACAAATAAAGTATCCAAAATACATAGTACTCGATCGCTATACATTCTAGTACTCGAGAAATCAACATTAAACTGGTTTCTGTTTAAAAAAATGTTAATCCAAAAAAACCTAACCTTACCCAATATCACACATTTCTGAAGATTTTCCATGTTTAATCGTAGTTTCCAAAAAAAAAAAGTAGTAGTAATCACTTTGAAATCGATTTTCTACTACTCCGAGTGTACTTTTATTGCTGATATCTATTTGTACTATTGAATAAGCGATAAAAATGTATCAAATCACTACTGCCGATATGGAAATTTACGAAAGAATCCTCCTGTTCTTGGTTCCGTTTTTCATTGACAGGTGTCGCTACCGGCAAATCAGCTTTTTGATAATGTACCAATAGATCATTATACTTGATCCATTGCCATTTTCAAATACCGGGAAATAACAAAAAAAAAGTATCCAAAATAAATGGTACTCGATCGCTAAACATTCTTGTACTCGATAAATCAACATTACACTGATTTCTGTTATAAAAAATGTTGGTTCAAAACAACTTACCTATCAGAACTAATTGGCTCAAGTGGCACGTTCCCTTAGTTATTTGGAAATTTGTGCCTTTCGATTTTCATCCACTCCATTGTCCATTGGCAGGTGTCGCTACCGGTAATTGAGTTTTGCGACAATGTTTCAGTCAATTATTTTTACTTCCAGGCAAATTTTATTTTATTTTGTTTTATAAAGCTAAGTAAAAGGTTTAAGTATATTTGTATATTTGTGGCATTTAATTAGTTGTAAATTTCCGAGTTTAAAGGTCGCGGACTACTGGACTTATCTAATGAAATTGTCCCTTCAAAGAGCATACGACAATACATGATTAAAAGCAAGACAGTATTCCCGAGTTCGGAGTTGAAAATTGTCGAAACACAATCGAGCAGTAAGCACAGCTATACCGGAGACTCCGTGGAGCCAGTACAAACGGACTGCGACAGACCAGATGGCTGCGGATTCTTTCTCGTTTTTTTTTCTTATTGCATCTCCATGCCGTCACCGCAGTTTGCCTCGAGGGTACAGCGTGCAAATGGCGAGCAGAGCAGACTCATTTCCGGTTGCGCTTAATTGGCTTCAGTTAGATCCGCCGAGCGTGTTGACAAACCGCGACACAAATGTGGGAAGAATGCTCTATTATGAGCTGGCCGGCAACCCCGAAGTGTTGCCAGACGCGATAGAGACGGATGGGTACAATAAAAAAAACATTGTTTAGAGAAATGAGGAGCTATTTATGAGCATCGATCATTTGAACTACTTATTATTTAATTTATGAATTTGGTTGAACCTAGATTTCCAATTTCACCTAAAGATTTTCTGAGCCTTTAAACATATTGCAACAATTTTTTGATCAAAACAGACAAAAATAATAATAGATTATTCTAACCAAAGCAGAATTTCGCTTCTGGAAAACTGGCAACCTTTTCGGACAAGACCGCATATTATCGTGCAGTCCTCCGGAGCGGCACTGGGGCAGCAATCTTTTTAGAAAGTGGCTTGCTGCTGCGAGATTTATCTCCGGATTGGCATTCCACGGAAAGTAATCGTATAATTGCTCATATCATTTCGTTAATTGAAGAAAACACATCAAAATAATAAATTGAATAATCTCGAGTGTTGCCAGCAGGCACGTTTGAAGTCATTCACGACGCATAGGTTGGGTGTGGCCGGTCATGTGGCATTCGTAAGTAACTGCAGGTTGTAGACTTTTAAATACCGACAAATTCGCCGAGCAACTGGAAGCGAGAGGGCAATTATATTCATTCGCCTTTGCAGTCACCACCGTTTATACGTTTTAGACGTGGTTGTCGTGGTTTTTTCATTGTCGGTAATTACAAGGCAGATTTTCCCTGTGGGCATGAAGATCGCTCATGAGCAGTTGCAACTGTATACGAAATCCCGACGACCCCCCTTCGGCTACACTTCGACTTCGTCAACACCGTCAAGTGCTGCTGGTAGCAGTAGGAAGCCGTTACGAAAAATTTGCTCTGTTGTGCTGTCGTCGATCTGTCTGGAGCGAAATTGTGTCAAATACTTGAGGTTGTAACGTGGTTCGTGTGACGGGCATCGAAACGAAAATAATTATGACTTATTCCTATGCATTCTGGAATTATAGTGTTTTTGAAACATTGACATAAGATCGTAACACCCCGATTTGAAGACAAATTAGAACATCGATTCGAAACGTATAGTCTACAATCATTCATTGAGTTTTTGTTATTCTGACCAGGACTGGGAAAATCACCGAAAATCAAAAATCATTGGTGATCTAAGAATCTGACCTGATCTTAAGCTCACTGATTGCGCACATAAAAAAATAACTGCTGATTCCATCACAAGTGATCTTAGCCAAGGAAAAAATCATCGTTGCTCAATCACAACTGTTCTGATCTCTTAGTGATTTTGATAATTGTATGATCATGGTGATGTCAAGTCCAGATCAGTAAAAAAACTCTAAAAAATCACTACTTATTCGATCGGAAATTTAATTTGAACAGCAAAAGTGCACAGAGGAGCGAGTAAATTAGCGAAATCAATACATTTAGCATTACATAACTATTGAAAGATGATGCCTTCAAACGGTTGAACTAAAGTTATGTATTGATAATTCTAATTAACTTATATGAGTTTGGTCGCACCAATAGCTGGAAATTACTAACTTTCGGGAATCTAATAATCGGTGGTAAGCAGAGGTGAGTTATAAACCACACCGATACGAAACATGTGTTGGTAAGGATTATTTTAAATATCTTTGTAAAAATATTTAACATAAAAAAATTTTCTAAACATATCTAACATAAATAATTAAATAAGTTACATTTGCTACTTGGGAACAATACACGATACCAAAATGTGCAAGAGTTTTCAACCGTATTGAAAAAGACAGAATCTCGGTGCTGGTACGAAAGTCTGCTATCAGTGTTTTGTTTTGATGGTAAAAAATCATAGCCACTTTACTACAAGTATGGCTGATAGAATTAAATTCAATTATTTTTTTCGTCGGTCGCATTGGAATTCCACGCTTCGTGATGTGTTTGAAATTTATTTTTTTCATTTAAAAGGTTTTATTCGGTCCTATTTGCGTACAAGCTTTACGTGGCCGATTTAGCTGAATTTTCAGAAAAAAAAATTTTGTATTGGATCTCGTTGTCACCCTTTTTCTAGGGGGAGAGGAGCTTCCATTTTCCTCCTGCGAGGATTGAGGGGCAGTTTGTTCGTGGTTCGTCTCGTCATCCATTGCCGTGGTATTGTTGTTGATTTCGTTGCTAGTTGCTGTAGATGCGCCTTGTTGTACATTGTTTGCAGTTGCTGGTTGGTTGGATGGTAAGCTGTTAATTGAAGCAGGTGTACTTTGTTCTATAGGGGATACGTTGGATAGTTTCGTTGAAGTGGACTTCACTGTTGTTGGTGACTGTCACAGGTGTACTGGAATTGCTTGGGGTTGGTATGAAGAAAGCACCGTTGTCCTCTGGTATAGTTGTCTCCTTGCCCGGTTTATTACATGGCTTACCGTAGTGAACAGCTTTTTGGCAATATTGACATGTGGCCATCTGATTGTCATAGGTAACAAGTGATTTGAACGGGATTCTTGTATACTGACCGAATGTCACGTAAGAAGGTATAGGCCTCCTCAAGCGCATGCGTAACAAACGTACGCCATTTAGAATACTGGGGAAAAATTCTTCCACTTTTCTTTTTCGATAGAGAGAATCTCTCCGTATTGGGACATGGTTTTGCGAATATAAGGATCGATGACGCTTGAGGGAAGATCATGCACACGCACTTCTATAGCACTATCTTCCATCTATACTGGAATTTGTACTTGATATTTTCATACTCCACATAATGCACATTATTATTGTCTTTTGCGAATTGAATTGCATCCAACTCTTTATAAAACTGGATGTAAAAAACATTATTAAATTTATTGCATTGAAGTAAATGCACACGTTTAATGTCAAGATGCATTTGCTCCTTAAGCAAACCTTCAAGTTCTCGTATCGAAGGTCGAATTTTGCACTGTCTGAAGTAAACAATAATTGTATTCTTTCGTACCGGCGGTAGCTTTTGTTCGTTTGGTTCACTCATTTCGAGGTCGTTCTATTGTTCACTACACAATACTGTATTTGGTTTCTTCTGTCCCGAACGTAAGCGGTTTGGGTTTATCGACTGACTTGGATGAGATGTGAAACCGAACTATGTTTGAAATTTATTCAGGTGGAGTAATATCCTCAATAAAAATAGTAAATAGTTTCAACATATATACTGTTACTAATAATTATTATAATGATAAGAATAACATGTTCAATCACAAAGCATGTTATGTAGATGATCATTTTGCTCTATTTTGCTTTAACATCATACACAGAAGTAACAGGAGTGCAGGATTTTGCTACGCCAGTTCAAATGCGGCATTCAAACACTGTGCCTGCAGTGTGTTTGAAGCATGTCAAACCCTGCGCTTCTGTTACTTCTATAAATTGTTCTATTGTTAGTTTTAATTGTTAGTTTTAAACGTAAATGTATCTGTTGGAACATTGTAACCTGCTGATACAAAAGATGAAGAGGTTTTATGCCTGCTGAGGAGAGAGATTGCTATATTTCATCTCCATCGGGCTTTTCCCTGCTCCCCAAAATAAATGAATAAATATCACCATGAAATAAAATTCATGTCGAATAGGGATGTCGGAAATTTCGAATTACTCGATTATTCAATAATCGAGTATAATTTTGAACATAATCGATTGAAATTTATTCGATTATTCGGGTTATTAATCGAATATTCGATTATCATTATGGGATTTTTTTGATTATTCGATTAGCTCAATAATCGAATATTAGTTTTAAGTTAATCGATTAAATATTACTCGATTATCTGGGTTATTAATCGATTACTCGATTAATCGATCGATATTGCGACATCCCTAGTTTCAGTCTTATGCGTAGCTTGCTAGAGGTAGGTTGTTGCTACACAGCAAGACAAAAAGTGCCATAAACGATTTGAAGCTTTTATTGGTATGCTCTGATCTTGTGTCATGCAAGATTGGATGAAATTCCATGTTATGCCGTTTCGCCTGAGAAATTGACAACTACCCCAGGGTAAATTTTGAGTGCATAAGACAAATTTCTAATTTATATAAGATGAACTCGGTTGATAATGAGAAATATTTAATCGCTTCAACAGGGTGTCCCACAAAAATTTTGAATTCAATAATGCAATAATAAAAACCTGTTTCAATCCACCTAGTGGTGTAATGATGCCTTTCTCATATCAATCATACTATCATATATAATACTGTGGTATTCTTCAAAATTATTTTTCTTCGATTCTTAAAAGAATAACCGAAATCGGTTTGTTTGACCGTCTACTGATAAAAACCATCAAATTGGAAAAGATTTGAGATCGATTTAGAAATTTTTTTAAGGTTTTTCCCCATTTTCAGTGATGGTATACAATTTTTAACACACTTTACCCTATATTTCCGGATCCGGAAGTAGGATCCTGATGAAATTCAGGAATTACGTATGGGACCACAGGACCTTTTATTTGAACCTAAGTTTGTGAAAACCGGTCGCGCCATCCCCGAGAAAAGTTAGAACACATATTTTCTTTGTTTTGCGCATTTTACCCCATAACTCTCGAACCGGAAGTCGGATCCAAATAACAGATCGGCTGAAAAGTTCGTATCGTTTCTATGAGAGGGCGCCCTTAGAATTAAATCCATACCATTTTCAGTTAGTACCAACCTTCAAAAGATACGTGTATAAATTTGACAGCTGTCTGATTATTAGTTTGTGAGATATTGCATTTTGAGTGAAGCTACTTTTGTTATTGTGAAAAAAATGGAAAAAAAGGAATTTTGTGTGTTGATGAAACACTACTTTTTGATGAAAAAAAGTGCCGCCGATACCAAAAAATGGTTTGATGAGTATTATCCAAACTCTGCACCGGGCGAAGCCACAATTCGTAAGTGGTTTGCAAAATTTCGTACTGGTCATATGAGCACCGAAGACGATGAACGTAGTGGACGTCCAAAAGAGGCTGTTACCGATGAAAACGTGAAAAAAATCCACAAAATGATTTTCAATGACCGTAAAGTGAAGTTGATCGAGATAGCTGACACCCTAAAGATATCAAAGGAACGTGTTGGACATATTATTCACGAATATTTGGATATGAGAAAGCTTTGTGCAAAATGGGTGCCGCGTGAGCTCACAATCGATCAAAAACAACAACGAATTGATGATTCTGAGCAGTGTTTAGAGCTGTTATATCGAAATAAAACCGATTTTTTTCGTCGATATATAACAATGGACGAAACATGGCTCCATCACTTCACTCCGGAGTCCAATCGACAGTCAGCTGAGTGGACTGCACGCGATGAACCGAACCCAAAGCGTGGAAAGACTCAACAATCGGCCGGCAAGGTTATGGCGTCTGTATTTTAGGATTCGCATGGTATAATTTTCATCGACTACCTTGAAAATTGAAAAACCATCAACAGTGACTATTATATAGCGTTATTAGAGCGTTTGAAAGACGAAATTTAAAAAAAAAATGGCCTCATTTGAAGAAGAAAAAAGTTTTGTTTCATCAAGACAATGCACCGTGTCACAAGTCGATAAAAACCATGCTGAAATTGAACGAATTGGGCTTCGAATTGCTCCCTCATCCACCGTATTCTCCAGATTTGGCGCCTAGTGACTTTTTCCTGTTCTCAGACCTCAAGAGAATGCTCGCTGGTAAAAAATTTAGAAGCAATGAAGAGGTAATCGCTGAAACTGAGGCCTATTTTGAGGCAAAGGACAAATCGTACTACAAAAATGGTATCGAAAAGTATGAAGATCGCTATAATCGCTGTATCGCCTCTGATGGCAATTATGTTGAATAAGAAAAACGAATTTTGGCAAAAAAATGTGTGTTTCTATTAAACGATACGAACTTTTCAGCCGAACTGTTAATGACGCTTGCTATGCTTCCTCCTCTATAAAAATATCTTTATGACTATTTCTGAAGAGTAAGAAGTACCTGTGCCAAGTTGCATAGCAACTCGTGCAGTTATGCCGTTATGCTCGGAGTTATGCCGTTACAAATATTACACTCCCTTTTTAGAAGCACGTACTGCATCCACCTCACACGAATACTCTTATAATCATATCTAAATTGCTCAAAAGATATCTTTAGTCTTCAAAATGTATCGATTCTCGTGAAATTGAATAAATTTTTTTGTGACCCCTGTTAAGGACACTTGCTACGCTCCATCTCCCACAGAAACACCCTTACAAAGAGCAAAAATCATCTGTGCCAAGCAGCGATGTCAGATCTAGGGAAATCTCCGTAGATTTACGGATTGGAACATTCCGTAGATCCGTAGACAAAATCTACGGAAATTGGAGTTTTTCTACAGAAATGTACGAAAATTACAATTTATCAACGGAGAACTACGGAAACTAGTTTTGTCTGGTGAGCAAAAAAAAAGCTTTTCACCGTGAGAGCTCCCGAGAAAAATGCCAATCTACGGGAATGACACTACTACTTTCTGGCATCGCTGGTGCCAAGTGTGATAGCAATCCGTTCAGTAGTTCCGAAGTTATGCCGTTACATCCCTCTTTTCCAAGGCACTTGGTACATGCACACCCCATAGAATCGTATCTAAGGTATGGAAAATGTTTGCATGGTCTTCAAAAATTAACGATTCTTGTCAAATGTTATGAATTTTGTTCTTGACCTCCTCTTTTAATGATACTTGCTACGCTTCCTCCCCTATAAAAATATCTAAATAACTATTTCTGAAGAGCAAGAAATATCTGTTCCAAGTGTGATAGCAATCCGTTCAGTAGTTCCGGAGTTATGCCGTTACAAACATTACACTCCCTCTTTTAGAGGCACTAACTACACCCTCCCCCAACCGAATATCCTTATAATCATATCTAAGTTGTGCAAAAAGTATCTACGGTCTATAAAAAGTACCGAATATCGTCAAATTAGATAATCTTTTTAATGACCCCCTTTGTTAAGGACACTACGCTACGCTCCCTCCCTCCATAAAAATATTCTTATTACCATCTCTGAAGAGCAAGAAGTACATGTGTCAAGTTTGATAGCAATCCATTGAATAGATTCGGAGTTATGTCGTTACAAACATTACACCCCCTATTTACATCCACCCCCCGTATAGTCATATCTAAGGTATACAAAATGTTTCTATGGTCTTCAAAACGTATCGATTCTTGTCAAGTTATATGAATTTTTCTATGACCGCCCTCTGTTAATGACGCTTGCTACACTCCCTCCCCTATAAAAAATATCTAAAGAACTATCTCTGAAATGCAAAAAGTACCGATGTCAAGTTTGGTGGCAATTCGTTCAGTAGCTCCGAAGCTATGGCGTTACAAACATACAAACTTACATCGATTTTTATATATTGTATAAGATATAGGATAGGTGTATCGCTGCAGCAAAATGCAACGCTTCGCGTATTGTCCACCGCGCATAAAACTTTTCCAATAGCCGGCGCAGTAGGCGTCGTTTTTTTCATTGCTTGTTTGAATTTGAAGAAATCGAGATGCGTCAGTCGGTGTTGAACAGTCGTTCGCACCGCACGCGTATAGCTCTTGGCTCCTGGAATTTTTTTCTGGCTACCTAGAGTTTCATTGATTCAAGGCTTCAGTCTTTTTCAAGGCTACCTGAATCACTAACTAAGTGACTAAGTGATACAAAGAGTGATATTAGAGTGACTAAGTGATACAATGAGTGATATTAGAGTGACTAAGAAATTAATCAGCCTTTTTTAAGGCTAGCTAGGAGTCTAATCGAAGACTAATTTAGCCTAGTTAATTTAATTTAAAATTTCATTAATTTCAAAAATGCCTGCGTCCAACCGGAAAGGCAACAAGCCTAAGGCTAAAAATAATTCAATACGGAATAAATCACAATCCGTTATTCAACATTTTTCTAATAACATTCACGATCTTATGGAATCTGAATGTAAAAATAAAAGACAACGGACGGATTTCCCTTCCGCTGATCCTATGCCGTCTAACAATATTTACGAGATTCTTCCTGAATCCGATTGTAGCGACATAGAAGAAAATTCTTCAAAAATTCCCAAAATGGACGCTTGTCGTTCTGGGAAGAAACATCAATCTATGCCACCAGTGACGGTGATGATTTCCGACTTCAAAGCATTCCGTACTGAGCTTTCTACTTTTCTCCCGGAAGTAAAAGTCTCATTTCAAATCGGACGAAGAGGAGAATATCGAGTCTTGGTGAATGGATTGGAAGATTACGAACGTCTTATTCGATATTTGTCCGAGAAACTTCATAAATTTTATTCATATGATATAAAATCAGACAGACCCTTCAAGGCTGTCTTGAAAGGATTATCAAATGATCAAAGTATCGATGAAATTAAAAATGAACTAAAAGAATTGCTTGGTTTTGCCCCTTCCCAAGTAATACTTATGAAAAAAAAGAGCGAATGGTACTTCTAAACCACGCTCTGGAATTTCCCATGAACTTTAACTAATACACTTCAATCGAAGTGATGTAAACAATTTGAAAACTTTAGAAAAAGTACGTTTCATTTCCCACATTAAAATTCATTGGGAACATTATAAACGGCATAATCGTATTGCAAACTTAACGCAATGTCGTCGTTGCCAAGGCCTCGGTCATGGAACCAAAAATTGTCATATGGATATACGGTGTTTGAATTGTGGTAAATCGCATTCGAAAGACGATCGTCCAATGAATGAAACCACTGATAAATTTTCATGTTCAAATTGCAATGGAAATCATAAATCCAATTATTTGAAATGTCCTGTCAGGGAAAAAATTTTAAACGCTCGTTCGCTACGACAACAAGTCAAATCAACGACCTTAAATTTACAGAACATACCTGAAAATCAAAAAACCGTTACAAATGCCACGCCTAATTCTTCTAAGGCACTGATTTCTTCGAAACAAAAAACAGGTACGCCTGCCAATTCGTCTTCTAACGAAAACAATTTATTGACAGGTAGATCGACCTCGTCATCATCTTCTTCTAGTGTCAGTTATGCTGGTATATTAGGTAGAAATCTATCACCTATTTCTTCTAATGTAAATAATCAAAACACAGGACCGCCTTGCAGTTCTTCTTCTAACGAAAACAATTTATTAATAGGTATACCGGCCAAATCATCTTCTTCTAATGGCAGTCTACCTACAAATATTCCTTCAATGCCATTCGCTTCTTTAAATGAAGTCAATTTAGGCGATATAACTGAAAATAAAATGATCTACCTACAAGATCTACTTTTTCAAATGATCATCCAAATGAATTCGACTTCATCACTTTTTGAAGCATTTCAAATCGGATGGAAATTTGCAAATAATATTATAATGAATTTAAAATTTAACAGTGATGTTAAATAATTATTTGAATATTTTAAATTGGAATGCTCGATCTTTGAAATCGAGTGAAGATGAATTTTATAATTTTCTCAAAGTTCACAAAATTCATATTGCCATTGTGACAGAAACTTTTCTTAAACCAAATGTAAAATTGAAAAGTAATCCACATTATGTGGTTCATCGATTTGACAGGTTTACTGGAATGGGTGGTGGAGTTGCCATTTTTGTCCAACGGCAAATTAAACATCGAATTTTACCTTCTTTCAATTCTAAAGTTATTGAAAGCTTGGCAATCGAAGTTGAAACCATTCATGGAATTTATTTCATCGCTGGAGCATATTTGCCATTCCAATGCACCGGCGAACAATTTAATTTCTTTAAAGGCGATTTGCAAAAACTCACAAGATATCGACCGAAATTTTTCGTAATAGGGGACTTAAATGCTAAGCATGTCCAGTGGAATTGTACGCAAAATAACAGTAATGGTAAAATACTTCATAATCAACTCTCAGCTGGTTACTTCACAGTTCTTCATCCCAGTAATCCGACTTGTTTCTCTTCAGTGAAAAACCCGTCTACAATTGATCTGGTTCTAACAGATCAAAGTCACATTTGTAGTGAACCGATTACTCATGCTGACTTTGACTCAGATCATCTTCAAGTAACATTCAGACTTTCCAACGAAGCTATAATTAATCCAATTAGTTCTATTTTCAACTATCATAGAGCTAATTGGTTGGATTACAGATCTCACATTGAAAATCATGTGGATCATGAAACTATTTTAGAAAATTCTGCGGACATCGACACAGCAATTGATAATTTGAATCATTACATTATCGAAGCTAGAAATCTTTCAGTTCCCAAAGCTCAAACTAAATTAAATTCTCCTATCATCGATGACAATCTTCAACTGCTCATTCGGTTGAAGAATGTTCGTCGACGACAATATCAACGTTCTCGTGATACTGCTATGAAAAACATAGTTAAGGATTTACAAAAAGAAATTAAACATAGATTTACTCTTTTGCGAAATGAAAATTTCGCTAATGAAGTTGAACAAATTAAACCATATTCTAAACCTTTCTGGAAACTTTCTAAGGTTCTTAAGAAACCTCAGAAACCAATTCCTGCTCTCAAGGAAGGAAATCAAATACTTCTTACAAATGGTGAAAAAGCTCAAAAACTTGCTCAGCAGTTCGAGAGTGTCCACAATTTTAATTTAAACGTTGTGAGTCCTATTGAAAATGAAGTCCCACTGAAATATGATCATATTTCAACCCAAGTGTTATCACACGATGACATTATTGAGACGAATTGTGATGAAATTAAATCAATTATTAGGAAACTCAAAAACATGAAGGCTCCTGGTAATGATGGAATTTTTAATATTCTTATTAAAAATCTTCCCGATGTTGTCTTGAGACTCCTGGTTAAAATTTTCATGTGTTTTTCATTAGCTTACTTCCCAAAAAGATGGAAAAACGCTAAAGTAATTCCTATCCTAAAACCTGATAAAAACCCAGCAGAAACATCAAGTTATCGCCCAATTAGTTTACTTTCTTCTATCAGTAAACTTTTTGAAAAAATTATCTTGTTGAGAATGATGACTCATATAAATGAAAATTCAATTTTTTTACCAGAGCAGTTTGGATTTCGTCATGAACATTCAACTACTCATCAACTTGTCAGAGTAACGAACATGATAAAAGCAAATAAATCTTCTGGGTTATCCACTGGAGTTGCTCTTCTAGACATAGAAAAAGCATTCGAAGGTGTTTGGCACAAAGGTTTAATAGCAAAAATGTCTGATTTCCAGTTTCCTATTTATTTGATCAAAATGATTCAAAATTATTTAACTGATCGTACTCTTCAGGTCAGCTATCAGAATTGTAAATCTGAATTGCTACCCGTACGAGCCGGTGTTCCGCAGGGTTCGAGTGTAGCTCCAATCTTGTATAATATTTTCACTTCTGATCTTCCAAATCTACCCGTTGGTTGTCAGAAATCGCTATTCTGTGACGACACAAGTCTGTTAGCCACAGGTAGAAATCTAAGAGTGATCTGCAGTCGCCTACAAAGAAGTTTAAATATTTTCAGTGATTATCTGTCAAAATGGAAAATTAAACCAAATGCAGCAAAAACGTAATTAATTATCTTTCCTCACAAGCCAAGAGCTTCTTTTCTTAAACCAAACAATAATCACATTCTAAAATTGAATGGCTTGGAATTGACATGGTCTGATTAAGCTAAATACTTAGGTTTAACGTATGACAAAAAACTCACTTTCAAGGATCACATTGAAGGAATTCAGGCAAAGTGTAATAAATATATTAAATGTTTATATCCTCTTATAAACAGAAATTCTAAGCTCTGTCTAAAAAACAAATTGTTAATTTATAAACAAATTTTCAGACCAGCCATGCTTTATGCAGTACCAATTTGGTCAAGTTGTTGTTCCACCAGGAAGAAAACGCTTCAAAGGATTCAGAATGAAATTCTGAAAATGATTTTGAAGCGTCCTCCCTGGTTTAGTACAAATGAGTTACACAGACTCACAAATATAGAACCATTAGATGTAATGTCACATAATATTATAAGCAAATTCCGACAAAAATCGATGCAATCTTCAATTGAATCGATTCGCTCTCTGTATCAGTTAGTAAGTTAGCATATAAGTTCCTTTTCCCCATTACACAATACAAGTAGGTTTAGAATTTTCCCTACACAAAAATCTCAGAATTGCGGAAGCAAACAATGTCCTCATGGTAATAACCAAATCATATATATATATATATATATATATATATATATATATATATATATATATATATATATATATATATATATATATATATATATATATATATATATATATATATATATATATATATATATATATATATATATATATATATATATATATATATATATATATATATATATATATATATAATAGGGCTGAAAAGACACCACTTGTGGCTGAACACCCAATTTAAATCTTAATAATTTAATTTTAACTCATATTCCAATAAATAGTTATTTAAAAAAAAATCGAGATGCGTTATCGCGTGCTGTCAGTGTTAGTGCCACTAGTGATAGTGGTCACTGTTTTCGTGACGTTTACTGCTTCCGTAGGACCGGAAGCTATTCCCAGCGATTCAACGTGGTCTGCAGTGTTTTTCGTTTAAAACTTCATTTCATAGATTTTTATTGATATTCACATGTGTATGTGTGTGTATGTATGTGTGGATGTGACAAATAATATCACTCTATTTTCTCAGAGATGGCTGAGCCGATTTTTCCCAAACTCAGATTGAAATGAAAGGTCTTATAGGTGAATAGACTGCTATTAAATTTTATCCCGATCCGACTTCCGGTTCCGGAATTACAGGCACCAAAAAAAGGAAAACAATAGTCAGACACGTTTCTCAGAGACGACAGAACCGATTTTCACAAACTTAGATTCAAATGAGAGGCCTTTTGGCCTCATAGCTCTTGAATTTCATTTAGATCCGATTTTCGGTTCCGGAATTACAAGGAAATATTTGCAAATTTATGAGAAAATTCGCACTCTACTTTCTCGGAAATTTGTAACCGATTTTAACAAACTAAGATGCAAATAAACGGCAGCAAAATTCTTTAAAAAGTCCCCGAAAAAATGATCCAGATCCGACCTCCGTTTCCGGTATTAAAGTGCAAATAGTGAAAATTTTCAATTTCATGAGAATTTTTTCACAAGCGATGGCGAAACGACATGCACATTTTCTTAAAACTTACTGGTAAATTCATCTAGTTGGCAGATCTTATTAGTTAGTGGTGCTCCTGCATGATTATCCGGTGCACCGATAATAGTGAAGCAAATTTCCAAAAACGGAATTCACTTCGGATTCTTAGTAACGGTTTTCATGTATCATGATTCAAATTAAAGCTCTTGTTTTAAAAGATACGGTGAAATTTCATCCAGATCCGATTCCGAAATTATAGGGCGATGAGTGTCAAAACATTCAAATCGTCATTCAAAATGACGATGCAAAACTGGTACACGTCGGTACGGAAGAAGAAAACACCATCGGCTTTGATCCGTCTTCCGCAGCGTGCTTTGTTAAATTTCGTATAACGAGCATGGTTGCAACATTTAAATTTATATTTAGCAGGTGAAAAATATGTAAATCTGTAAATCATTTATTCAATTTTTACCTACTTGCTAATATTATCACAAAATCATGATAACGATGCTTTTCCATAAAAGTACACTTATTGCCTTTCTCATTTATTAAGTTTATGCAATTAGTGGAAATTGGCCCGGATGGCTAACAGATCGGCTGAAAAGTTCGTATCGTTTCTATGAGAGGGCGCCACTAGAATTAAATCCATACCATTTTCAGTTAGTACCAACCTTCAAAAGATACGTGTATAAATTTGACAGCTGTCTGATTATTAGTTTGTGAGATATTGCATTTTGAGTGATGTTTGTTATTGTGAAAAAAATGGAAAAAAGGAATTTCGTGTGTTGATGAAACACTATTTTTTGATGAAAAAAAGTGCCGCCGATACCAAAAAATGGCTTGATGAGTATTATCCAGACTCTGTACCGGGCGAAGCAACAATTCGTAAGTGGTTTGCAAAATTTCAGTTTCAGTGCAAGGTTTACCGTAGCGAGTAGATTGTTCACGTAACTGACTTGTAATCAGCTGATTCTCGTAAGTTACCAGCGATTTACAAGGATGTCTCCCGTCGTGTCCAAAAATCACGCAAGACAATTGTGACAATCTGACATCACTGACTGGTTCTTGACACATGAGCACGGGGCGACGTGACTAGAACGGCAAGTTATCCAAGTATCTCGAGAAAAAATTTTCATCAGTGCAGAGACGCTTCGGTGTTGGAACACTGCGAGTAATTCGGTGAAAGTAAAGTCTTTTGGCCTATAAACGAAAAATACCTAGCAATATAGCCTAAACCCCATCTATCGCAGCATCTTAAAAAAAAAACGAAGGAACCCGAACCAGAAATCGAATTTCGGATTTCCGTTGAATCTTAAACCAAGTAAAATGTCTACTTTGTTTTATTAATTTTCAGTCTAGATAGCGGAATATACAGCATATGTATATCCATTACATTAGTTCCAGTATGACCAGTCACAATATGGTAGTTTCCGTCCTGCACCATTCGATAGAAGTTATAAGAATCATTATCACTAATAAAATCTTCAACGGTTTTATCTATACCCTGCTGAAAGTATTGCTCAATGACGCTTGCTTTGCCAATGGCACCGGCTGCATCGGTAGGACCATCAATACCGTCTGTTCCGGCTGAAAGTAGTATCACATCCTGTAGCAACTCTTTTTGCTGGAAACATTTCTGACTAAATCGTAGAGCCAGTTCCTGATTTCTTCCACCAATCCCGTTTCCCTGCACGACGACAGTAGGTTCCCCTCCTGCGACTAGTAAAATATCTTCTCCGTTGCCGTTGGTTAGCAAATCCTCCAGTTCACTGACTTTCGATTGATCGAAACAAAGTAAGTTTTTAATGTGATAGATTTGCTTTGAAAAACCCAATTTATCGAGTTCCTGGGAATGAAACCGAATGAAAGCCGTTGCTAATTTGATGTACGCCTCGCTAAGATCTTTGACGTTGCCTTGAACTCTGTTTGATATTGCCATCGCATTCAATCCAAATTCCTTAGCTTTTCCAAGAATGCAATCAATAGCAGTTATGTTTGATCCTATCAAATGAATCTTTCCAGTCAAATGTTGCTCACTCAAATTAGTCTCAGTGGCATTGAGCACTTGCATCACGGAATCAGGTAGAATATCAACCAAATTATACTTTTCCAAGATTTTCAATGCATCAATATTTGTGGCACAGCTTTTCACTGTTGGTCCACTGGCAATTAATGGCAAAGGGTCACCGATTATATCGGATATCACAAAACTAATCAAATTGAAAGAATTTTCCGCTGCTAGCGCCAGTTTTCCACCTTTCACATTGGAAAGTTTTATCCTCACTACATTGAGTTCGTCGATAGAAGCCCCTGCCGCCGCGAGTTTTTTTATTACCAATAATTTTTCTGACAGTGTAATAGGGGCAGTTGGAAGCGATAGTAGCGCAGAACCTCCGCCCGAAACAAGTACGCATAGCACATCTTCCCGAGTCATACTTTCAGCAAGTTTCTTAATTTTCCTAGCAGCATCAATTGAATCGACGTCTGGAAGATTGTTTCTAGCACACTCAAGCACCTTTAACCTAGTGGAACTGTTCAGTTTGAAGTCTTCGTCGTGCTCAAACCTTTCTAGAGTTCCTACAGGAATGCTGATAATACCACTGTGCAGTCGATCGCCCAGAACTTTTTCCAACTGAACGGCCATTCCGAGGACGGCCTTACCGAAACCAACTAAATGGTATCGTTTGCCAGGAATTTGAAGCTGATCCGAAACATCACCATTTGCAAGGAAACTCTTGAACAAAGTTTTTGGTTTTACGGAATCAACTGCACACTGAAAGAGTGCGTTCAATGTACACTGCATGGCTGGTGTCACGTGGTGTTGCAAGCGATATCCAACTGATTTCAGTTTCGAACAATTTCGAAGCCACGATATCATGAGTATGTTCGGGTTTTGAAAACTGAGTTTGAGTATCAGCACTTTATACAGATTTAAGCATCTAAAACGTGAAATAAAATTGATAAGTATATTATATTATTCATTATTAATGTCGCAGTTACCTATGAACATACATTTACTATTACCACTATTACACGTGAGAACAAAAATTTCTTGGACTGACTCATCTAAAATTCTGTCGATTGCCTAAAATCGAAATGGTTTTAGTCGGATGAATATACTCTATAAAACTACAAATTAAAATTGATGTAATCTTACGAAAATTCAAAATAATCAACAGATAACAAAACAATCACTAATGTATCAATGCAACTAAAATTCGTTGATCTAACTAAATCGGTTTCCCCAAACACACAGATTAAATCACTATCTAACATACCAAAATAGACAATCACAGAAGCAATCCGATTTAATCGCTAGATTGATAGGAATTACTCGAAGAAACCCGGTATTCCGACATCGTCAGATGAGCGAATAATATTCAAACTGTCAAATTTTATTACAGGGTTGGGATGTGGAACATTTCCACAAACTTCACAGTGGTGTGAGGCGTCGTAAGAACGAACATCGTTCATTTTCGAAGAACGAGAAAGCTTTATTAACTTCATGCTCACAGCACCACCTGACTGTGAACTTACCGACTAAAAAGCTCACCGAGCAAAATTCTCATCTTTCAAAAACTCTCTCGCAGCGAAAAGCTCATCTCAAATGAATCCCTATAAAAAATATACCCAATGCAGCGCCTCGCACCCTAGTGGTGGGAATCATAAAAACTGGAAATCAACGACCAAAACGGAAATTCTACTAAAACCAATATTTCTGAAAATAAAGTAATCTATTGCATTATACCAAGAATTTTCATTAAAACTAGAAAGAAATTTATATATGCTATTATATCTGATTTTTTCTTATTTCAAATAAATTAATTATATTTTTTATTTCAAATCAAATAATCAAATAAAATACCCAAGCTGGCATACTGCTGAAAAGGTTGCTGTTATATTCAGCTATCTTCAGGTATAGTGGTTGCTATGGGAAAAGTGTCGCAAACGGTAGAAAAGAAAAAGGAGTCGCAAATGGTAAATACTATAAAACTACAAGGATCAGGCCCATGGGGTTGTTCGAGCCATTGATGTGGAACAAGGCAACCAAAATTTCTAATGATCTACAATCAAACAGTTCAATCTATCGTCACACTTTTGAATTCGCAAATGCATGAGAGTCTGCTTAGATTGAACTTTATTAGGAACCAAAACCGAACACGCGAACCCAGAATATAGACTTTATTTGTCGTGATTTGTATTTGTTTTGTAGCCGACAAAATTAAACCAATAGCCCAAATATATGCAATTATATGTTTGTACACGTTACGGATATCGATATTCAAGCTTGCGATACGGATATCGATATTTATGCTTCTCTTCGCCAAACTTGTGTTCAAGTTTTGTATGCAAGCAGTTATTTTTAAAGCGTTTCTCTACCACTACAACCATTCTGCGATTTCGGTTGAAGCGAGTTTCTTATTATCAATCGAGTTCATCTTATATAAATTGGAAATTAATCTTATGCATTCCAAATTTACCCTGGGGTAGTTGTCAATTTCTCAGGCGAAACGACATAACATGGAATTTCATCCGAACTTGCATGACACAAGAGCATACTAATTAAAGCTTCAAATCGTTTTATGGCACTTTTTGTCTTGCTGTCTAGCAACAACCTACCTCTGGCATGCTACACGTAGGACTGAAACGTTAGCAATAATTTTGTTTCTATTTATAGATTAGCGTGCATCCAATAGCTTCGCTTTTGCATCGTTTTACCAAGCAGAGCGATGCTTTCCCTTTGATATATCGCTTACTCCTATGATATATCCTTACTCCTCGACTATGGCAGGGAAATCCAGTATGCCGGAGTTTTTTGCAGACAGAATAGGACACTGCTAGCTATTAATCAACTTTTCAATGATACACAATTAAAAATACATGCCTATGAACATTCAAATCAATACGTAGAAATAATTCCAATCAAATGGTGACATAATAATTTATATAAAATTGACTGAGCTGTAATTGTTCAAAACCTGACCACATTTCTACGTTTATTTTTCTTGAGTTTCTAGTCTGCACGCCTATATAGAAAACAAAAATGTGTTCCACATTAAAATGTTATTCTTATATGTGAATGTGAGATTTGAAACAACATAAAAATGTCACATTTCATCGAAATATTTATATAATAGATATATAATATAAAATATTTATATTTATATAATATATGAAACATTTATATAATCACCGCGATTCTTAATTACGTTCGAATCGGACTATTTCGATTGAATATTAAAATTTGCATTCGATCGAGCGATGCTTTTGTATGGAAAAGTGGATCTCGATCGAAATACAGAATGAAAAATTTCGAAATAATCCGATTCGAACGTAATTCAGAATCGGGGTTATTATATAAATATTTCGATGGAATGTGACATTTTTATGTTGTGTTCCAAATCTCACATTCAATTGAATTTATTAACAGCTAGATTGTTTTGTTTCTTATTCTTTTTTATAGTTTTGTCCACAGTGTGGATACCGTTTTCAGCCTTATATCAGCTACAGGCAGAACAATGGAAGAGGAAGAGCCAGGGGACGAGGCCAGCGTGGGCGCGGCCTTGTCCGTGGCAGTCATGAAAAAGACCAGCCAGTCCAACCCCACGATAAGTCTGCTGAACGTACCGATTCGCAAGGTGAAGGTGGGCCGCAAGGTGCTAGTTAAGAGTAAAGATTACTTGTTCTTAATCTAATGAATTTTGTATTGTTTCACTTACAATGATAAATTTTGTTTTGTTTCGCTTACAATGAATAAATTAATTTTAAACTATTCCTTATACTTACCTAGTTTTAAAAAGTACGGGTGTGTAATGTCAGAGACGTAACTGGATGTCGTGAATACGAATAAAACTGGCACGATTTCTTTACACTTTCGAATTCGAATTGATAGTTGATCGATTGTGTGAATTGCAAAACTTTCCTCCTTTTCGCTACTAAAATTTTCAACGATTTTTGACGTCGATTATCTCATTTCGGATTTGCATATTTCATTGAAAGAAATTATCAAGGTGCAGTACACGAATCATTTCTGTCTTTTAGAAGAATCAAATTGTGGTATTCTCTACGATATTTAGCACAGTTCGGAACATTTATCTCGAACGATTTTTTTTGGATTTTCACTTAACTGACTGATTTCTACCTTCGATTTGCAAAGAAGTAATCTTAATAGTTCTTTAGAGAGAGCCATTAGAACGGCTGATTTTATATGATGTCTACTTTTTGTTTCCTGTTTTCTTTCTCTCCAATGCAAAGCACCAGCAGCTGATGCAATCGTTCTTGCTTGAATTGAAACTAGCTTTGCGTACAAACCGACACATTCGCTCGCAGTGCCAATGATGCAAAACTGGTTTAATGCGTCTTCTCGCCTTGACGACCGTAAGGTAAATGAGAACTACGACCTGAGCGTTTGAGGTTTTTAACCAGGTTGAATGCGTCTTCTCACCCCGACCTCTGCTTTCCTCCAACGCACAAGAAGAAATGATCGATTTATAACGTTCAGTTGAAGATATGTGCCTGACTACCTCAAAATCGTCGTCCTTGCGCGAAAAACCAAGCAAAAGTAAAAAGTTTTCCGCGTTCTTTTAAAATTTTCAGAAAACTTAATTTTTGAAATGTTTGTGGTTATCTCACACTGTTCAAAATATTATCCTAAATTCCTTCTCATATTTTTGATAAAATAGTGAAAGAATTATGTTGTTGCCATTAACACAAGTCGAGATATTCACGATTAAGTTCTGCCCAGATAATTCAGATATAATAACATAACTAAATTTCTTTCTAGTTTTAATGAAAATACTTGGTATCATGCAATGGATTACTTTATTTTCAGAAATATTGGTTTTAGTAGAATTTCCTTTTTGGTCGTTTATTTCCAGTTTTTATGATTCCCACCACTCGGGTGCGAGGCGCTGCATTGGGTATATTTTTTATAGGGATTCATTTGAGATGAGCTTTTCGCTGCGAGAGAGTTTTTGAAAGATGAGAATTTTGGTCGGTGAGCTTTTCAGTCGGTATGTTCACAGAAGTCACCACCTGGCGTAAAAAATAAATTAAGCCCACGTGGGTTTGTAGGCGCTAAGGTTTAGTTGACCTATTTTTCAATTCGTTGTCTGAAGAAAGCTTCAAATTGAATTTGAACTATTCGTCGCTAAGTGTATACTTTAAACTATATATTATTCGTAGAGTAATTATAGCTATATACTACTTGTCGCTAATTGTATATTTTTTGAGCAGCGGAACAGGGGATATCGTAAACGAGTCGCCCATCAAGACGTTCCAATGAACTTATTTGAGTACTTCGAGATAGTATTGTGCAGATCCCAAAAGTGTCGTATCGTAACCGCGCTCACTATTTGGAAGTTAGTGAAACCACTTTAAGGAGAATTTTGGATGATTTGCATTTGTATTCGATGGCACGAAACCTGACTGGCCACTCATGGTCCAGTTTTGACTCGTTTGGACTTTTTTGTGTGGTTATTTGAAAAGCACGCCAGTAAGTAGGGTTACCATCTCGGATGCTTCCATCGCCCGGCAGCAATTTTTTTTGCTGTTAGCCGAGCGCAAGAAAAATATGCTTTATGCGGCTTCCGCGAGTCTTGCTGCCACTCGGTTTTTATTAATTATTATTAGGATTACTAAGGGATTGATTTAATAAGTTTAAATTTAGGCATTCGAGATAGCTTCTCAAAGTAACATTCCGGTATTCCGATCGAATTGCTAATATCTTCCTCTTGCCGGTGTTACTACTTATTCTTTTGCCAATTATATTGCACAAAGAATACCTCTATTGTTCCTACGTAATAATATTTGAATAGTTTTGCTGAATTTTATCTCTAAAAATGTAATAGTCCTTATGAGTTTCATTCGCAAAAATGGTGAAAAGGAAATTATTTGCTTTATATTTTTTAAGTGTCAAAAAGTTTCGTCTTGAAATTGACGGGAATTTCAAATTAAGATAATAGGTGAAATCTCTTTGCAATTTTGTTTTGTTTGGAGAAATTTTGTGACCGGAATTCGACTATGCTGTTCTAATAAGCCAGATGTCGTATGTAAGAGTCATGACTTGGAAGCATTCTTATTTCCGTACACTACGGCTAAATTTGTTGAAACCAGGCCCGTTCTGAGCATTTTGTTTCGGGAGGGGCCCTCAGATAAAAAAAAACCTGTTTTAATCCACCTAGTGGTGTAATGATGCCTTTCTCATATCAATTATACTATCATATATAATTCTGTGGTATTCTTCAAAATAATTTTCTTCGATTCTTAAAAGAATAACCAGAATCGGTCTGATAAAAACTATCAATTGGAGAAGATTTGAGGTCGATTTAGAAAACTTTTCACCCTTTTCAGTGATGGTATAAAATTTTTAACACACTTTACCCTATATTTCCGGATCCGGATGAAATTCAGTAATTACGTTCAGGACTTTTCATTAGAACCTAAGGACTTTTCATTAGAACCTAAGTTTGTTAAAATCGGTAGCGCCATCTATGAGAAAAGTTAGAGCACATATTTTAATTTTTTTGCACACCATAACTCCGGAAGCGAAACTCGAATTAGAATAATATTCAGGAATTTTGTATGGGATCAAAAGACCTTTCATATGAATCTAAGTTTGTGAAAATCGGTTCAGCTATCTCCGAGAAAAGTTAGTGCAAAAAACGTAACATACACACACACACACACACACACACACACACACACACACACACACACACACACACACACACACACACACACACACACGCTAGCGAAACACCGAAAGCCCAATGAGCGACTACGAAAAACAAACAAAAGACCTCCCGAACAAAAGTTGGTTTAATTCCAGCCCGGTGGCAAGGATAAGGCGCTCAAGCAAGTGCTATCGTAGTCGACATCTGGGGCATTTGATGTGCCATCAGAGCACTCAGAGTACGGTAAACTGGCTGGCCACAGTTATATGACGTCATAGCAGGGGCTGTTTATTTCATCATAGATCTTGATTCGTCGATTTTGTTCTTGGTATTTAATTGTCAAGTAGATTTACTTTGACTGTACAACTTCTGGCTCCGGAAATATATGTTGAAAATCTTCTCAACTTGGGTTAAAACTGGTTTTATTTTAAGGTCATATTTTCTGGTTTTTGACACACTATGCAAAAAGTAATACAAGCAATAATCAACTTCAATTTAATGGAATATTATCTGAGAAGACTTTTCTCTAGAATTTTTAAAACTTATAAAATGTTTCAATTTATATTATTCTACATAACACAAGTATCACAAATATAGAAGTAAAAAATTACGGCAATGAAATTTAAGAAAAATAATCGTGAAACACGTCGTTAACACATCGAAATTTAACAGTGTCATCAATTAGTATTCAAACAAAATCGATGACAGTGCTCCAATTTCCATTTGGCTATGTCCGTTTGAAGAGCTCATCAACCCATAAGACTTTAGATAATAAGATATATTTTGTAATCATTACTTTAAGTGAAGAGAATCCACTGAAAATCTTATTCGGAAACAGCGAGAACAGCAAGATGGCCTCCTTATTCCGATTCATGAAAAACGGAAACTATTATTACAAATATAATATAGCTTCTTCAACATATGTTTCCACTTAGTCTTTGCAATAAAAAAATGAGGTAATGAATGATTCAACTTTTCAATTATCATCGCTATTGTCTATTGTATTTATGAATTCTTATTGTCTTCTATTAGAGTTAGCCTATCGCGTAGATATTGTCCATGTTACTACACATTTATGCTTAACTATATTTTCAATTCAAACGAAGATGTTGACTATTGAAACGGTGATAACGAATATCCATGGGAACGATATGGCCGCTAGAGTGGGACAAAAATTGATATCAGCTCCACCAAACTTTTCGTGTTCCTTTTGGGTCCCTAAGCATCATGCAAAATTTTAGCTAGATCGGAGAAACTATATTTTCGCGCCCATGGTTTAAAGTTTGTATGGGATTTAGTATGGAGAAGTACACTTTTAACAAAAAAAATCGGCTGGAGATCAACCTATGAACTCTAAAAATCAGTCCATGTGTTATTTTCGTAGAAAATTTATCGAGGAAGAAAACTTTAGAAGACAGCAAAACAATACGACATTTGTAGAAAAAGTTATTAAAGGAAAACCGACTCAAGGTCCGAACAATGGCTCACTCCTTAATATATCTTGCACCACTGCTGCTAGTGGTGGTAATATGATTGTGCTTTCTTTTATTATGCTATAACGGTTGATTTTATTGTTTGATGTCTTTACAAAAGTTTCTCAGCTGAGTATGAGGATTATTTTTAAGTGACAAGTCATGTTCCAAAACTCACTGTAAAGACACAAAAAAGTCTAACTTTGTAATTTGAAGAAATAGGTTTTTGAAATCTTCTACAATATTTTAGATAAACTCAAATCCAAAAACTTTGCGGAATATATAAACTCTCTATCTCTTATAGTTTAGAAGATATAGATTGTACTATTTTATGCAAACAAAAAGACAATTTACATGACTTTTTGTGTCTTTACTGTAAGGTTTGGAGCATGATTTGTCACTTAAAAATAATCTTTATACTCTGCTGAGTAACTATCGTGAAGACATCAAACAAAATGGATCAACCGTTATAGCACATTAAAGGGAAATTACATCATGTTACTTTCACTAACAACAGTGGTGCTAGATATATTAAGGAATGAGCCATTGTTCAGACCTTGTGTCGGTTTTTCTTTAATAACTTTTTCTACAAATGTCGGATTGATTTGCGGTCTTCTAAAGTTTTCTTCCTCGTTAAATTTCCTACGAAAATATCATATGCGCTGATTTTTAGAGTTCATAGGTTGATCTCCAGCCGATTCTTTTGTTAAAAGTGAATTAACAAAAATCATACTAAATCCCATACAAACTTTAAACCGTGGGCGCGAAAATATAGTTTCTCCGATCGGGCTAAAATTTTGCATGATGCTATAGGGACCCAAAAGAAAAACGAAAAGTTTGGTGGAGCGAGAAAATAAACATTTTCATCTTTTTCCCATACAACCTTGTCCCACCCTAATGGCCGCATTGTAAGCGATGAATTGAAGTCCGCTCTACATAATGAACGTTAATTTTTTTTTCAATAGCATAGGTCAATCGATGTTATCAGTCAGTAAATCGAAAACAAAGAGCGACTAAAGAAAAGCTCATATATTTCAGGAAACGAATTGGTCGATGAGAGCAAGTGTAACTCCTCAACAGTGCTGTAAAACTTCGTTCAATTCAATTGAAACCGAATGTGAAACACCCTACCGATCTCTCTACTGCAGTAAACTTCACACTCCGGCAGCATTCAGTTCTTCAATCGATTCTCTTCAAATCAAAGCTCAGTTTAACCATCGTCAGTTGATCTCTTGAAGTAATATCTCTTTCAATAGTGTGAGAGCGGCTTTCAAATGAGGTTTATGTAAACATTCGAATTGGTTCAAGATAATGCATGAAAGACAAACCAGATAGCTGAAATATCAATTACAGAATACACATAAATTAATAGCTTCCTCCTCCAGTTTTCATTTTTAATACTTTACTCCATTTATAATTCTATTCACTCGAACTTGCTCGCTACCAAGAGCGAAGACTGAGCAGGAGATTGACTACTTGGCACTTGAAACTGAGCAAGCAAAACTTCAAATGGCTAGGTACGATTATTCAACTGACGATGAATTCTGGGAACTTCACTTGAAAATGGGAGCAAAAGTCATGTGAATTTGTATCGATATGCTGACGGTTAGTGGCCATTAATTTCATTTTCATCTAATATCATTCGGTTGAAAATGGAATTTTACCGCACTGCTCCTCAATGTATACGGTGATGGTCTTACAAGTAAGTTGTCGTCTGTACTTAATACCCCGTCGTCTGTACTTAATACTTAGAGCCCCGACCTGGAAGGGTTCATAGTGTCAGTAGGACCGTAAGGAGTGTATCGAAAATAAGCTATCCACAAATTTTTCTTTCATATTATGATAAAAAACGATATTCTATTCAAACTAAAAATTTATCCTTTATTATACGAGGTTAAACTTGAGCATAATGAAAACCGGAAGAAATTTATGTTATTCCTTCACGAATTTTCGAACTTTTGATCGAACGCTCTTCATCAAGTTCCGAACAAGTGTTGCATCGCATTTTTTGGCCGCTTAAGCACAAATTTTTTTGAACTCCTGCATGTTCCCAGCTGCCTTACCAGTCTTCTTGCAGACCCTCTTCACGATTGCCCAGTAACGTTCGATGGGTCGAAGCTGAGGGTAATTTGGTGGATTGATATTTTTCTCACCGAAATTTATACCCTTTTCCGGAAGCCAATTGAGAGTGGTTTTGACATAGTGAGCCGACTCTAAATCCTTCCAAAACAGTGGAGGTGTATTATGCTTCTTATAAAAAGGCAGCAATCTCTTCTGGAGATACTCAGATCGATAGATTTCTGCATTTATAGTTCCGGTAGTGTAAAAAAGGGTTGACTTCAAACCACAGGAACATATTGCTTGCCATACCAGTATCTTTCGACCGAGTTTCTCTACTTGAATCGACCTGTCCGCATCGCTCACATCCTTCCCAACGACGACAGTAAAATATTGTGGACCTGGAAGGGTTTTTGGATCCTCCTTTACATAAGCTTCATCGTCCATCAAAACGCATGCATCCTGACACTGCAAAAGATGCGAATACAATTTCCGGGCCCTTGTTGCTGCTCACTTCTTCTGTTCTACACTTTGTTTCGAAATTTTCTGCTTCTTGTAGGTCTTCAGGTGATTTCGCCTCTTGATACACTGGATCATTCCGATACTCGTTCCTGCTTTTTTGACCAAATCACTAATTGACATTGATTTGTTCTTCATGATTAGAGATACCACTTTCTGGTTCAGTTTCGGGTTGGAAGAACCGTGTTTTCTGCCTCTTCCTGGTAGCTCATCCAAAGAATAATGTTCCTCGAACTTATTAATGATGGTTTCAACACTGGTATGATGAATTTCAAACCGCTTCGCCAATTTTCGCATAGTAGTACCCGTCGCACTTAGCCATGTGTCCAAATCCTTAATTTTCACTTCCTTTTCAAAAGCGACATTTTGAAAAAGCACAAACAAGTAAACAAACGAAAGCTGACAGCCAAACGTACAGAATGCTATGATCTGAGCATAAAAAATCATCACAAATACATGCGTACAATACAAATGTATGTGGATAGCTTATTTTCGATACACTCCTTAGTACTAGCCATGCAACGATTCTTTATTGTATATTGGAGCAGGAAAAAACCCTCTTGAGTTGACCAACTATTAATACTTACTCAAAAGGCGCAAAACCTCCTCATCTTTTAGTACCAACAGATAATACAAAATCCAAATGATACACTTTATTTAAAACTAATACAAGCTATACTTTAGATACAAGTATTAAGTACATTACACTTAAGCAAAATTAAATTACATACGAAGGTTCTAAAATACATTCAATAATAGGTCAAGTTAAAAAAAACAACAAATAAACGTTTGTGAGTGACACGATATAGATTAAAATCGAATATTGTATATTACCGATTAAATTCAAAAAAATTGATTTTGTACGTTGGCTGTGAAGTCTGTTGAAACCGAAAGACCAAATTTTGCAAAAGGAAGGAGTGGTCCGAGGTGGCTCCCTTGTTTTGCCTCCTGAATCTTTTTGAGGGGCGGGTAGGGTCTAACACTTTTGAAAAATCATTTATTAGTTGTATTTTCTTATGGTAAAACATTTCAAGAATATTCTGTGATATTTTCATGCCTATTGGAACTAAAACTCTGGAAGTTATGGACTTTTATCTGTGGCTATCTCATTCTAAGAAGAAGCAAAAGCTCGGCACACAGGCCCAAGATTTCTACTTCGATTGACTTCAAAGCTTGACAAAACATTCTTGAAATGTTTCTTTATGATAAATTGTAAAAGAAAAACCTGTTTTAATCCACCTAGTGGTGTAATGATGCCTTTCTCATGTACATATAATATTGTGGTATTCTATTTGTACTTCCGGAACCGGATACCGGGAACCAGCATAGCCGGAATCGGTTTGTTTAGTTGCCTACTAATAATGACTATCGATTTGTGTAGTTTTGAGACCAGTTTAGGAAATATTTTACGATTTTTGTTTCACCGGTTTAAGTGACGGTGTACAATATTGAACACACTTTACCTTGTAATTCCGGAACCGGAAGTCGGATCTGGGTGAAATTCAGGACTTCCGTATGGGACCACGAGACCTTTCATTTGAATCTAAGTTTGTGGAAATCGGTCAAACCATCGCTGAGAAAAGTAAGTGAGATCCATTTTGGTATATATGACCACTATTTCCGGTACTTCCGGAACCGGATACCGGGAACCAGGATAGCCGGAATCGCTTTGTTTAGTTGCCTACTGATGATGACATTCGATTTGTGTAGTTTTGAGACCAGTTTAGAAATTTTTTTACGTGTTTTGTTTCGCCGGTTTAAGTGACGGTGTACAATATTGAACACACTTTACCCTATAACTCCGGAACCGGAAGTCGAATCCGGATGAAATTCAGGAATTCCGTATGGGACCACGAGACCTTTCATTTGAATCTAAGTTTGTCAAAATCGGTTCAGCCATCTCCGAGAAAACCTAGTGAGATTATTTGACACATACACACACACACACACACATACATACACACACACACACAGACATTGGTCAGCTCGATGAACTGAGTCGAATGGTATATGACACTTGGCCCTCTGGGCCAATTTTCACTAGTCGGTTTTTCAAGTGATTGCATAACCTTTCTATATGAGAAAGGCAAAACTACAAGGATCAGCCCCATGTGGTTGTTCGAGCCATTGATGTGGAACAAGGCAACCAAAATTTCTAATGATCATCAAACAGTTCAATCACTCGTCACACTTTTGAATCCGCTATTGCACGAAAATCTGCCTAGATTTTTCTTGATTAGGAACCAACACCGAACATTGTTTGTTTTATAGCCGACGAAATTACACCAGTATCCCAAATGTATGCAATTATATCTTTGTACATACTTGCGATACGGATTTTAATATTCAAGATTCTCTTCGTCCAGCTTGTGTTCAAGTTTTGTATGCAAGCAGTTATTTTTATAGCGTTAAGTTTCTCTACCATTCTGCGAATTCGGTTGAGCTTGAGCGACCACCCCTGGTTGCTACTCCGTTACTGATCGGAATTAGCTGAAATTGTACAGGGAGTTTTTAGATGATCCGACCTGGGACTGGTAAATCATCCTTCAATGTACATCTTCTGGAAATCCCAGAAATCATTGATCAGTACCGGCGCCGGCCAGGCCCGAACGTAGATCGTCTAAGGAATGGGAAGGGATGTTAGTCCAACACTTGTTGTTACTAGAGGCCGTATATACTACTGCGCACTCCACAAGTGTCACGGGAGAAGGATATTTGTTAGTAAAAATTTCAGTATTGGTTTCGCGCGCGACTCAGTATGTTCCGGTTTCAAGATGCTCGGATGCACCACTAAACTCACTGACTTCCCGAGTGAACGTTTCAACAATATCCGATATTGAAGTCCCGGGAAGTCTTGATTCACAGCTCTTATTCGAGGAAACTGAAGAAAAATTTGCAATACTATCGCGTAAAGAATAAAAACTTCCCTATTTTTTTTTATTAAATGAAACTACTGTATCACAAAATAAACGAGCGAATAGGATTTAGACAAAAAAGTTGATTCATTGCATTGAATAATTCTAAACAGTTATTATAAAATCATTCTAAATCACCAAACAAAGGTCAACAGATTTCACACGCGTCTTGATTCTTTATTATTACCGCTTTATTATTTTAATTATTTATTAAAATTATTAATTGGTTATATTGGTTGATCTGGGCAGCCGGCTACCGAGAAAAATATTAATTTACTGTTTGAAATATTAATATCAAGTGATTTTTTACTATGTATTTAATATACCGATATATGTTATCCCTGTTATTAACTTTGTAATATAAATATTTTTATCATTCATTTTATAATTCTGAAAGGCAATCAATAACATGGGAGAAGAAATCATTCTTAATAAAACTTTTCTCCGAAGCTAGACGGAAATTGATAGGTTGAATGAAGAGATAATTTAGTAAAATAGAGTAATCAGAAGTGAAACATTGAAAATATCTGATAACTGAAAGGAAAAAGAAACTCCTGCAATTGTCGCCTTTTACGACATGGAAGCAGGAACCCAGTGGATCTATTCTTGGTTCATTTTTTTCCGCCGGATTCCACACGGCATCTAGGCTGGTACTGTCCGGAGAGAGCTAATAGGTACTATCAATCTCCAAGTGGACCCCAGTCCCTTCTACCATTCTGCGATTTCGGTTGAAGCGATAAACTATTTCTTATTATCAATCGAGTTCATCTTATATAAATTAGAAATTTATCTTATGCACTTAACATTTACCCTGGGGTTTTTGTCAAGTAGTCAGGCGAAACGACATAACATGGAATTTCATCCGAGCTTGCATGACACAAAATCAAAGCATACCAATTAAAGCTTCAAATCGTTTTAAAGCAATTTTTGTCTTGCTGTCTAGCAACAACCTACCTCTGGCATGCTACACGTAGGACTGAAACGTTAGCAATAATTTTGCTTCTATTTATAGATTAGCGTGCTTACAATAGCTTCGCTTTTGCATCGATTTACCAATCAGAGCGATGCTTTCCCTTTGATACATCGCTTACTCCTTCAAAACCGTCATCTATGGCAGGGAAATACGATATGGCGGAGATTTTTAGCAGACAAAATAGGACACTGCTCGCTACTAATCAAAATTCAATCATTTATAATTATAGGATTGATACATTCAAATCGAATCTTAGAAATATTTCCAATCAAATAATGAAATAATATTAATAATTGATACAAAATATACTGAGCTGTAAGTATTTAAAACCTGACCACATTTCTACGTGTATTTTTCTTTGAGTTTCTGATTTCCACCCGTATACAGAAAATAAAGATGCATTTCACATCAAAAGTACCAAATGGATCACATGCAGTACAGTACACATAGGTAATTAAATTGTACGTACGATAGCACAAATTAAATGCAACTTTGCATGTTAGCATGGTTTTCTAATAAATATTAATTAGAAAATTATTTAATCATAGTCACTCGGAAGTATACACTTACACCTGTCGCCGATGCATTTCATTAGCGGTGACTTCCAACACTCAGCAAATTGACAGCAATTAGTACAGCGATGCATCAAACAGTCGAAAAGCAACTGAAAATCGCAACAATGTTTCTGGGTCAGATTGTTATAAAGTGATATTGCTGAGGACCCGTGCCTTAAGAACGAAACCCGCGGATCGTGATTATCCGTCTTCACGTGAATACAAATTGAAACCGTTATCAACAGAGCACACCTACTCGGGTTGTAACGAAACCGCTCGGGACAGATAATTCCGTTATAATGGTAATTAACAATGCGCTTGTCACAGTCAGAGTAACAGATTTGCAATTTGTAAAATTCTTGAAAGGTGTGTCAGTTTTCGGGAAGTAATATCATGCAAACTTATTGCCGATTAGTGGAAGATTCAGCCGCATTTGTATGAAAGCGCCAGTCATGGTCTGCTCATAATGATCAATTCACCTAATGGAGTGGTTGAAAATTGAGTTTCGCTAAAGACCTAATAAATGCAAGTCACTAGAACTCAATCGAGTTCCACTTCCAATAACAATTACCATATCAGCTTAGATTACAGTGTCCTTTCGAGGGAACCTTATCATCAACTCGATATTTCACGGATGACAGCAAGTGAGCTTCGGCCTGAACAACTTCCATGACTCTGGTGGCAACAATTAATTTTAATTATGGGAAACCAGTAAACCTCACCGTTGGCAGCAAGTCAAGTGACAAGAGCTTTCGGCAGTAGATCATCGTTAACATGAATATGAGGTGCAGTGCGTTCAATCGCTACTTGCTTGCCGGCTGTCCCAGACGGAATTGGTGATAAGAAAATGAGTTATTGTTGCTTGGAGGTGCGACGTGACGTCAGGACGAAGAAAGCTGCCAGTAGCTTCTTTGCCTTTGCCATATAAGACCGACGGAAGGTGCAAAACGCCTTCCAGAACCTACTAGTAATTACTTGAAAGTGCATTGGAACAGGTCGCAGTTCAGGCCGCAGGAAAAACAATTTTACTTCCAAGAGAAGATGAAGTGCAATGTGAAAATGAAAATTAACCTAATGTGAATGTTGACGTGAGATTGTGTGAGACAATGGTGAAGGATTTGATTTATGGATTGTTGATTGGATTATGTTCTTGCGCTGCTGCCAACTGGAATTTTTGGAAATGTTTTGAGACTGAAAGGCAATGTCCGAACGAGAATGTCACTTTTTGGCTTTACACAAGGTACAGCAGTGAAACGTTGCATTAATTTTGTTGCACATTTGTCCTAGAATATGTCAAAATGGTGGGTTGATGAACACGGAAAAAAGGGTACGGTGTTGCGACACAAATTACCATTGAAGAATTTAATCCAAACACTAGAAATTCATTGTGTATGTAGAAGATGGTGCGTGATTGCCGTTACTCAAAGATTTTGGTGCACATTAGTGAAGGTTAAAATATGCATTCAATAAATGGTTACTTGAAAAAAGTGCTTAAAAACTGGCTTACTCCGAATTGACAGGGATATTTGTTACGAACATTTTTAACGCATAATACCATTTTTATCAATTGCTTCATTCGTAATTTAAGAATGACCATTTAGAGCAGTGTTTTTTAAACTAGTGGGTTTTAGCTCATTTTCAGTGGGTAGTCAACTCAAAATTGTTAGCAGGTGGGCTTCGATACTTATCATTATATATCATAGCGAAAAATAATTCCATTAAAATCTATGAGTTGCAAAAATGATGTGATTAGTGCATCATTCGATTCTTGTGAGATTTGTGAGAAAGAAAACGAATGTAAGAAGATGAAAATTTAAGTGCTGTTACGTCCAAGAACTGGTTAAATAAAAATGAGTGTAAATAGTTTCAATGTTTCGAATTGGATTCACAAAAAATACAGAAAAAAGCAGGTCCTCGTTAAGAATTCAGATGATCAGAATGATTTTCGAGTCCAAAATCTTGTTCAGAATCCTGAGATTAGTTCTAGAATGCAGATTCATGTTCGGAATTCAGACCCAGGATCCTGCTTCCCGGTTCAGAATTTAGGCTAAGATCTACAATTTCTGTCGTTCAGACCCAGAGTCTAGGACTGGGATCAGAACTTATGTCCAAAACACACGAAAACCTATGTATTCCTGTCAGGAGTTCAGGTCTATAACCCAGGTCCAAAATGCAGGCCTAAAATTCGGATTCCGATTTCCGCACAAGAAGCCAGGTCCATGTTCTGAAACTAGGTTCAGAATCCAGGTGAAGTGTCAAGGTTTAGGTTCAAAAACTCTGTCAGGAGCTGATCCGGGGTCAGAATTCTGGCCCAGAACCAAACTTCCAGTTTCTGAGTTCCAATTATAGTACGGAATCAGATCTAGGCTTAGAATCCATACACGCAATCCAGGTCCAGACTCAGAATCGAAATAAAGAATTCTATATCAGATTCAAAATCCAGATCCAAGGTCAAGAACTCAGATCCAGAAATCAGGTCCTTAATAATTCAAAATTTTGGCCCAGAATCCAATCCCAGAGTTATGTTTCTGAATCCAGCTTCAGATTTAAAATCCAAAATCTGGATCAAGTTCCAGGTTCTCGATTCGATTTTTTGAGTAAAATCTTGTTTGGAATCCCTAATGTAGCTCCAGAATCCTGCTCCAGATTTAGAAACGAAACCTTCATCGAGAGCTCAAGCCAAGCAATTAGGTTAAGAATTCTAGTTCAAAAATCATGTCCAGATTCAGTATTCAGATCCAGAAAACTTGTCGGATATCCAGCTTCAGGGTCCTGGCTCAGAATCCTGGTCTAGGTTTAGAATCTCTATCAGTAGTGTAGTTTCTGGTTTAGGATTAAGGAATCCTAGAGAGCTCAGGTCCAGAACCCAATTCAGGTTCACAATTCAAGTGCACAATAGGTTCAAAGTTTAGTTTCGAAAACTCTGTCAGAAGTTCAGAAAACAGAATTCTGGCTCAGAATCCAGGTCCAGAATCTACACGGAACCACTCGCAATCCCATTTCAACCAAAATATTAGTTGATTATCTGAATTCGATTGGTTAAAATTTGGTACAACTAATCGATTGTTGTTTTAACTAAACTGTCATTTTTGTATTTCGATTAGCAGAAACGATGGTTGAAACAACTAATTTAACTGTTTGAAAAAAATGCTGTCAATTAGTGAGGACACATACCTTTCAATTTCAACAAATATTTTAGTTGAAATAACTGATGTTGTTATTGAAACAAAATTCTGTTAGTTGAAAAATAAATCGGTTTTATTTGTTTTAGACATTGCAAATAGTTGAATCAACTTGAACAATGTTATTGATTTGCGAAAATATTCAAAATATACTTACTGATACACGTCATGATCAATTTTAAATAAGATGAGATTCATGAAATAAATATCGTTGTTAAAATATAAACAGTATTTTATATTGACATGGAATATCATTAGGGCTGGGAAAACCACCGATCACTGCTGATTTCAAGTGATCTCAACCAAGGAATAAATTAACATTACGAAATCAGAACTGATCTGATCTCTAAGTGATTTTGATTTTTGTATGACCATGATCATGTCAAGTCGAGATCAGTAAAGTAAATGAGCGAAATTATTAAATATACCTAAAATAAGTATTGCAAGATGATGCCTTCAAACGGTTGAACTAAAGTTATGCACTGATAATTTTAGTCAATTTATATGAGCTTGGGTGCATCAACCGCTGGGAATTGGAATTTTGCGACGGCAATTCAAACGCGCCATTCAATCGCAGCGCGTTCTGTGTGTTTGAAACCCTTCGCTCCTATTACTTTTATAAATTAAATTCATGTCAAAAAGCGTTTTATTGCTAATGCATGAACATCATCATCGGTATCAAACAGCTGGAAGTAAAACAGTCTGCTGGAAGTAAATCAAGGATCGAATTTGAAGCATAACATTTTTGCCTATACCTGAAAGATTACGAGATGATCATTCATTAACATTTTCTAATTGGTCACCAAATCTTTTTCAACTTAAACAAGGTTAACTTTATCACAACACCGCTGTTAGGTAAACACTTGTTATCATAAATTTCTTAAATCGAATGAACACAATTTCAGCAAAGTTTTTAACCATCGATGTTGTTTTTGTTGACATTTTGAAGCGACGCGAACAGATTTAAACTAAAAAAGTTGTTGATTTTGCATTGCGATTATTGTTTTGCTTTCAACTGTCTCCGGCATTTGACAGCATTCAAAACAACATATTTTTCAACTACTTGAATATATGCAAATCAAAAACAATATTGGTTGGATCAAAAAGAAATTAGTTGAATCAACTATCGCAAAAATCAAAAACTGCGATATCGCAATTTTATGATCGAAGGGTTCTCCGTGTAGGTTAAGGTATCTGTCAGGATTCCCAATCTTACTCCACACGGAACCACCCGCGATCCCATTTCAACCAGAATATTAGTTGATTTTCTGAAATCTCGGTTAAAATTTGGTACAACTAATCGATTGTTGTTTTAACTAATCTGTCATTTTTGTATTCCGAGCCAGAGCCGAGGTAGGTTGACCGAGTTTGAAAAAATATGTGAAACAGTTCAAATGTATCATTAACCTAAAAAACTTCCCCTCCTTGTTTTTTGAGCCTTTTCAACTGTTTTGGACTTAATTTCGACAGCATTAGTGATCTTTTTCAGCATGCTTGGTTTCATTTTTCTACTCCTCCAATGTTTCTTTTATTGGGGAATTGATAAAATTTTTAATTCATTCGCGATTTAATTCTCATGCTCGTCTTGAAGAGAAGTGTGACATTTTCAGGATGGCCTACATCTGCAGCAGGTGCTATACTGATGGACGAGTTTTGTTCGGGGTAGGGTCAATTTGCGACAAATCCTGTCAGGAATTCTAAATGCTAAAAGTTTTGATGGTATTTGATTCAAAGAACATAGGGATCATCTTTAATAATGTTAATTTATTTCCATTACTTATTTCAATGTATATACGAGGTCTGTTCAAAAAGTTCCCGGAATTTTTTAATTGCGCGCGTCTGGAGAGTCCGGTGGTCAAAATTTTTTTTTTATTGTGTTGGTACATATGTCCCTAATGTATGGTGAAATTTTCAGCTGTATTCATTGTTTACATTCTGTCTTGTAGCGGCTGGTGTAGACGTGTTTTTTTGAGCTCGGCGATTTTTGTTAGTTTAAACAATGGAAGAATTGAAGAGTCAAAGAATTTGTATTAAATTTTGCGTGAAAAATGAAATAAAGTGTAACCAAGTGTGCGAAATGTTACAGAGAGCCTACGGTGAGTCTGCTATGAAAAAAACAAGTGTTTACGAGTGGTATAAGCGTTTCCAAGATGGCCGCGAAGACGTTGAAGACGACGAACGCTCCGGTCGACCCAGCACGTCAATAATCGATGAAAATGTGGGAAAAGTGGAAAAAATGATTATGGATGATCGCCGAATCACTATTAGAGAAGTTGCTGATGAAGTTGGCATATCAGTTGGCTCATGCCATCATATTTTTTCAAATGTTTTGGGCATGAGGCAAAATTCGTTCCAAAACTGCTGAATTTTGATCGTGATTTTTTGGCTAAAAACAAGACTTTAATCATACCGCAACCTCCTTATTCACCAGATATCGCTCCGTGTGATTTTTTCCTGTTCCCAAAGTTGAAGAGACCCATGAAAGGACAGCGTTTTTCATCGATTGAAGAGATAAAGGCAGAATCGCTGAGAGTGCTACAGAGTATTAGAAAAAGTGACTATCAGGGGTGTTTCGAAGACTGGAAAAAACGCTGGCATAAGTGTATTATATCTAGGGGGGATTACTTTGAAGGGGACCATATAGATGTAGACGAATAAATAAATATTTTTTTAGAAAAATGAGAATTCCGGGTACTTTTTGAACAGACCTCGTATTTCCTTATAATCATCAATATAAACATAATATCCAACGACGTCCAAAAAACATTTCACGAATATCCAAAAGGCACTTTGCTCTCAGCCCAAAATTACAACTCGGCCAACCAACCCCGCACAAAACTCGGCCAACCTGCCCCAATGAATGTTTTCGAGAACAATCACGATTAACAAAAATAAAAATAAGGTTATACTGGAAACCGAGATGCCATTTTGTATAGGTACCACGTTTTTGGTAATCAAATAAAAATTGATCCGCGTTATACGCATTACTGTACAAAAACAGAAATTTACTCACCAGTGCCGAAAAAAGAAAAAAACGTGTTCCTGCACAAATGACAACACAAAAACACCTGAACTTACGTCTGTACGTGGGTGACTTAATGCTCCACCAAAATCATTATAGATGTCACCACTGTGCATAATAGCCTTTCCAGAAAAGCCACTCGGCCAACTAGCCCCAGTCTCCCCTACTTACTGATATACGTCATGATCTGTTTGAAAAAAGTTCGGTATGTTGGTATACATGAAATAAATATCATTGTTCCAATATAAAAAGTACCTCATTTGACATGCAATATCATTAGTTATTAACAGGGCTAAGAAAACGTTTTTAACTAGTGAAAGTGCACGGAGGGGTGAGTAAATTAGCGAAATTAATAAATTGGCCTAATATGAGTATAGAAAGATGATGCCTTCAAACGGTGGAACTTAAGTTATGTACTGATAATTTTAGTCAATTTATATGAGCTTGAGTGCATCAACCGCTGGGAATTGAAATTTTCTTTCTATTTCAATATCTCAGTACAGGAGTACAAATGTGTTTGAATTGTTCGAGTTTTATAACACCAAATTAGGAACGTTCTACAATTTGTCACCAAATCTTTTTCATCTTGAACGAGGTTAACTTTATCACAACACCGCTGTTCGATAAATACTTGTTATGGAATCATTCATTTCTTCAAATCGAATGAACACAACTTTCCCAAACGCTTTAACCATCGATGTTGTTTTCATTAACATTTTGGTGCGACGCAAACAGATTTCAACTAAAAAAATTGTTGATTTTCCATTGCGATTATTGTTTTGCTTTCAGATGTCTCCGGCATTTGACATCATTCAAAACTTTTTTAAACTACTTGAATATATGCTAATCAAATACAATATTGGTTGAATCAAAAAGAAAATAATTGATTCAAAAACTGCAATATCTTAATTTTATGATCGGAGGGTTCTCCGTGCAGGTCTAGAACGCAGATCCATGTTCCGAATATAAGTACTGAATTCTGCGTCAAGTTCAGAATCCATATTCGGATAAAAAATCTCTTTCAAGAATCCAAGTTCAGATTCAATATTCTGATCCAGAAACCTTGTTCGATAGCTTAATATTCTAATCCAGTGTTCAGGACCAGAATCCAGATCTAGATATCGATTAGTTTTTACTGGGTGAGAGGACTAGGGAGTTTTTCTAAGAATCATAATATCAAATACTAACAAGTGTAATACACACTTTCATGCGCATCTTTATCGCCAAAATTTAATTTTTGTCGTACTTTCCCCTGTGGAAAGTCGTCGCTGGAAAATCGCAAATAAACTGTTTGACCTCAACTCAACTGTTTGATTTAAAATGTTTTCATTTTTGTCTCTCACTCAAGAAGTAAAACCAGAACTAGAAATGACTCGAAAAGCGAACTTTTGAGCGAGCTCTTAAAAAATCATAGTGTTGTCCACATACGCCACAAGAAAACACGTCTAATGCAGAACTTTTTTCCATTTCCCAACGAAAAAACGGTCTGAAATTATGATATATATAATAAAAATAATGAAATCCAAGCTTTCAGAGATAGTTATGAATCCGTCCGTAACCTTCTTCAATCCGGGGAAAGAATACTTCCGGCTAAAGACTGTCTCAGAAAGTAAGGACGCAACCAAAAACCGCTGCCATCTCGCAATGGTTCAGAATATGTCAATTTTTATGGCTGCGTCCTGTTATTTACACTCTTCTCTAACCACTTGTGCAGTTGTTTATTCGTTTTCATTTGGTGCACAGAACGCGGACTGTCACTGAGAAAGATAGCAAAAATGGAAGGAATAAGTGAAAAAGCCGTGCAAAATGCAATCAGGAAGTTCGGTGAGGATAACACCTTTGAGGATAAACCGAAAACGGGTCGAAAAAAGGTCCTGCTAACCCTAGCTGGATAAACGTATACTGAAGGCGTTCGAGCAAAAGAAGGAGGTTTCAGTTCGGGATGTGGCCAAAAAAGTGGGCACTTCGAAGTCAAATGTTCTTCGTGCTAAAGAACGTTTGAATCTTCGAACCTATAAGAAGCAGAAACAACCAAAACTAGTCCGAAACAAGAAGCATCGATCAGGGACGACGAAACCAACGTGAAACTCGATTACAAATCCTTGCCGGGACCACAATATTATACGGTGCGAGAAGGGCAAGCGTTAAACCAGTCCGAGACATCGATGGAAGTCGAAAAATTTGGTAAGAAAGCTATGATCTGGCAAGCAATTTGTAGCAGATTTCGAAAAGCTTCATCACCACTGCTTCAATGAACAGCGAAATATACATCAAGGAATGTTTACAAAAACGACTTCTACTCATAATTCGAAGCCACAAGGATCCTGTTGTCTTCTGGCAAGATCTTGCTTCTTGCCACTACTCGAAATCAACGGTAGAATGGTATACTATCAAAAATGTTACTTTCGTCCCAAAAGACATGAATCCACCAAATTGCCCACAACTTCAACCAATTGAGGAATTTTGAGCATTAACGGCACATCTTAGGAAACATGTCTTGCCAGCCAAAACCATTCAACAGTTCGAAAAAGATTGGAAAAAGTGTCAAAACTTGTTGCCAAAAAGTCTGTACGGAATTTAATGAGGACCGCTCGCAAGAAGGTGCGCCAGCTAGTCTACAATGGCGAAGTAGCAAATGTAGAGAATAATATTCTGTTGTTGTAGTCTAATATTATTAGTTTATCGAATAAAATTTGAATATCTAACACTTGTGAATTATTTACAGCGAAACAAGGGGAGAGTCGCTTAACACAAACTATATTGTGCCTCTAAAAACACACGTGATATACTGTGAGTCTAAGTGTACCATGCTGTGCCCCATGAAACAGCTACTTGTCAAAACTGAGCCCTTTGTGTGCCGCAACTGTGCAACTGTATGAACACAAAAGTGCCAATATTGATAAATGCACCAACGCATTGTGTTAATGTATGATTGGCACATTGTTCTAAGCGTCCTCCCCTTGCAGCGAAATCAAAGTGCGTCCATACTTTCTGGGACAATCTTTAGCAAAGAAATTGGCATTTGATTTTAGTTGATCCCCTGTGATCCAATTTCGCACTCAAAAACGTCATTCATCTACCAGTCGATCTCACTTCATTTCTCCCGTTGAGCAATGGTATGTGAGGTTTAAAATTTAAAAGATATTTTTATTCAGGCCTATTTGCGTACAAGCTTTACGTGGCCGATTGAGCCGATTTTTTAAATAATTTTTTTTGAGTTGGATCTCGTTGTCACCCTTTTTCTAGGGGGAGAGGAGGTTCCATTTCCCTCCTGCGAGGATTGAGGGGCACTTCGTTCGTGGTTCGTCTCGTCATCCATTGCCTCAACTATGGTATTGTTGTCGATTTCCGTCTTCTTTTCGTTGCTAGTTGCTGTAGATGCACCTTGTTGTACATTGGTTGCAGTTGCTGGTTGGTTGGAGGGTAAGTTGTTAACTGCAGCTGGTGTACTTTGTTCTATAGGGGATGATGATGGATTCGTTGAACGGGATGCTTCATTGTTGTTGGTGGCTGTCACAGGTGTACAGGGGTTGCTTGGGGTTGGTGTGAAGGAAGCACCGTTGTCCTTTGGTGTAGTTGTCTCCTTGTCCAGTTTATCACATGGCTTACCGTAGTGAACAGCTTTTTGGTAATATTGACATGTGACCATCTGATTGTCATAGGTAACAAGTAATTTGCACGGAATTCTTGTATCTTGACCGAAAATCACATAAGAATGTATAGCCTTCTTCAAGTGTATGCGTAATAAACTTACGCCATTTAGAATACCGGGAAAAAGTTCTTCCACTTTTCTTTTTCGATAGAGAGAATCTCTCCGTATTGGTACATAGTTTTGCGAATATAAGGATCGATGACGCTTGAGGGAAGACACACACACGCACTTCTATAGCACTATAATCTATATATACTGGAATGTTGTACTTAATGTTCTCGTGCTCCACACAGCGCACATTGTTATTGTCCAGGGTTGCTGAAATTCGCCTCACGCAACTCATTAACGTTCATCGCCTGCGAACGATTCAAGAACGGAGACAGCAAAGCATGTAATGCCGGACGAGGTAAAAGCTATGCTCAATATGTGACTGCCTGAGCGACTCGCAAGAGAGAAGAGATCTTGCTTTTCATGCTTGTTGCTATTCCGCCGTGAGCCATTCTCTACCATTTCAAGAGCAGGTATCATCAGGCACGAGTAGCGCTTACATTGAGTCAATTTTTGACTCACTGCGAGTCAAAATGCCAGCAATCATGAATGCAAGTGTACGAAAAAAATTGAAGACAAAAATTAGCGATGCGATGAAAGCAATTTTTTATTTTGCTTAGTTTAATTGTCTCGTAGATATTGCCCTGATAAAAAGTGTGCGTTGAACATCACAAATTAGCTTGGAAAACTTTAAACGTAATATCATTACTTATTATTGGAAGATGGCGAAACGATTGGGTTGGATAAAAATTAAACTGATAAATAAAACTGATAGTCTACTTCAAAACGTCGTTTAAAATCGTATACTAATGTACATATAATGTACTTCCTACTGCAATAAAACTAATGAAACAGTTTATTCAGATTTCACCGAATACTATTCTCACGTTCGTACTCCGTGCTGTTGAAATTTTGCGGCAAGTAATGGCAGATAGATTTTAAAAAAGCTGGAGTTGAATCACCTGAAGGCAATCACTTTTGTAAAGTGAAAATTTTGCAGTTTATATGGCTTATATAAGAAATAAAATAAAAGGAATTATTTTCCACATATAACTGTAGCAACACTTTTGATTCTCTTTCGGGTTGGTTTGATATTTATTTTATTTATGATTTGAAAATGGACTGAAATATCTACAGTGATATTTTTTAAATCACATATGATTATGAATGATCAAGTCCAATACGCAATATCAATATGCAATGCAAATAGAGTGACAAAAATATATTCTGAATATTGATTATAGAGGCAAGTCTAATCTTTTAATTCCAGGGATGATTTATTTTCTCATGTTTTTATTATATTAAACACAATTTAACGCTTCTTCGCATAGATTTCATTTATAGAAGTAATAGGAGTGCAGGGTTTTCCACAACGTTTGAACCTACTGAGACGCCATGTAACTGCTTGCTCTGCAAAAATCAAAGCAATTAAGAAGAATGGCTAACAAAGAAATAGTCATTACTAACTAAATACTCATTCAGCATCTTTTACCATACATCTACGCAAATTATCGATTAGAATAACTGTACTACGATCAGGAAATTAAGACTTTTAAATTGAGAATCACGGTTGTGGTTCCGGCCAACTGCCACAGGATGTCGAAGCATTTTGTAAAACGCAACATAAAATTGGAGGAATAGATGTTCCATTGAAATTTACTTTTGCATTTTTGTATCGCCTTATTAACTTAGTCCTATTTTAATGCATTCATTAAATTTTTGCATTTAATATTATCATTTTTGGAGTTTCACAAAACTATTGCCTCGTAAGTTTTGCTTCCAAAAGCAAACAGCAAAATAATAACGTAATGTGATATCAGTTGAGAAATTGATGAGCTGAAATCAAATTAAGATTACAATCTGATATTGCTGTCAAGAATGTATTGAAAATAAAATGTTCTACAATTGACTCCCGAAGTGATCGGTTTAGCTTTTTTTTAAAAAAGAACATCCGCTAGAAGAAATTGTAAATTCAATTTCATAACATTTTACAATATTCATATTACAGAGGAAACGATTTCAATTTGAAAAATAACACAATCCGCGTGGTTTATCGATTTGTCAGATAGTGCGATTTAGAATTTTTGTTACTCATATCACACATTCAGTTTTGAAACTACTCATTGTATTATTTACCTTAAAACTGTGCTGAGCAAAAAAATTTTTACGTGAATACTTCAAGGATCACATACAAAGAGTCCAAATGAAATATAATTCTGTTATCACATAATCAGGAGATAGTAGGAGAATATAGGATCAAGAAAAAAAATATGCATTTAATTCCACTTTATTTAACGTCACTAATGTCACGAGACAGATAATTTTGTTGTGTTTGATTGTATGATACTTGATTTTTAGATATTTATTTCGTTATTGGAAACTGCGGAAGGTCTTCATTGCACGATTATCAATGGCACAGTTTCCAACAAGTAACTGTAGAGAGTTTGTTTGTTTTTGATAATAATAGAAATATCATTCTTCAGTAAAATCTTATGTTGGCCTCCAAATTAGTGCCTTATACAAAATTATAGAAGTTCTATTTCGGTTTTAGTTTCTATTATATTGTAGCTCTAACGCCCTGTATATTGAATGTGACGGAATTATTTGGTGTTTATGGTTCTTCTAGTATTTGTACGAACTGATAGTGTTTATCATCAAAGTTGGTCTCAACTTTTTTGGTAGTTGACTTGGTTCGACACAACTTGTCTCGAAGTCAATACAAATACTATTAGTTTATTATGAATGATTAACATGAAATTAAAAGCAATCATCACATATGTTTATAATTATTAAGGAAACGATCGTCGAATGGCTTTGTAATCGGTATATAAATAGTTTCACGATCATGAGAAACAATAATAATTGACAAAAACTTGGGACTATTACTTCTCAGGCATAATAAACAACCCTACATTCGACCGAATGAAAAATACCAATTTGGCATTTCGAATGAGGTATAATTTGTTTGGAAAAGTCGAACTCGATCGAAACACAAAATGAATTTATTATAGAACTACGGAATAGGAGTGAAAGTTACATATTTACGACACACAAAAACGCTCCATTAATAACCCTTTACAGTTTGATGTTTAATCAATAACATATTCTGGTAGGTATCAAAGTTGTCCCTAACGCTACAAATCACGATTAAAGTATAGCAAACACCGAAGAAATGTGCAGTGAAGACAATTCAAAAAGATTCGACATCTTTCTTATAAGCTTTATACAGGAATAAAATTTTATCCTGGGCGGTCATTCAGTTGTACCGCCATACATCGCAGAGAACGAATCACCGTGAGTAGAAAATTCGACTCAACGCGAGTCATCATCACCACCGAATAGCTTTCTACCTAAATGCTTCGAAACGAACTCACTGTGAGTCAACAGAGTGCATATAAGATGCTTGCTTGCTTTGCCAAGCGGTTCAATTCTCTGAGTGGAAGAAAAGAATGAATAAAGCAGACACGGAATATATACAAACTGCTCGCCGCACGGGTAGAGCATCGCCGGTGAAGAGAATAGTTCACGAGTAATGTTTCATTGATAGGATCAGCAATTATTGTCTTTTGTGGATTGAATTGCATCCAACTCTGTATAAAACTGGATGTAAACAACATTATTTGTCTTATTGCATTGAAGTAAATGCACACGTTTAATGTCAAGATGCATTTGCTCCTTGAGCAAAACTTCAAGTTCTCGAATTTTGCACTGCCTGAAGTCAACAATAATTGTATTCTTTCGTATCGGCAGTAGCTTTTGTTTGTTTGGTTCACTCATTTCGAGGTCGTTCTATTGTTCACTACACAATAGTGTACTTGGTTTCTTCTGTCCCGAACGTACAAGACGGTTGTCGTATGTTCATGTCCCGACCTGGAAGAATTTTAAGCCTCAGTAGGATAGTAGCACCAACCATGCAATGATTCTGTACGCTATGCATCGGGTGTGAAGTCTGTTGAAACCGTAGGTCAAATTCCACAAAAAGAAATGTAATAAAAATAAATCAATCAGTTAATTCTGCTTAAAATTACAATTCAAGGAATTTGAAAATCTTAGTCTAAAACTGTTCTGTTTTCTCTTAAACTGCTCGAGAAAAATTATTTCAGTTTCAGCTTACTTCCACTGACACATTTGATTAGCAACAAACACATTCCTATATGGATTTCCTCTTGCAGAAATTTTTGCGATATAAAGATTTACGTACCTTCTATAAGTAAATCCGCAAAATAGGAACCTTTAATTTAACACCCGAAGGCAAGAGATATGGAATGTTGTCGTAAAACTATTTATTTTTCCGGAAAACTGCTTTTGTAACAGAAAATATTTAGTTTTTTTTTATTTTGTGTAGCGTAATCTAATACAAATTCATTGAAGCAATGTTGCTAACTTTTTTATTAGGGAATTAAAATCTACAATCATAAAATGTAAACAATTTTCCATAAAACGTTGGGAAGAACTGATCTTTCATCCAAAAAGTCAGGCTTAACATTCATTTGAGAATAAAATTGAAACTCAATCGTGCAAGCCACTTGGATAAACTGGTTGCACCGCATATATGAATACATACCCAAGTAGCACACACGTTATTACACTTCAATGACAGTAACTTATATGACACAAATTCATGGAACAAGTTGAAGACTTTGCAACGTGCATTATAACTGCTATGTAACCTGCAAAGCGTAAGACGCGGAGCTTGTACGACTTACCAAGGGTTGCCAAACAACTTCTCAGTAAAGAATATTCGATTCGATTCAGCGCGCACATCAGTCACAACCCAAGTAACAATTTTTGTTACGCTAGCTTGTTTGTGACTAGTTTGCAACCAGATATTTGAGTGATTGTTACTAACATCTAACCACTTGCATGACTCAAAAAGCGCAGTTTCAACTAGTTGTTAAGCAGGCTGAAAATGAGTTGTCGTTACGTTGTAATGCCTTACTGAAATAACTTATTTTTTCATAACTTGAAAATAACTTGTTTGCAAGTAAACTAGTTGAAACTTAGTCACCATCGACATTATAAACATTGAATGAATCCAGAATACTTTTCTATCATCAATAAAAAGGCAGTAGAGTACTTTAAATCACAAACTTGATACAAGGTACAAATTTCACAACGATTTCAAAACTGTCGAGCGGAATTCAATTTTACTTAACTGTTTTTCATGCGCCTTCAATCAAAATCTCTTTATAAAGATATAAAAAATAAACAACAAAATAACCCTATGTTCAGAATGCTCAAAATTATTCCAAGTAGCGTGATTCCTCATCATTTTCAATTCATATATCATGAGAATTGTAATATTATCACATTCGATGTTCAATCCCTATATTATTTTCTTCGTGTTTATGACAGTGCATAGAACAAAAATGACTATTTTGCCTTTCACTATTTTCGGCAAAAAGTAGTTTTGAAAAAAGTAATATCCTGGTTTTTTTTACGTTTCATACACTTTTTGAGACTCCATATTGTGTTCGCCATATTCAAGCCAATAAAGGTTGTTTTGTTTGCATTTTCGTTATCATAACGTTGGTAAAACTTACCGATAACTATCTGAATCAATGAAAAAATTATATGTTATAATCTTATAATATCTAAGTTATTGCTATATCAATTCACAGTAACGATTCACATATAAGCTAAGGTATTTATAATGGTTTCACAACGGAAAATAAACCTTTTTTCAACAAGTAGCTAAAAGCATAGCTGTGATTAAAGATATGTTAGAATCAAGTAACGATAACTTACAAATGATAGTTAGTTTAATGTTTACGTTATAAAGAAACACTGCTGTCACCTTGTTTTAACCAGTATAACATAAAAACATGTTCGTGCTCTTGTTGCAACACAGTTGGGTTAAGTGGTATCAAAACTAGTTATGGGTTGCTACTATTGAAGTCAAATAAACTTACTTTCAACTAGTGGCTAGAAACATTTTTGTGACTAAAGATATGTTTGGATTAAGTAACGATAGCTTATAAATTATATTTAATTCAATATGACACAAAGATGTTATGATTGGAAACCAAAATATCTATTTCGTAACTAGTTATGTTATGATGAAACATTGCTGTCACCATGTTTTAACCAGTATAACATAAAAAACATATTCGTGCTCTTGTTGCAACATAGTTTGGACTTTGTCGTATCAGAACTAGTTGCGGATTGCTACTTGGGAATGAAACAGAAAATATAAGTTTGTGTCAAGTTACAATTTGTTGATGTTTTTCCCATTCAACATTTACGGCCAAAATTTGGCATCCGATAATGGGAGCTGAAATATAGAATTCAATATTCTTTAAACTCACTATATCTACTCAAAATCTAAGTGCTATTCGATAGTCATAACGTCATAAAAGTTAGATTACCGAAAAGTTACGTTGGAGCTTATTGTAACTTAGTATGATGAGATGTCAATTCGTAACATTATTTTGACTCCATTGTCACTTGTTTCGTCGTGTTTGTCATGCGACCATTATGCAGCATCTGTTTTGTTTTTTATTTTTTATGAACAAGTTACATGTGCTTCTTGGGTAGATCCTACCGTCCTACCGAAACTAACAAAAACGTTACATTTATACATTCCGTTTCGTAAATTGGTTTCAAAATAACTACAGTTAATTTTTCAACTTTTCATTTGATTTCAGAAAAACCCAGAGCAATCCGACACAGCTGGATATGTTCAAGCCGGAAACAATAGATCGAGCCCCGTTCGTTCCGGAGCGGCCGTTGATCGTTCTGATCCACGGTTACACGGGTCACCGCGACTACGCTCCCAATACCTCGATTAGACCAGCCTACCTAAACTACGGGGAATTTAACATCATTTCGCTGGACTACAAACCCTTGGCGCTAGAACCCTGCTATTACCAGGCAGTACGCAATCTGCCCACGGTTGCCAATTGTACCGCTCTGCTGTTGGACTACATGCTCGACCGAAGAATGTTTACGCTGAATGACATTCACATCGTGGGGTTCAGCCTCGGGGGTCAGACTTCCGGCATGATAGCCAATTACATCCGAACGGGAAAATTGCGACGCATAACCGGCTTGGACCCTGCTAAACCGATGTTCATCACGGCTCAAAATGAATTCAAACTGGATCAGTCGGATGCGGAATTCGTTCAGGTGATTCACACGGATGTGTTTGCCAGAGGCATTTTGCAACCCAGCGGTCACGCAGATTTCTACGTCAACGGTGGTGTCTTGCAGCCGGGGTGCAGCAGCCAATCAATGATGACCACCGGCGAGTGTAATCACAACCGGGCGCCCGAGTACTATGCGGAATCACTTGCCACGGAAGTGGGATTTTACGGATACAGGTGCGCTCACTGGTACTTTTATATGCTGGGACTGTGCAAAGTCAGCAACGACAGCATAATTGCGGTCATGGGAGCGCACACTCCAAACACGTAAGTAAACTGACTTTCTTCATCTGGCTCTGCTGGTTACCAACCGGTCATTAGGCTGAAACCTACACCGTCTGCCGTGGATATTAGTTCAGCTCTGCAGCATCTGCACAATAACTGGCAGGGTCGTAAGATTACGTCACATGTGTCTGCGTGCCTAGTACTTCCTAATGTTCATGTGATTATCGTCATGCCATTCGGTTTAAGTTAATACCAACTCAATTAGACTGGATCATCTTTTCATATGGGCTTTTTTGTGATATATGTCTTCAACTTGTGTCAATCAATCGCGATTTTTATTATGTGATCAGCAAAATACATCTGGTGCATAATTTTCGTGCAGAAAAGTGAAAATATACAGGGTTATAATAACATTTCCATTCCCTGTAGAAAAGACCCGTTCATAGATTAAAATTTCTTACCACCGAAGTCTAGGATTCTCTTATATAATATTTTTTACAATTCTTATGTTATTCTTATGGTATATCCAATACTCAATCTCTTATAAATATATGAGTGTTACTATGCTTTGTCATACCGTATGTTTACTCACTTATCCGTTCATGTGTTTATTTATGTCCATAATTTATCAAGTTTTTAGATAAAGTTTTTGTCGACGTTAAAATTAATTTCTAATATTAAAATGAAAGTCTTGTTACAACGTTCTCATCATTCGGAACTTGACTTTCTGTTTCAGTAGATTCGAAAAAATAAAGGACGATGCTAACTGGTACTAAGAATCCTTCGAACATGCGATTTCTGACCTGCAAAATCAACGGTTTTGAACTTGCAATATTTTTTTGTTATTTAATTTTTAACTGGCAAATATTGGAAGGTTGAACAAAATATAATTACCACTACATATTATTTATCGACTGGAGCGGTCTTCCGTGGGCGGTGATGGTGATGTTATGGAAGAGAATAAAAAAAACCTGTTTTAATCCACCTAGTGGTGTAATGATGCCTTTCTCATATCAATCATACTATCATATATAATACTGTGGTATTCTTCAAAATAATTCTCTGCGATTCTTGAAAGAATAACCGAAATCGGTTTGTTTGACCGTCTACTGATAAAAACAATCAATTGGAAAAGATTTGAGGTCGATTTAGATTTTTTTTAAAGATTTTTCCCCATTTTCAGTGATAGTATACAATTTTTAACACACTTCACCCTATATTTCCGGATCCGGAAGTCGGATCCGCATGAAATTCAGGAATTACGCATGGGACCACAGGACCTTTCATTTGAATCTAAGTTTGTGAAAATCGGTCGCGCCATCTATGAGAAAAATTAGAACACATATTTTCTTTTTTTTGCAAATTTTACCCCATAACTCCCGAACCGGAAGTCGGATCCAAATAACATTCAGGAATTTTTTATGGCACCTCAAGACATTTCATTTGAACCTAAGTTTGTGAAAATCGGTTCAGCCATCTCTGAGGAAAAAATAGTGCACTTATTTTCACAATTTTTTGCACATTTTACCCCATCATTCCGGATCCGGAAGTCGGATTCGCATGAAATTAAGGAATTATGCATGGGACCACAGGACCTTTCATTTGAATCTAAGTTTGTGAAAATCGGTTGCGCCATCTATGAGAAAAATTAGAACACATATTTTCTTTTTTTTGCACATTTATCCCCATAAATCCCGAACCGGAAGTCGGATCCAAATAATATTCAGGAATTTTGTATGGGACCACAAGACCTTTCATTTGAACCTAAGTTTGTGAAAATCGGTTCAGCCATCTCTGAGAAAAGTTAGTGCACTTATTTTCACAATTTTTTGCACATTTTACCCCATAATTCCGGAACCGAAAGTCGGATCCAAATAATATTCAGGAATTTTTTATGGGATCACAAGACCTTTCATTTGAATCTAAGTTTGTGAAAATCGGTTCAGCCATCTCTGAGAAAAGTTAGTGCAAAAAAACGTTACATACACACATACACACACACATACACACACACACACACACACACACACACACACACACATACACACACAGACATTTTGCGTACTCGACGAACTGAGTCGAATGGTATATGACACTCGGCCCTCCGGGCCTCGGTTCAAAAGTCGGTTTTCACAGTGATTGCATAACCTTTCTATATGAGAAAGGCAACAAGGATCACTTTTGCGATTCGTGAGGGACATCACAGTAAAATTAGCTGTAAATACAGTTTAGAATCGCAATCTGATACTAACTCGGATGAGAACATTTTGTTATAATAAAAATCTCTATTTATATAAATATGTGTGAAATGTGCACGCATAACTGAACAAATTAATCTTAATATTAGTTCCAGAATTTTACCAACATTTCCGAATAATGTACTACAATTTCTTGATTTGAAAAACTACGGTTACGGTAATAGAAATATACAATATCAGGTTGTTTAATAAATAATTAAATGCTTCAAAACAAAACAATTTATTATATGAATAAACCTAATTTCGCCTCAACGAGAGGTATCAATTGAAGTAAAAGTAATAAGTATAGCTTGTTCTTTTGCTTACTGTATTGCACTTATCATACTATTTATGACCATTTTTTCAGTGCTCAACAAACTTCCTATTTGTCCAATTCTTTAATGGTTCGTCTGTTGAATGAACTTCAGTTACTTTTTAGAAAATAAATATAGAAATTTCAAATTTGCAAAAGTTTTGACAGTTCACAGCAAGGGGCAGATCGCTTAGTATATGCACTTTTAATTCATAGACAATTTATAAAAAATAATAATTTTCTTTTACATTCCAACTTTTCCTGAGGGAAAAGATAAGGTTAATTTAAATCCAATGTTACGAACGCAATGAAAAAAATATCGCAATCAAAGTAACTTCATTTTAATTTTGTTCTACTATTCATAACATTCATGAGCGAAGTTAAATACTACTTCATAACTGTTGAAAGTGAAGACGGTAGGTCTAAAAGAGCGTAATTCTCCATTATTTATAGGCGATATTTATTTTGTTAAAAAAATGCACAATTAAATATGAAAATGTTCACACCTGTATGTGGGCATCATGCTCAATTAGTTTTGACATTTCACTTCTGGGTGCACGCTAATCGCAAACTATTAAACATGACTGAACTAATAGCCTTCTCCGTCACGAGATGGTGTTACTCAACGAACCCGTTCCAAAAATACTCATATTGTAAGGGTTTTCAAGGAATATCAACAAATCCATGGAATATATATGAGCCGGAAATGATTTTCATTGTATGCAAAAACCTCTTTTTACGAAGTAGGTTCGTAAAAAAAGTTTACGTTGTTTGGGATTTTGTTCGTAAAAAAAGATTACGTTATTTGGGATTTTGTTCGTAAAAAAAGATTACATTATTTGGGATTTTGTTCGTAAAAATAATTCGTAAAAAGAGGTAACGTAAAAAAAGTTTACATAAACAGAGGTTTGGGTGTAATAAGAATTGAAATGTTATTTATATCCAAGCATTTACTCTTACTCATAAGACGTATTTTGTTTTATACGTCGAATTCTTCAATGATGAGATGAAAAATGTTAATCTATTAATATTACAAGGAACCAGTGCTGTAAAATTTCATTCAATTCAATTGAAATTGAATGTGTGCACACACTGACGAGTGACGAGTACTCTACTGTTGTACACGTCACTCGTCAGTGTGTGCACACATTTTGACACACACTCTTTTTTTTCAAAGATCTTTTTATTCAGGCCTATTTCCGTCAAGCTTTACGTGGCTGATTGAGTTTTTAGATAATTTTTTTTGCATTGGATCTCTGTTTGTGCGAGATAGAAATGCATTATTAGGGAAACTTGAACATCCCCAATACGATCCACAAATTGTTATCAGATCGCTCTCGTTTGCACATATCGTATTTATCTGTTTCACTCCTCGAGCACAGGTAGTACCCGATCTTGTACGAATAGTTCCTCTGATGTCGTATAAAAGCCGGCCAGCAATTTTATATATTAGATTGGTCAGAATAATTCAATCCGTCGCGTGAAATACACGTATTCCGTTCCGCGTTAATACATTTTTTCTGCTCATGGAATAAAGAGTTTTTCTTGGTGCAATTTTACTGAATTTTATAAGTGTCCGAAGAACCCGGTTATACGCGGAAACATTGGTCCTTCGAGCCGGATCCGTAATCAGTGCGGTTATCGGACACTTAAGAACGGACATACTCTGTAATTAACGTTGTGCATGAAAAGACTCGCGGTCAGTGAACTTTAAATCGGACAGTGAACACGCAATTTCGACCGCTAAGTTACATTGTAATAGCACTTGAATAGAGGAAGAAGAATAGTTCTCCATTTTGGACGCCGATCGACGCCATCGAGAATTCAGTCGACGCCATTGCTGAGGCAAGCGTGCATCCCTGCAGAGGCTTGGACAACGGTTATTGTAGAACATCGAGTTTTGGGGCCAATCAACGACATCTGGAAATTGCAGGGAGTAGAGTGCATGATATGTGGTGGCGCAATTGCATGTGGCGCATGTGTTGATGTGGTTTGGCTAAAAATAAATCATTGAAGCGTATGCATATCTTTTTTTCTTGGCAAGTGTGTCCTTGATAATTAGTTGGTCTCGAGACATGTTGCAATTTCGCTGGTTGTTCACCTCAGTCGAATCTCCTCTGTTGTAGGTTGCAATTTCTGTCAATCTCGGTTTAACGCGATAACTGTGTGGAACGTCGAGTCGGTCAGTCAATCTATTACGGTAAACGTGCACTAGTGATTCTCAGTGTTTAAAACATTCCGTGTTCGGTGTCTTTTACAGTGATTTGGAATGGTAACCGAGTTACGATGCCTGCGAAAGCGGGAACAGCAGCTCCGAAAGTTGTTAGATGGCATACAATTCTTTGTTGATGAGTTTGAAGAAGAGCGAGACAACGGACAGGTAGATCTGCGGTTGCAAGGACTGGATGAAGTTTATAAAGAATTTTTCGTGATTCGGAGCAAGCTAGAATTATTACTTGAGGATGCAGAGGTTCAGAAACATGCTGAATCTGATCCTGATGTGAAAGTTGAGGCTTTGGAACAACTAGATGACGAAAACGACCGTATTCTTCAAGAGTTCCAAAAGCAGTTCTATGTCCTGAAGGCATCGCTGCTAGCGTTGTTACCTTCTCATCATGAGTCCGGATCGCAGAATAATCGAGATGATAGTTGTGACATACAACCGCCAGTGACATTTTCGAAAGTGAAGTTACCAGAAATCCGTCTACCGTCATTCAGTGGTAAGATTTTTGAATGGGTAACCTTCCGTGATGCGTTTTTGAGTCTTATACACAGTAATCCGCAGTTGAATGATATGGATAAATTCACATACCTGAGGTCGTCGCTGACTGGAGCTGCATTGCAAGAAATAAGCTCGGTGGGATTGTGCGCTGCTAACTATACAATCGTTTGGGAAATGTTAGAAAGACGGTATGAGAATAAAAAGCTTATTGTAAAGGCTCACTTGGACGCACTGTTTGCCATTGAAGAAATCAAACGAGAGAGCTTCGAAAAACTCAACTATGTCATCAGCGAGTTCGAGAAAAATCTCCAAATGTTAGAAAAGCTCGGTGAGAACACTTCCGGGTGGACCACCATTCTTGCATACATGGTGTGCTCAAAACTCGACTCCGCTACGCTTCGTCAGTGGGAAAATCATCATAGCTCGAAAGAAGTTCCTACATATACCGCTCTAATCAGTTTTCTTCGAAATCATTGCGACGTTCTGCAATCAATTGTTACTGTTAAAACCCAAACTCCAGATCAACGTTCATCTAAGCAATCCATTTGTCACGCCACAGTAAAGACACCAAATAGATGCCCGTTTTGCAACGAATCGTGGCATGTCGCTTTCCAGTGTGTTACATTTCAACGTATGAAAGTTTCGGAGCGTGTTGAAGCCGTCAGTACACATAAGTTGTGTCGTAACTGTCTACGTCCAGGCCATTACGCGAGTTCCTGCGAAAGAGGAGTATGTCGTCATTGCCAGAAGAAGCATCACTCTATGCTGCATGGACCGTCAAGGTTCTCCGTTCCACACTCGCAACCGAAAATTACGCCACAAGAACCACAGCCGCGTCAGTCTCCAAATAAGCAACACAATCCGAACCAACAGACACACACAAACACTGCCAATTTGCAACGCACAAACAATACACAGCCTACCACAGACACGCCCACCACAAGTCAAACTTGCGTAGCACTTCCCAACACGACAACACAGAACATACTTTTGTCAACCGCTCTTGTAACAATTAAAGATCGATTTGGAAGAACCATGTTGGCACGAGCTCTACTCGACTCGTGTTCGCAGCACTGTCTAATGACGGCAAGTTTTGCCAACAAGCTACAGCTTCGGGAAACACCAAAATACTTATCAGTCCAAGGAATCGGTTCAGCAAGATCCGTTTCAACAAAGTTGGTCAGTGCCGAAGTCGGTCCCAGATCCAGGATTATTTCACCGTTTACTGAAGAGATGCAGTTTCACGTACTGCCGAAGTTAACTGTCCTCCTACCAACAGCGAAGGTTAATCCTGTTGAGTGGGATCTTCCAGATTCAACGTTAATTGCGGATCCCAGTTTGCATGAACCGGGTCCAGTTGATTTAATCATTGGAGCCGAATACTACATGGACTTGCTGAAGGATGAGCGATGGAAAGCAACGCCTTCAGGTCCGACCTTACAGAACACGGTATTTGGTTGGATAGTCTCTGGACGAGTTCCTGCAGATTCAAGCAGCGAGACACATTCACTGGTTCATGTATGTTCGACAGCGGAGGTCGAAGAACAGCTTACAAGATTCTGGGAACTCGAGACATGCCATACTACAAGCATCAATTCCGTCGAAGAATCCACTTGCGAGAAACTCTTCGAGAAGACCACTGAGAGAGATGAGAAGGGTAGATTTATAGTAACTCTACCGAAAAGAGATAATGTTATCAATAATTTGGGGGAATCGAAGGCAATAGCTCTCAAGCGATTCATGGGACTAGAGCGTCGATTCGCTGCCAATCCAGAATTAAAAGCATTATACTCAAATTTCATTCACGAGTATCGGACTCTTGGTCATATGAGGGAGATAAACGATAATACTGTCAAATGCAAGACTTATTATTTACCACATCATGCTGTTCTAAAACCAGACAGTACCACCACGAAGTTACGAGTGGTGTTCGACGCATCTTGCCGGACTTCAACCGGAGTTTCCTTGAACGACGGCCTAATGGTTGGTCCTGTCGTCCAAGAAGACCTACTCAGTATAGTTTTACGCTTTCGTGTTCACCGATTTGCAATAGTGGCCGATATTGCAAAAATGTATAGAATGGTTCGTATTCAAGATACGGATCAAGCATTACAGCGAATCTTGTGGAGAGATTCTGTTGAACAACCAGTTCAGACGTTCGAGTTAACAACCGTTACGTACGGCACCGCATCTGCCCCGTATTTGGCTACAAAATGCCTGCAAACTTTAGCACAGCAAGGAGAGCAAGCGTACCCAGATGCCTCCCAGGTATTGAAGCACGATTTCTACGTGGACGATATGCTTTCTGGAGTAGACAACATCGAAGACGGAAAGAAACTGATTCCACAGCTGGTCCAACTTCTACAGTCCGCCGGATTTTCACTTCGCAAGTGGAATTCTAACAGTAGAGAACTTATTTTGAATGTACCAGAACAGCTAAGAGACGATCGTTCAATCTTGGAGTTAGACTCATCAAGTACACCCATCAAGACGTTAGGACTTGTATGGGAGCCTAGTACCGACAGTTTTCGATTCAGTATCCCAAAATGGAACTCAGCAGCTGTAGTTACCAAGCGTACAGTACTATCAGACGTCTCTCGATTATTTGACCCTTTAGGTCTGGTCGGTCCTGTCATCATTCAGGCAAAAATTTTTATCCAGCAATTGTGGAAGAATGATTGTTCGTGGGATGAACCACTCAAAGTAAACCTACAAGAATATTGGCATGAGTATCGGAGAAATCTAGCTGGATTAGATAGTCTTTCTGTTCCAAGATGGATTGGAATATCAAACAACGTTGTATCTGTGGAACTACACGGTTTCTGCGACGCATCTGAAGTCGCATATGGAGCCTGCGTCTATATTAGAACTGCAACAGAGACTGGATGCGTATCTGTGCGATTGTTAACATCCAAGTCGCGAGTAGCACCATTGGAAAACTTGAAGAAAAGAAAGAAAGGACAGTCCATACCTCGCCTGGAGTTGTCGTCAGCTCTTTTGCTTGCTCATCTGTACGAAAAGGTCGATCAAAGTCTCCGTATCTCCGTTGAATCATTTTTCTGGACAGATTCAATGATCGTAAAGTGTTGGCTGGCATCATCGCCGTCCAGATGGAAGCAATTCGTGGCAAACCGAGTCTCCGAAATTCAGCACATCACGAAGGATGGTATTTGGAACCACGTTGCCGGTGTTGAGAATCCAGCAGACATTATCTCTCGTGGGATGACCCCTGCCCAACTTCAATATCAAAATGTATGGTTTCATGGCCCACAGTGGTTATTACTAGACGCAGCACATCGACCGCAACCTCAACGAATACACGAAGAAAATATCGAGACTGCAAATTTGGAGGAGAAAACAACAAGTTTAGTCGTTCAAACAACTTCATCTAGTGATATCTTCAATCTACGATCATCTTTGTCGGAACTCGTTCGCATTACTGCTTATATTCGCCGCTTTCGGTTCAATGCTCAAGTTGTCAATCGTAATTGTAGAAAGAGTGGGTTTCTTTCGTCATCAGAGCTCCACGACGCATTAAAAGCATTGGTTAGGGTTGCTCAACAGGAAAGTTTTCCACAAGAACTTTCCGATCTATCCAAGCAGACTCACGTTCGGGATTCATCACGTATACGTTCTTTAAAGCCGTGTCTCATTGAAAGCATACTGTGCGTCGGCGGCCGGCTGCGACATGCAGTAATATCACCGAGCCGCAAGCATCCGTACATTCTCGATCCACATCACCCGTTCACAAAAACCATAGTCATTCACTATCATCGAACATTGTTTCATGCTGGGCAACAACTGTTGATTTCAACTATGCGAGAACGTTTTTGGCCTGTGTTTGCAAGAAACTTAGTAAGACAGGTAATTCATGAGTGCGTTGCTTGTTTTCGAGCACGACCCAAGGCTCATGAACAAATCATGGCTGATCTTCCCCCCGAAGGAGTAGTTCCCTGTTCTACTTTTCAAAGAGTGGGAATCGATTTCTGCGGCCCCTTTTTTATAGTATATCCTCATCGCCGTTGCCGGCCAACAAAATGTTTTATCGCCGTGTACGTCTGTCTTGTAACTAAAGCTATCCATATGGAAGTAGTCGCTGATCTCACAACACAAGCGTTTGTGGCATCGTTAAGACGTTTCTCAGCTCGACGTGGGAAACCAGAGTTGATTATGTGTGACAACGCAAAGAATTTCGTCGGAGCTAAGAGAGAGCTTGATGAACTTCGAAATCTGTTTCTCAGCCAACAGTTCCAGAATACTGTTCTAAAAGAGACGGCCAAGGATAGTATTGAATTTAGATTCATACCAGCCCGATCGCCAAACTTCAATGGATTGTGGGAATCTGCGGTTAAATCGTTTAAAACGCTGTTCAAACGTACTATCGGTCTGCACACTTTGGTATACGATGAAATGCAAACGATTCTAGTTCAGATTGAAGCTATTCTGAACTCTCGGCCACTTACCCCGGTTAGCAATGACCCTGATGATTATGAAGCGCTAACCCCAGGGCATTTTTTAATACAACGTCCACTGACGGCAATACCAGAACCAGATGTCGGAGAGATACCAGAAAACAGATTATCTGCTTGGCAAAGGGTGCAGCGTTTTACTCAGCTACTGTGGAAGAAATGGTCGATGTTGTATTTATCGAATTTGCACAACAGAACGAAGTGGACACGACAAAGAGACAACATCCACGTCGGAACTATGGTTGTTCTTAAAGAAGAAAACCTTCCTCCATTGAAGTGGCAGCTAGGTCGAGTAAGGGAGATTACAACCGGCTCAGATGGCAATGTTCGAGTCGTCAAAGTACAGACAAAGGATGGTAGTTACCAACGAGCAATCTCGAAAATTTGTGTACTACCCATCCGTGATAATATTTCACCTGCTGAGGAGTATTAAGACTCCTCCAACGGCGGAGGTCAAGAGGCCTCCGCACGCCATAACCTCGTCCATGAGTTCTCGGGGAACCTGTGTCTCTGGACGCCCCCTAAGCTATACTTCTAAAAGAAGGTAACTGTGTTGTTTTCGGTGGTGGTCAATGTGTACGTCCCGTTCACCTATTCGAGACTGTTTCCGTTTGGTTGAGCTTCGACCAGAATTGCGCTCAGTGCCAGCGCGTGCAAACGGCCAAGCTTTTTTCGACATACGCTAATTTAAGAATCACGCTTGGTTATTTCGAGGTACGACGTTAGCAGATCCGTTTCCGAAGGAAGAATTGTGCACTTCGTCCTTCCCGCCCTATGCAGAGGTCGTCGACGAGCATGGCCAGCTCGGTTAGGCGGTTTCAGCAGCATAGTGGTTCCGTCGATTCCATCGTAGTATAACCGAAAGAGACAAGAAATGTCATCCGCATCAACCCAGGAGTCAACAGTTGGAGTCGCCAACAGGCGACTGCGGAGGCCATTGGGCCTCCGCGGCAGGGAAGTCCCTTTACTGTATCATTTTTCATTGTAAAAAACACCCTCTCATATGTTCCAGCGTACACTTCCATCAGTGGAGCCGCCCAGCCAGCCAGCAGGGTAGTTTAATTGATACACTCGAATCCATGGACCATCCACCACGTAGAAGCAATTTGTACTCCAACCGTATTGTCAGAGCAGGAAGGAAGTTCGTTCATCTCAGCGCAGTGTCATCAAAGTTAGCCGTGTTACCACCAGATCCAGCAAGGCAAGCCTTATGAACCAACGATGATCAACATCTGAAATCGCTTTAATCAACCACAAGATCAGTAACCTTATACCCGATTTAATCATGGTCATCTGATTCAGCAATAGCAATACATATATAGATCACTGGCTACATAGCCATTCTATGTGTAGTATCAGGAGAACTACGACAGGATACAGATGTTTGAAAATTGAATTCGTATATTAGATAGAGATAGAGGTAGGATAAAGTTTGAAATCTATGAGATTCCAAGGCGGCCGGCATATGTTTGTGCGAGATAGAAATGCATTATTAGGGAAACTTGAACATCCCCAATACGATCCACAAATTGTTATCAGATCGCTCTCGTTTGCACATATCGTATTTATCTGTTTCACTCCTCGAGCACAGGTAGTACCCGATCTTGTACGAATAGTTCCTCTGATGTCGTATAAAAGCCGGCCAGCAATTTTATATATTAGATTGGTCAGAATAATTCAATCCGTCGCGTGAAATACACGTATTCCGTTCCGCGTTAATACATTTTTTCTGCTCATGGAATAAAGAGTTTTTCTTGGTGCAATTTTATTGAATTTTATAAGTGTCCGAAGAACCCGGTTATACGCGGAAACAGCGGTCACCAGTTTGTTCAGCCAGCCAGTTTGTTCGTGATTCGTCTCGTCATCCATTGCCATATCGGTGGTATTGTGGTTAATTTCGTTGCTAGTTGCTGTAGATGCGCCTTGTTGTACATTGTTTGCAGTTGCTAGTTGGTTGGATTGTAAGTTGTTAACTGCAGCTGGTGTACTTTGTTCTATAGGGGATACGTTTAATGGTTTCGTTGAAGGGCTTCACTGTGACTGTCACAGGTGCTGGAATTGCTTGGGGTTGGTGTGAAGGAGGCACCGTTGTCCTTTTGTGTAGTTGTCTCCTTGACCAGTTTATCACATGGCTTACCGTAGTGAACAGCTTTTTGGCAATATTGACATGTGGCCATCTGATTGTCGTAGGTAACAAGTGATTTGCACGTGATTCTTGTATCCTGACCGAAAGTTACATAAGAAGGTATAGGCCTCTTCAAGCGCATACGTAACAAACGTACGCCATTTAGAATACCGGGGAAAAAGTTCTTCCACTTTTCTTTTTCGATAGAGAGAATCTCTCCGTATTGGGACATAGTTTTGCGAATATAAGGATCGATGACACTTGAGGGAAGATCATGCACACGCACTTCTATAGCACCATCTTCCATATATACAGTAATGTTGTACTTAATGTTTTCGTGCTCCACATAGTGCACATTGTTATTGTCTTTTGGGAATTGAATTGCATCCAACTCTTTATAAAACTGGATGTAAACAACATTATTTGTTTTATTGCATTGAAGTAAATGCACACGCTTAATGCACAGCCTGAAATCAACAACAATTGTATTCTTTTGTGTCGGCGGAAGCTTTTGTTCGTTTGGTTCACTCATGTTCGAGGTCGTTCTATTGTTCACTACACAATACTGTCCTTGGTTTCTTTCGTCCCGAACGTAGGCGGTTTTGCTATATCGATTTTGATTGGTTTTTTTCGGCAATCATTAACTGAGAGAGACGAAAGATATGAAATGAAAAGACGGATAGGTATTCTAGATTGAATCAGTTATAAATTTAGAACGGAAAAGTCAGCCTAGGCAGGCTCATATAGGCATGATCAGAAGAAAGAAATGAATTCTATTTTACCTTCTACTTGAGGGGGTCGAACAGTAAATTCGAGTCCCCAAGTATGGTCGTGTAACAAGTGTAGTTCTTCACCACATCGGCTTGTGTCAGTAGCATATCATTTCTTTCTTCTGATCATGCCTATATGAGCCTGCCTAGGCTGACTTTTCCGTTCTAAATTTATAACTGATTCAATCTAGAATACCTATCCGTCTTTTCATTTCATATCTTTCGTCTCTCTCAGTTAATGCTTGCCGAAAAGAACCAATCAAAGTCGATATAGTAGACATTATGCGGCAATTAAAACCAAATAACGTAAGCGGTTTTGTTTTATCGACAGACGTGGATGAGGTGTGAAAGCGAACTGGACACACACTCTTCGCAGTCGCACCGAATGTAGATCATCCCGTCCTTCATTCGTTCCCCTTTCTACCGAAGCTCAGTTTAACCACCATCAGTAACAAAATATCTCTTACAATTGAATGAGAGAGCGGCCTTCAAGTGAGGTTCATGTAAACATTCGAATTGGTTCAGGATAATGGATGAAAAGTAAACCAGTCATGATAACTGAAATATCAATTTTAAAATAAACATGAATTAATTGTTTCCTCATTCAGTTTTCATTTTTAACACTTCGAAACACATCTCAATACATTTCAAACAGTCGAAATTATCTATTTTAATGGTGATAATTGAAAACTCAAACGAGAACCGCCACCCACTATTTATCATTATGGTTTGTGTTATCGAGTTGATGTTAATGCCTATTGATTCGCACTTACTCACTTCCCACAGTGAAGACAAGGAAGACAATGAAACAGGTAGACTACTTGGCACTACCAACTGAACAAGCTAAACTTTATGTGACCAGGTACGGTTATTCAATTGATGATGAATTCTGGGAGCTTCAGCAACAAAAGTAAAATGAATGAGAAGGGATAGGCTGACAGTCAACGGTCATAAATTTCATTTTCATCAAAAAATATTCGATTGAAATGAAGTTTTACCGCACTGCTAATGATGCACCGTTCCTCTCTGCCCCCATCAAACTACCTTCTGATCGAGTCGATCAGATTTTGCAGTCGATATTGATGGTTTTTCGAATGAACCTACGTTTTTTCCGTCTAGGATTCTTAAAATAAATTCATGTTTTCATCGCCAGTAGCAATTCAATTCCAAACTGATTTTTTTGTATCATTGAAGCAACATATTTTTTTCGGTTTCCATCTGTCTTCCATTCGAATCATGTGGCATCCATTTTACACACTTTTGAATTTTTTTCATAGCTTTTAAACGATAAGAAATTGTTTGTTTCGCAACATTCAACATAGCTGCAATTCGATTTGACTAGAAGTATCATCTTTATCCAATATTGTTTGCATTTTGACACATTTGTATCTTAACGTTTACTTCACATCGGCATACCTGGTAGCCACATCTGGTAGATTATTCATATTTCTCTTTAATCTAACTTGATTATGACAAATGGAATACGCATACTCTGTACGTAGTACACTAATTAGTGCCTTTCGACTTTTGGTTAAAAAAAATATCTTGTGTATCTCTTCGCAAATTTTTAACGTATTTCCAAATGGTGAATGTGCATGAATTTCAAGTCGCTTTTCGGTTACGATAAAATTATTATGAAAGTAGAATGTCTATAAAAATGGCCTGATCAACAATGTACCTCTCCTACACCTCGAGTTGCCAACTATAAAAGCTCGGTGCTGTCATTGATGCACATGGTGCTGCAACAAAGCGGCAGTTAATTTTACTTCTTCGAGTTCTGCTAATGGATTGGATGACATGACATACGACGAAATATTTTCATAACTTTCGAAGCGTTTATGCGTATGATTAGAGCAATTATTTCGGTTACTTCTACTGTTATGTTTTTTATGGGATATACTCGGACGATAATTATTTCATGGATTTATATCATTTTAGTTCACCTATTTTCCTAATCTCTCTAACTGATTTTATTATGTCTTTTGCAGAACACGTGGTCTGTATTTCCTGGACGCCAATGCGCAGCCACCATTTGCCCAAGGTTACAATTTTTCGTCAAGAGATGAATTCATAGCTCCAGTATGATGGTCGTTTTATTGGTATTAATAAAGTACGACAATCACCTAGTGGGATTTCCATATCCGTCGTGTTAATTTGTTTTCATTTCACAGAGTGAAACAAACCGAAAAATAATAACAAAACAGAAACGATGACCAACCTTACTGCAGTCATGTCCACTTGATTTAGCAAGAATTTCGGAATTGAAATTTCAATCTTTTTTCATGCATAGCACCAACCAGCAGCACAAGCAAATTTTTCGGCAACAAGACGTGTGCAAGAACTACCTCACAGGGGAAATAATTGACTGACCTCCAAGATGCTACAGAAATGACGCCCGATGCATCTGCGGATGGCTTGAGCAAACTGAAGAGAAATGCAGACCAAGGTGAGTGACGGTTGTTGCCTAGGTCGGTATATCGCGATGGAATTACAAATGGTTGTGGAAAACCAGCATACCGTTGACAGTATAGTGCATTGTTAGGTACGTCATAGTAATCAACCGATTACGATAAGACACCTTTCTTTGAAGGTAAGGAACTGCGTGAACACAATGCTCGATTATATTCCCATGCGAACAATAGATTGCTGATTAAAACCATAACGATTCAATATATCGCAGCATACCTGTATTGAAATAAATCCCACTATGAGTATTCACCCTAATTAGTAGATTAAGATTTGAAATCTTTGCGTACTGAATGAACCGTATTGAATTGATAGATTGCATCGCATACTTTTCTCAACTCGGAATTAGCTTGAATACAGCGAAACTACGGTTCTGATAAAATTGATGGATATTATATGGAAACGCTTATTAAGACTTCGTAAAAAATATTAGATGCGAGTTTTATCATCTATTTTGCATAATTATATAAGAAACTTAATCCATCGGAGTCATGCAAAATTTGCATTGTTAAATATATATTTCATGGAACTATTTCTAAATAGTAGGGTAAGGGCTCCCTATTTCATCTCATTTGTAAGGACGTCGCCTTCAAACTTCGATTTAGCCACTAAAATCACTATAACTATTTCATATTACTGCTTCATTCGCCTTGCTCCACATTGAGATTTGATTCACATTCCTTGGAAATTAAAATAATGTTCATAAAACAGCAAAAAGCACTTATGAAATGTTCACTACTCTGCTCCTAATTTCATCTCAATGGATTTTTATCCATCCTATCGTTGATCCTTTATTCATCCTATAAATTAGCAATGGCGACAGCAATCAAAACGAAATATTCCACTATTACACTCTCAGGTTTAAATGTCAGAATTCTTCTTAAAAACGGCCTAATGCCAACTATGAGACAATATACGATATTTTTAGAACCAGTTTAAAATAATTTCAACGTTTAAAAATTTTTCAGTCGTTTCCGTTACCTTTCGCTTTAAATTTAAAATTTTACTGAAAAGTTAAATTGGTTAATTTTAAATAAAAACAAAACTGTGATTGTTACTATTTATTCATTAGCCCTTCTTAAAACAAAGTGTAGAGCCAGAGATGCCATTTATACAGATTTATATGTATTGTATAGATTTTTGCGTTCGCATACTGGTTTAAATCAAAGTACCGATTTTGTAAAGATTTCCTAAATTTAATACAGATTTGTACAGGTTCATAGAAAGAAAGAAGTAAAAAATCAGACTTTTCTCTCTGAGTATCTATTAGTATTTGAATGCGGCGATTCTTTAAAAGTTTATTAATCAAAGTGGAAATCTTTTATGTGGATAATTGATTATGAACACTGACAAACATTTATATTAAAATTTGAAACCAATTTGAACTATTTGAAGCCAGATATTTTCATAGAATATGTATTACGTTGCCTAGAAAGTCTATATCTGGTCCATCTGTTTTCACTAATAAAATGATGTTAACAGATTTTATTAGTGAAAACAGATTTAACATCATTTTATTAGTGAAAACAGATAGACCAAATATAGAGTTTCTATGGAACGTAATACATATTTTCTATGAAAATATCTGGCATCTCTGTGCACAGCCGATGAAACACACACACTTCACAGCGTTATGTTGACGTATAGCGGAATGAAACCAGTGCTACTAGATTTGCCACAATGGTTATTTCATTAGTATTTAACATGCTCTTCCTGGTAATATTCGAAGCCAAAACAGTTTTATTGAAATATTAATATCAATAATATAATTAAACTAATGTCACGGATACCAAAAAACATACTTTTAGATGAGATTTTGAACAAGAAAAACAATTTTTCTTTTGTAACATTATGAGATAACTTGGCAACTTTTCGAAACCAAAAGTGAAAAACTTTCGTCTCATATTTTTAAAGAGTATTATTGTTTGTCGGGTAGTTTTTGAAGTTTTAAATCGTTAATTAAACAAGTAGCAAGTGAACATTACTAATTATGAAGTAATCCAGCATTCAATGGTAGTGTAATTGTGCGAAAAAGTGATCATGTTTTGAGACGAATCGATTAGTAGATATTCAGAAACATGACGAACTGTAAATCTTGAGACGAAAATGTGTCCTAAATTGAAAAGTGAGTTTATTTGAAATGAAAAAAAAAACGATAACCGAAGAACTTAAAACCATTTCTTTCAATAGGAAAGTGTGACAATAGCTTTTTATAATCATTTTAGAACATTTCACAGTTTGGTTCAGGTAGGTTTTAAAATATTATTCATATTCAAAATAATGAGGTGAAGGGATGAGATGGAAATAGGAGCTCAGATGAAATAGGGAGCCGTTACCCTATATCAATTTCCTTAGCAATTATTTTTTAACCAATTCCAATCAAAAGAAAATACAATTTGTTGGCTTCCGCTTTACGAGGACAGTAATCTTTTGTAAATCACATGAGAAAATATTTTTAAACGATGTTCGAACTCAAATTAGTCCCGGGTTGGCGGTTCAATGCATAGGACGCTGGTCTTACAAGCCAGCTGTCGTATGTTCGAGCCCCAACCTGGAAGGATTCTTAGTGTCAGTAGGATCCATAGTACTAGCCATGCAATGATTCTGTACGCTAAGAATCGGCTGCGAAGTCTGTTGAAACAGAAAGGCCAAATTCCACGAAAGGAATGTAATGCTAAGACTTTTTTTCGAACTCAAATTGCATCAATTTCAGATGGCTGTAACTTTTCAACCATTAAGCATTTTGAACTTGGATTTTGGGTGAATTTTCTCACTGTGTATTGTATACATTGTGAAAATGACAGTAGTAATTTGTTATCGTTGTGATGATAGAGTCAGTAACGGAAATGCGAAACCCGACCGATACAACGATTATAAATACACTCTCCTACTCAGTGCTTAGGCGGAAGAATAGATACAAAGCGAGAAGACTAATGTTTGATGGGCAGAGAAGATGTTTGGATGTATGGTATCGTTCGGGTGACGGCCAGGATGTAGACCATGTTTGATGTACGTTCTACTATGTCTGACTGCGTGTTAGAGTGTCTAATAACAAGGTTCAGAGTGGAAAAATGGTAACGCGTATGCACGGAATGCATAAGAACACAGGTTCGAGTCCTGTCTCTGAACGTATGTTTTTCCAATAAATCATCTTTTCTGTTAGTTTTTCATTCATTTGGCTTCTTTAATATATGTATCCACTCAGTAATTGCAAAAAACTGATTTCAGACTTGATAGTCCGAGAAACGTCGTTCACATGAAATGTACCCTTTTCAGATGTACCGTTATTCTGAAAACAAGCGAAAAACGGTCTCAAAGCACTAAACGAAAAAAAGTGATGTGACCCAACCCTGACTACATGAGTTGCCCAACCTAGACAACAAGGTTAAAGAAATAATATTTTCTTTTGAAAAACTTGTTAAGGGGCGGGACCATCTAACACTTTTGAAAAATCATTTATTGTTTTCTTTCTATTTTCTGATAATGAAACATTTCAAGAATATTCTGTGAAATTTTGATGCCTAGCGGAACAAAACTCAGCAAGTTATGGGTCTTTATCTTTGCCGATCTCATACTACGAAGAAATAAGAGCTGCGCACACAGGCCCAAGATTTCTGCTTCGATTGACTTAAAACTTGACAAAACATTCTCGAAATTTATCATTATAACAAAATACAAAAGAAAACATATGGCTTTTTTGAGAATGTTAGAACCTACGTGCTCCCTTGAGTAATAAATTGTTTCCTTCGATTTTATAGACAATAAATATTAAACGGGTTTTTCTCGAAAGCAAATTTTGAAAGTCCGTGTCCATCGTCATTCAAAAACTACTGCACCAATATTTTCAAATTTTGCACACACTTTCTACATATAAAAAACCAGACCCCAACGTTTTCCTTTTCGTTGTTTGTTACTATGGGGAGGTTTTACAGTTACAAAATGGCCGATTTTTTCGTGAAAAATCGTACTTTTGATTTTAAACTACCACCCAAAATTCAAAAAATAAACAGAAATGTTGGGGTCCAGAAAAACTTCTATACTAACTATGCTGCTTTGATTCGTTCACTTCTGATTAGTCTGCGCTGAGATACAGTGGATACCGCAAATCATGATTTTTAAGAAGCGTCCTCAAAAATGCCTCTTCACCGGCTTATTTCTCAATATTTTTCCACGAAAAAATTACAAAATGTAGTAAAATTACAAATGCTTAGCGGTTTAAGTTTGACTGCTAGGCGGAGATGGTAGTTCTACTTGAATCGCTTCAAGCACTGATGAGCCGAAGGCGAAACGCAAAGAAAGTTGAAACAAAATATGTGCTTTTTTGCACAAAACAAAAAAACCCCTAAATGTTCAAACTCTGCGGCGACCAGTAGCCAGTCGTCATTCGTTTACGCCCGAGACGTCAGAAAGAATATTAAACCCTGTGTAATATCCAATAAGTGTTACATAAGTTGTGTACGCTTTGCGTCTGCTTAGCGGTTTAAGTTGGACTGCTAGGCGGATATGGCAGATCTACTTGAACTGCTTTAAGCACTGATGAGCCGAAGGCGAAACGCAAGGAAAGTTGATACAAAATGTTGTTCGAATGATGCTGTTTATTATACAAAACATTTGAATTTATATTGTTGAACGATAGTTCTGAAAAAAAAATTCGCAAAAATAATGATTTTTTCATCATTCAGACCTTACCTCCCCTTTATAGTTAACCACATAATGGAAATATATACTTACTTGTGAGGTGTCATCATTTTTGTCCAAGCTTTGAACTGTTTTCACGGTTATTCCGAAACTTTTAGGACTGCCAAGAACAAGACAATTGCACATAAATTTCACAAAACATTCTTCGTGACAAACAATGTACTGAAAAGTTTGCTATCATTGAGAATAAAACTTCCATGATATAACACATGTCATACAAAAGAAAAAGCAATAGCCCAACCTAGACATTGGCCCAATCCTGACGACATTCCCCTACTGCACAGTGGTTTGAATCGACAAAAACGTGAACTTAATTCTCTAGCTGCTAAACCGTTGATCCGATATACATAGTTCCTTTGGAAAACTCATTCAAAAAAAAATATACCTCGTGATTTGATCACAATAAAAAATGTGCAAAGCCTACTACTATAAAAGTTTATTTCAATAATTTTTTTCCCTTAAGAGATAGAAAAACGATGTCTTCTACAAAGTTTTAGAGCTTCTAACGAGAAAAAAATTTTGCCGAAGAAGCTACAGGTCTAACGCACAAATTTTTTGATATATGAAGCGATTTCGTTTGAAACCACTTAAAAGCAATTATTTGTACATAACTTTTTTCACAATTATTTTCAGTGTCTACTATGTTCGAGACAACTACTAAAAATGTAAAATTACACATTTTTGTAAAAGATTGTGCACGGTTTGGCCTTCTCCTTAAAACTAACTTTAACTACTAATAGGAAGCAGACCGTGGCCCTTTTAAATTGTGTGAATGAGACAGAACACTTTTTGTTTTGCAACGGAGTGCAATGTCTGTAAATGTAAATAGCAGAAACTTCACGTCTGCTTAGTGGTTCAAATTAAACTGCCGAGTTTAGCACTAAGCAGTTTAATTTGGACTGCTCTGCACTGATGAGTCAAAGACGAAACGTAAAAATAATATGTTTGTTATGATTCTGTAAACGTCATTCCATTTCTTGTTCTCATTACGTAGTAGTTTTCACGAGTTTCACAATTGTTTTTTCGCATAATCGTGAATAAATATTTGTAACTAGCTGAATTACCCAGCGTAGCTCGGAAATGTTGTCCTGCTTAGTGAAATACTCTTGTAGTGAAACATAACTTAGACGGAAACCCGATCGAACAATACTCCGTTCATGTTCAGATTGCGAATGATCAGTGTCCCAACTCAGATCAGTACCAATTTTTCGTAAAACCCGATCAATTTTCCCTTACACTTTCCATGTTCGGGTCACTTGCTACCCTCTCTCACCCTCAAACTTATAATCTATTTTGATTTAACTTCCTTTTTGTCAGTGAACTTACTACAGATCTTCTCCATGATTACCCTGAGTAGTGTATCTGTGATTTTCAAAAAATATCGATTCCCACCTTTGGTACATGTGCCAAACTTGGTGGCGATTCTTTAAGTTGTTTCGTAGTTATGCTGAAACTTAAATACACTCACGTTCATAGACAGATAAAGATTATTTTCCCTTAGCTCTTTGAATTCCCCGGCAAAATGGGAAATAAAAATTTATTTTCAAAAACCCCTCCTTCTAGTATAAATGTCGATTCTATTCAAATTTCGTCATTGACCCTCTCCCCCCATATTAAGGACACTTCCTACACACTTTCCTCGCTGAAAATGTCCTAGTTGCTACGCTCTCTCCCCCATAAAAATACCCTTACAACTATCTCTGAAAAGCAAAAAGCAGCTGTGATAGCAATCCGTTCAGTAGTGTCGGAGTTATGCCGCTACATGCCCCTTTTTTAATGCACTTGCTACATTCACTCCCCATATCTATCATATCTAAGGTATGGAAAATGTTTGCATGATCTTCAAAAATTATCGATTCTTGTCAAATTTTATGAACTTTTTTCTTGGCCCCTCCTATTAATGATACTTGCTACGCTTCCTCCTCTATAAAAATACCTTTATGACTATTTCTGAACAGCAAGAAATAACTGTACTAAATTTGATAGCAATTCGTGCAATAGTTCCGGAGTTATGCCGTTACAAACATTGCACTCCTTTTTTAGAGGCACTTACTACACCCTTTCTTAACAGAATATCCTTATAATATTATCTAAGTTGTGCAAAAAGTATCTTCAAAAAGTACTGATTCTCGTCAAATTAGATAATATTTTTAATGACCGCCTTTGTCAATGAGACTTGCTACGCTCCCTCCCCCCCATGGAAATATTCTTATAACCATATCTGAAGAGCAAGAAGTACATGTACCAGGTTTAATAGCAATCCGTTAAGTAGTTTTGAAGTTATGCCATTACAAACATTACACCCCCCTTTTTAAAGGTACTTGCTGCATCCATCCCCCATTAAATTATATCTACGGTATGCAAGATGTTTCTAAGATCATAAAAAAAATATCATTTTCATCAAGTTATATGAATTTTTCATGACCCCTCCTTGGTTTATGGTTATCCCCCCATAAAGATACGCTAATGACCTTCTCTGAAGAGCAAGAATTCCGCCTGATATGCGAGGAATAAGCAATCGTGCCACATTTGCGGCTAGACTAAAGTACCATTTTAAGCACAGACTGAACGAGATATTTAGATAATGTAGTTTTTTTTTTCATAATGTAATGTATTTATCGTCAACAGTATTTCATATTAATAACTAATTACCTAAAATATTTGTACTTTCTTTCCAACATAGCGTAGTAATTAAATTGTGGATCCCTTAAAAGGAAATCTTTTCCACTGGGACTCCACTTTAATAAATTGCACATCAAACCATGAATAAATAGAATCTCAGCGGACTTTGTATCAAAATTAAATTTGTATTTCTAGTATTATTGTTGCCAGTGTCTATTTGTTTCTTGTTTTTCCGCTGAGACTAGTTGCGTCCATTACCAGGGGGCTTCAAGTTGAAGATTTTTGGTGTGGGGGAGTGTGGTGGGCAAAAAAAAACAGTGCATGTGCCAAGTTTGATAGCAATCCGTTCAGTAATTCCGGAGTTATGCCATTACAAACATTGCACCCCCCTTTTTAAAGGCACTTGCTACATCCACCCCCCATATAATCATATCTAATATATGCAAAATGTTTCTATGGTCTTAAAAAGTATCGATTCTCGTCAAATTAAACAAATTTTTTCATGAGCTCCCCCTGTTAGGAACACTTACTACGCTCCCTCCCCCAATAGAAATACGCTTATGACCATCTCAGAAGAGCAAGAAGTATCTGTGCCAAGTTTGGTGGCAATCCGTTCAGTAGTTCCTAAGTTATCGCGTTACAAACATACAAACTTAAATCCATTTTTATATATATAGATAACGGAAGAACTTAAAGATATGTTGCACAAAACAGAAAAAAATGCGCTTTTCCATAACACAAAAGTTACCAGAATAGTAAAATAAACTAACTTGATAAACTGCACAATCAGTAGAAAAATACTGAATAGCTACTTAACATGCTGCTTGGGTAATGTCGTTTTCGCTTGAGAAAACCGAAACTGACCTAGAGTATTTTCATCAAACAAATTCAATTCATAAAACTGTGTTGGTTTCGCACAACCAGGTTCGAAACTGACTCGAATTTCAGTTCAAAAACGTTAAAACTAGGTTCAAAATTACACAGAAAGAAATTATGCATTTTACAGGTGACATAATATTCTACACGGAACGACCGAAATTAGCTCTGAGCCTAATTCGTATTACTGTTTTTGAATCAGTTAATTTTAACTACAAAATTTTCAAACGAACTATGAAATTAGTTAATTTTGAGAATTTACTTGCTGAAAAATACCCTTATTTTTAGAGAATGTGTTTAGTTGGAAAATATCCTGGACACAAAGCAGCAATATTTCAATCCAACACGAAATTCTCATTGACAACTAATTTCGTTATTAAAATCAGAAAATTTGTTTCTATTTATCTATCACCACCATTGCTGAAGGATAGCAAAAAGAAAACAACAATAAAATTGAAATTATTAACAAATTTATTAGCCATGAGAAGTTTCAAAGAAAAACAATCCATTAAAAAGCTAAAAAGGACAGTCTTGTTGAAACCGATTCCACATTGTTTTGATTTTTTTGCATGTGTTACGATATATCCATATATAAATTTCTAAACCGATATGTAAAAATGACGTAAACTCTTAGTGGAAAGTGTATTTATTCAGAATTTGTGCTCATTTGAAGCGATTGTGCATAATAATGTTTTTACGCGGAACAGTGAAGTGAGTTTCGAATGTTACACTCTAATTATATATGTCAAATGATGTTTTTTGTATCTTCCAATCTTCCGGGCTACGCCGTCCGGTGTATTGCTTGTATTCGGTTTTTGGTTTTCCGAGTGCTCAAAGTTTTCAGTGAGAAAATCGATTTCGCGAAGTCGAATGAAGAAAACAGCGAAATTTTCAAAAAGAAGTTTATGTTTCGTTTATGCCTTTTTATCCAATACAACATCGTATTTATACCTGCCAATATAGGAAAGACAACCGCGACTGAAATTTTTTTTTTCGGTGCCATCTAGTGGCTAGTAGTCATTACGGTGATAGCGTTGACAGTGCGCCATATAGTTGCAAATAGCAGAAGCCAATTCAACCATTTATGTTGGTTGAAAACAGCGTTTTATTTCTCTAATTCAACTAAAAAATTAGTTGAATGGATATGAAGTGTGCCTTAGCTATGAATGACAGCACGTTTAATTGGTGAATTCAACTAAAAAACGTGCTTAATCCACCTAGCAGTGAGATGATACCTTTTTTATCAATCCGCATGTGTTTATTGCAAGAATATTCTTCGGTGTTTCAGTTCTCATGACATTATTTAATGACCGTCGAATTAAGCGACAATTTGAGATTTTATTCACTCATTACTCTGTAATATCGAAACTGCAAATCGGATCGAATTTGAATCTAAAAGTGTGAAAATCGATTGAACATTCCATGATATGTCGAAGTAAGTTCCACTTAAGGTTTACGGTAATTTAAAGTACTTCCAGGGCCGGTATTCAGGAACCAGCACCCAAATCGATTCGTATGGCAATATGACGAATAAATTGCAGTAGTTTTGAGTCCAACTTTTAAGCTTTTCGGGATTGTCATTTTCTATACCGGTTTGAATTTAAAAAATTCATTATCCTGTAATTCCAGAACCGGATGTCAGAATTGGATAATATCAATTAATTTTGTCTTTGTAGATCTGGCTTTTCTTTTAGAAAACGATTGGGCTTTGAGAAACGATTCGATACTGGAACCGGAATTCGAAAATCGGTGTAGCCGAAGTCAGATTAATTCACCTGAGAAGCTGTATAGTTTGAATTTGTCTCAAAATGTTTGAAAATCAGTGTAGACATCTTTGAGAAATCGTAGTGCGAATTAAATTTTTGGGTGCCTTCCGAATCGAAAACTGAATACCACTAAAACTGAAATAAGTTTATTCGGTTATTGACTATCCAAATCTGCAAACCCGATAAACCTAATTAATTTATGTGAAATAGACATTTTTATATTAATCATCCTGTATCCCCTAAACCGGAAGTTGGATCAGACTGGAAAGCAAGATGTTTTACAGGATCTTAAAACTTTTCATTTGAATTTTAGATCGGTTCAGCCATCTACAAGAAAAATGAGTTACACTATTTTAATTTCGTTTCTCATATTCTGTAGTTCCGGAATCAGATCCAAACATAATTCAGGAACCTTGTTTGGGTGCATACGACTTTTCATATGAATCTGAGTTTGTAGAAAACGGTTGAGTCATCTCCGAAAAAAATTGAGTGAATTTGCGCATTCGCCGATCTCGACGAACTGATTCGAATGGTATATGGTTGCTATGTTCTTCCAGCATTTATTACTGTAAGTAGTTTAAATCAATATAATTATGGAATTGCTTTCAACTGGAAAATGCTGCCATCATTTGGTTTACATATGTCATATTCGAACGATTATGTTGCCAAAAACGAACCGTGCTAGAATCGGTCCGAGGCAAATTGTCATGAAAAAGGATACTGTACACAGTCTTTCTGGTACTTAGAAACAATTGTATGTAACAGTATTTAAAAATCGTGTTTTACGTTGCTCCCAAGCATTGCTTTGTCATATAGCTCTCAAAACTCCTACTGCTGGAATAGAGAGAAAAGTCGCTTACACAAAAACATCGATATCTCCGTTAAAAATGGACGGATTTTAACAATCTATGGCTTGTTGAATAGCTATTACCGTGCGGAATCTAAGCCTGGAAACATATTCTGTTTTCAAGGTCAAATGTGACAGATACTGTCTAAAACTGAAAATTTTGACATAAAACTTCATACAACTCATAAAGTAAACATCCGATTTCAAAACCATTCAATTGCGTTCTGGGTGACGTGGAGACCTTTCATTTGCGACTAGTTGGATCAAAATCGGTCCAGCCATCTCTGAGATCTCGACCTCTTAGTTGACAACACACATACAGACACACACACACGCGGACATTTGTTCAGTTCGTCGAGCTGAATCGATTGGTACATGACACTCGGCCTCGGAAATTTTTTTTTAAAGTTTGAGCGAATTCTATACCTATGTTTTATATTTATAAAAAAAAGTAAAAATAGCCATTTCCACAAATATTTTATTATTATTAATAATTAATAATTAGAATTAGAATTATAAAATATAAATTAGCAAAAGTAAGATTTTATTAGTTGTCTCTAAAAATAACTGACTAAAATCAGAAAATCAACTAATTTTTTCGCCAGAATACTGATTTCGGTCTTTCCGTGTACAAACGATACATTCATATCTATTTAACTTCTCAAATGACGTAATATTCCCTCCGTATAGAATTTTACTGGCTCCGAGTTTAGTTTGCACTCCGCTACCAAGTCCTACTGTTTGGATTTATATGTATCAATTCTTCAGTAAGCTGATATGTGCGTCTGTGGCTCAGCCGACTAACTGGCGTGCTTTGTGACCTAATGTTTTCCGGTTCAAGTCGCGCTGCTGCTGTCGATCTTTTGATTTTTATTCCATTCGATTTAAAGCCATGTAGTTTTCAAATCACACAATTTTACATGTTCTTGAATATAAATTCGTGTAAAATATGACACTCCATTAATGTGCATCAAATAAGAGGTAAAATCACAAGAATTTTTCGAGCTGTGTAGCTTCAAACAAACGGTTTGACAGCAGTTAGAGTGGAAATTGGGTTAGGTTTGGCATCAAGCGAAAACGACATAAGTAAAAGCTAGTCCAACTGAAGATGAACACAAGCACCTTATTGTTATTGGACAAGCGAGAGTTCTTGGATCCATTTCAGGGTACCCCTATTTTAAACTCTTAGGATAAATTCTGAATTCAGGAAAAATTGTAACATTAAGTGCTGGAAATATATTCTAAGATTGGAAAACTTTATGTCTAATAAAGGAATTGTGACATCTTTCTGTGTGGATTGTGGATTGGGCAATGCTAAGTAGCAGTTAGATCTTTAACCAGTCAAACCTAACTAACAAGTTGTCGTCTAATTAGTACCAAATAGTGCAACAAATCTCAGTCTCAACAGAGATCTGCTGTGAAAGTTGTCTACGTCGTCACAAATCTCACCGCACTGCCAGTCATGTAACGGCTCATTTGGCAGGAATCCCATTTGAACCCAAAGTGAAGTATTTCAAGTACCAGAAGAATCGTGCACTCTACTGATCCACTGATCGAAACCCATGATGGAGAATGCCCGCACCAGTGGCAACTCCGACAACTTCACTTAGCTCGGCAGTACAGCGACCGGTAGTATCCCACCACTACCAGACGGAGTAGGGTTGTCGGAAGAGTATATCGCCACCCGAGAGAAATACGCACTGTTTCAGTTTTCCTACAACCGTCGATTCGATCGGAGTTCCCTGGCCAGGTGCGCGCGGTTGTGTTTGGGCCTGTGATCACGAGTTTCGTATCTGTTTGTTTTTTCTTTCTGTTTTGGTCAATGTTGTTGCCATTGACGATCGCGTAACCACGCGTGGTACGGTTTGAGTTTAGCTTGCAAAATATAGTTTAGTGATAAAAAAGTCGAGGTTTGCTAAAATTTGGTTCAATGCAATTGAGGGTGTTTTGCTATTTAGCGTGGTCGATTTTCGGGGGGTTTTGGGTGACAATTTGATAAAAGCTTCACGAATGGATACCAAAACAGCGCGGAAGGTTGCAAAATGGGGCATTCGCAGCTTCAAATAATTCTGTCGCGCTCACTGAAAGCAACGTAAAGTGAGTGAGAAAACCGGAGAAAATACGGTAGTGGTTTATTGTTTTGGTCGCGGCTAACAATTATGCACACTGCGAGGTAGCATTGCATGGAAATGATCGCACACTGATTACGATGAAGTAACAAGTGATGAGTGCGCAGACAAAAAAAAATATTACACTAAAGGCGGACCTAAAGACGACGAATCAATGAGCTGACCGTGGTTGCGTGAAGCATCGCTACTGACAGGAAAGTCTATTGTCTGTGGTGTTACGACGGTATAAGTGGAATTAGTTTTATTGGCTTGTGAGTTATGTGCACTGAAACTGATTGCAGTTTGGATCAATAAAGTTCGGTATTGGTGGACTGGATGGGAACTTTTACTGGCGACGGGTACCCTGCGTGGTAAACTGATTTCGCTGTAATTGTAGATTGAGGATTGAAGATAAAAATAATTAAACCATAGCTACAATATTTTAGTTTGTTATGAGCCTGCAACGTAACCAGTCAATTTGAATATTGAGTGTTTTGAAAATTTGGGTACTACCTGTCGTATATCAGTCGGTAGATAAATCAAGAATTTAGGTTCGATATACTCAATTCATAGAGGTGCAAAGTTTCATCAAAATCGGAGATTATTATCATTGTTATTAACACCCACTACTTAATAACACCCCGGTTTTACTCTTTTGGTCATTCGCCGGGGGAATTCAAAGTAGTTGCCTTCGAAAGTTATACAATTTTCCTTTATTTCGCTTAACTCACGAATACAACGTCGAAAGAACTGTTTGTCTTTTGAAGTGATCCAATCAAGAGGCCATTTTTACACATCTTCGTAACTAGGAAAGTACTGCTTAGCAAGTGCGGGAAATATTGATGAAAACAAGTGATAGTCGGAAGGGGCCAAGTCTGGAGAGTATGACGGGTGTGGTAAAAATTTCTATCTGAATTGAGAAATTATTTTCTTGACTGTTTTCACTGTGAGGGGGGAGGGGGGGGGGTTTTCTTGTCATGCTGGAAAATCCCTTCGCTACACTAGTCGAACATTCATTCGGATCGTTTTTCTAGCGATACTTGCTTCAATTTCGTGGTGAATTGAACGTGTTCTAAAACGCTTCGATACGTGTTCTAAAACGCTACGATACGCACTGCGATACCTCCCGTGACGAAATCGAACGAACCTGCCAACCTATCATGATAGATGTAAACTAATTGTAATTGCAACGTCACCGAAGAATTCAGCAAGGAGAGATTTATGCGTTTGAGTTCATAGTTGCCATTTTAGAATCTGTATTTCAACTTGAAAAATCTGTGTACCATCTGTGTTGCATATTTTCGATCCTAATCTGTGAAAAACATGTTGAAAACCTGTCATTTTTATGAAATATTCGTAAAAATCTGCAGAAATCTATGAATTTTGATAAAATCTGTGTTCTGTCAATCTGTCTGGCAAAATAGGCAAAATTTCTGCGGTTTTACAGAAAAATCTGTGAATATGGTACCTCTGGCTGAGTTACGTTGTGAAGTAAATTTTTGGAAACAGATTACACAGCACAGATTCTACAGGACTCTTTGCGGGTATAATAAACCGATATATTCGCTTATATTTTAACGTTAACTGCTGTCGAAGATTACTTCGAGTTTGGTGAATTGTCTAGTCGTTTTGTTAGTAAAATTAAATGATGTAGAATTAAGTTTTGACAATGTTTTCCAATATTTATTTTTCATATTCTTTATTAAGTACGTATTGGAATTCGCCAATGAATATAACCAAAAATAAATAAATGAATAAATTTCGTTATTTACTGTCGGTAACGATTAGTATTTACAGTTTGACCTGGTTTTAGAAGCTTGTAGTACAGCACACCTTTGTGATCCCACAAAGTGCACAGCATCGATTTCTCTCCGAAGTGATTACGTTTTGCAGTTGATGTCGATGGCTGACTAGGATCAACTCATGATTTTATGTGCTTGGAATTCTCAGAATAAATTAATCGATAATTCTCGTCACAGTCGATAAAGTAAGCTTCAGCGAGAATTCGATGGGATACATCACATCCCGCAAAATCTCTTTACTTGGCAAGAACTTCAACATACTCACTTCACTAAATGTATATGAAACTAACTTGCAATTAAAAAAACAACAAAGTAATGTTACAGAAAAAATGGCGCAACTGCTTCGACGGTGCATTTATCTCTAGGTGCAAGGACATCTTTTTAAAAAGTTCCGCAATATTTATTAACTTGCGAACTTGTTATATATGAATCAAGTATAAAATACTGATCTCACAAACCTCTTGTTATATGTTCGAACCTCACCTAGGGATGTCGTAATATCGATCGATTATTCGAGTAATCGATTAATAACCCAGGCAATCGAGTAATATTTAATCGAATATTTTTAAAATAAATTCGATTATTGAGCTACTCGAATAATTCAAAAAGTCTTATAATAATACTCGGATGATTAATCGATTAATATCCCAGATGTTCGATAAAAATTTAATCGATTAGTTTGAATATTGTGCCCGATTATCGAATGACCGAAATATTCGAAACATTCGACATTCCTAACCCCACCTATTTAGAATCCAGAAGTTAGCAGAATCGTAGTCCAGGTCATGTAATTGTTCTATCGGCAGCATATTCTGTCTAAACAAAACAAGTTTAATTCTACGTCAGAATGCAGAGACAGTAAAATTCGTAGGGAATTTTATTTCATGATTTTTTTTAAAGTTGCAATTCGAGAAGTCGGTTACAAATTATCATACTTCATACTCCGATTTTGATGAAACTTTGCACATATTTTCGAGATATTGAGACATTAATTTATTAGAACTCAGATTTTGTAGAACGGATATGACAACTTTTTTAATCGTATGATGTTTTTTGCCTTTCTCATATAGAAAGGTTATGCAATCACTTGAAAAACCGACTAGTGAAAATTGGCCCGGAGGGCCAAGTGTCATATACCATTCGACTCAGTTCATCGAGCTGAGAAATGCCTGTGTGTGTATGTGTGTATGTATGTATGTGTGTGTGTGTGTGTGTGTGTGTATGTGTCAAATAATCTCACTAGGTTTTCTCGGAGATGGCTGAACCGATTTTGACAAACTTAGATTCAAATGAAAGGTCTCGTGGTCCCATACGGAATTCCTGAATTTCATCCGGATCCGACTTCCGGTTTCGGAGTTATAGGGTAAAGTGTGTCCAAAATTGTACACCGTCACTTAAACCGGCGAAACAAAAAACGTAAAAAGTTTCCTAAACTGGTCTCAAAACTACACAAATCGATAGTCGTTATCAGTAGGCAACTAAACAAACCGATTCCGGCTATCCTGGTTCCCGGTATCCGGTTCCGGAAGTACCGGAAATAGTGGTCATATATACCAAAATGGATCTCACTCACTTTTCTCAGCGATGGTTTGACCGATTTCCACAAACTTAGATTCAAATGAAAGGTCTTGTGGTCCCATACGGAATTCTTGAATTTCATCCGGGTCTGTCTTCCGGTTCCGGAGTTATACGGTAAAGTGTGTTCAATATTGTACACCGTCATTTAAAATATTTTCGGATGCAACAAACATTTAAATCGTAATTTAGACTGCGTACTAGTAGAGTTTGTGTGTCATGTTAGTTGGTAACCGTACGATCCGACTTTGATTATACCGGTTCTCGGGTTGCCGGAAGTGCATATAATAGTGAACCCACTTCGTTTTCTTAGAGATGACTTACGCAATCAAAGCACTGTTTTATTCTGTATTTTATGCACAAACAATCTCTTGGTTTCTTTCAAAAATCGAAGAGAAAAATTTTGAATAGAATACCACAATATTATATGTACATGAGAAAGGCATAATTACACAACTAGGTGGATTAAAACAGGTTTTTTTTGGTCATTTTCTCTATAAAGAATATTTACTTTACGTTAGTGGTCGAGAAATAAACATTTTTAAAATAACAAATGACCAAAAAAGTTGTCTCTTAATACAATCAGGTTTTTGATGAATTGCACAGTCATAACTGGATGTCGTGAATACGAAAAAAACTGACATGTTCCTTAACACTTCCGAATATCAATTAGTTGATCAATTGTATGAATTATGCAAGCATTCCCCTTTTTCACATTTTTTCGCAAAAACAAAGAAGGCTTCACATGATATCGATTACTGTGAATTTCACACAGTGAAAAGTGCACACATCTAACCAAGCTGTTCTAGATTTGCACTAAACTGAGGATATTTATCTTCAATTTTTGCTAAGAATAAATCCTAATAGTTCATTAGAAAACTTTTAGAACCATTAGAACGGCTGATTTTGTGTGATGCTCTTCACCGTTGTCCCCTTTACGTTGTTTTTCACCAATGCAAACGACTAGCAGCTGTGACGTAATCGCTCTTGTCGGAAGCGAAACTAGCTTTGCAAACGACACACGATATATCTGCTTGCAGTGGCGATATAATCCAAAGTGATCCAATTTTTGTTAAGAGGTTTCTTTATATGCGATTTCGTTTGCAGCTTTTTCACTAATGGGCGGTCCTAACGGCTATAAAAATAGCCGCATACAGAATTTTAATGTCGATTATTTCATTTTGGATTTGCATTTCATTGAAAGAAACTATCAGGATGCTGTACGGGATTCATTCCTGCCTTTCAGAAGGACCAAATTGAGGAACTCACTACGATATTAAACACTGTTCGGAACATTTTTCTCGAACGATTTGTTGTACAGCAGCAGATATTTTGTTCTCTTCCTCAGAGCGCGTTCTGATTGGCTGGTGTTGACATGGGTCAAATGAGACAGGTTTTTCAATAGTGTACTATTGAAATACTTCAATGCTGTTACTATACACGTTTAAGTAGAAAAATTTCGATTCTATTGGTAGTTAGAATATATAAATCCTTTCACAGATCACTGAGCTATGAGCTTTAAAAATACGAGAAAGGCAAACGAGTCTTATGAATTATCCTCTTTGATACTCGTTTATACCAAACATTTTAGAAAAGTTTAATTTTGAATTATTTGAGATTATGTCACACAACTGAAAATTTGATCATAAAATTGTGATCATATTTCCTATGGAATGTAGCAAATATTATGTTGATTCGTTAGATACAACAAGAGATATTCACGATCAAAAACTTATCACTCTCTCAGAGGGTAAATTTTGAAAAGGCACCCCATAGTAAAGTAAGTCGTATTCACGACAAAATAGTATTGTAAATGTACTATTTAAAATACTATTTTTGTGTGTACAGCGTTGCAAAATCTGTTGAAGGAGAATAGTCAAATCCCACAGAAAGAATGCAATATAAACACTTTGCTTTGCTTATAAAACGATCTTGAGTGCTCGGCCACCCATGGAAGTTGACCATCAATGTCAACTTCCCTTTTCGAACAGCCTAGATAGCCGTGTAGTGTCGGTAGCGGTTTCTTAATTGGCTAAGAATACAGAATACAGTCCACCTGTACCGGTGGTATAAGCCGTGTGACATCCGGCGGAATTATTTTCTACCTAGAAATGATCCACTGGTTTCCTGTTCCATGTCGTAACAGGTCACAAAAATAGGAACTCCCAATTCAAGGTGTACTTCCGTGCCGACGACTGAATGGCTGCAGGAAGTTAAACAATGCAGTCTTGAACGGAGAATTTTGGGGTTTTTCCTGTTAAGCGTGTTAAGCGAAGCTCATTGTTCGCAATTCGTGGGATTTAAATGATTAAAGCATTTAAAAAAATCCTTACATGGATCGCTATAGGCGATTATAAGCCAATATATTTGGTTTCTTCTTGTTGTTGTTCGATAAGTGCTGGGAATGAAGTGTTCATTACTTTAATTGTTAATGTAATGTATAGAGTAGCCCAAATCAATCTGCAGCATAAACGTACAGCAACTATAAATCTATCCAGACTTCTGCAAGAAGGTAAAGCTTCTATAGCTTTGGCTCAAGAACTATATTTTCAAAAAAGAAACTTCCACGTTGGAAGTTTGTTAAACCCAGTCTTCGTTGCCTTCAACAAGAACGGTATGACTAATCCACGTGAAATGCCTCGAGCATGCATACTTGCAAATAGTGCTCTCGATCGGAGCTCACAACTCGGGATATTTGTGCTGTCACAGTTGGTATGACTATTGATGGCATAGACAGAAATATGTCTATTGTTCGGCATATTTGCCGCATAATCAACCTTAGCCAAGCGATAACTTAATAAAGGTTGTATCATAATGCTGCAAAAGTGATTTACCGCTCATAATCGACAGTGAAATCAATGCTCACCATATCATTTGAGGCAGCATAGATATAAATTCGAAAGGCGCTGAAAAGATGGAATTTGTGAGATGTACAAACCTGCACATAGTCGATGCAGGAAACCGTCCAACTTTTGCGAGATCTGGAAGAGAGGAGGTTTTGGACGTAACTCTCTGCTCTGATAGAATTGCGCATGAGTTGGTAAATTTGCTCGCCTCCGATGAGCTCAAACCTACGTTATCTGATCATAAGTACATCTTCTTTGATAATTCAAACGTTTAATTTTATATTATCACATATCGTAATTCCAAATCTACTACCTCTATGAAGAGAGCTTGGCAAATAGATTTTACGGGTACCAACCAACAATTAAAACTTTCCAAGATGTACGGAACCATCACCGACAGCTGTTCCTGAGACTTTTTCGGGTAGTTACGATTCTTGGGCCCTTGTTCGAAGAATTGTGAACATTGAATCGGCCAAATAGGCACTTGAGAGCAGAGATGGGTTGTAAAAGTCTGTATATCCGAAAAAAAAATCTGCAGTCAGCAATTTCTCTATAAAGTATGATACGCTAAACTGACTTGGCGAGCAACAAAAAAAAAAAGGTCGCGACAATTTCAAATTCAAATTTTGACTAAAGTCTGCGAAAAACTCGATTTTCAAAAGTTTGCAAACGTCTGTACAACAAAAAATATCTGCAGCACTATGTGCGAAATCTGCCGATTTACAGACAAATCTGCAGATCTGGCATCTCTGCTTGAGAGTTTTGGTCCGTACAAGTCTCCTGGAAAGGATGGAGTTTTCCCAGTGTTACTGCAGAAAGGGTATGAACATGTTTTGAAGAAAATATTCTTACTTTTAGTGTTGCGACTGTATATATTCTAAGAGCTTGGCAGGAAATAATTGTCAAATTTATTCCCAAAGGCGGTCGCGACACTTATGAGGGAGCGAAGAGTTTCCGGCTTAACAGTCTTAGCTCATTTCTTCTTAAAACAGCGGAACGCATAGTCGATCACTATATCAGGAATGTGGCGTGCATCCGCTACATGGAATGCAACATGCTTACCAGCATGGAAAATCCACTACAACCCTGTTACATGATGTTGTGTACAACATTGCAAAAGCTTTCTCACAAAAGCAATCTTGCTTGGGAGTTTTCCTAGATATTGAAGGTGCCTTTGACAACGTGTTTTTCAATTCAATTCTAGAACCAGCCCGTGGTCATGGCATACCTTCAAGTATCACAAATTGGCTCCACGCAATGCTTAGCAATCGACTTCTTTGTTCAGCGCTTTGGCAAGCAGAGATTAGAAAGCTGAGTGTCTGCGGGTATTCTCAAGGTGGTGTACTATCCCCAATTTTATGGAATAATCACGGGAGCTCGTTCAGTACAGTTCTTCGGTTCAGAGGTTACTGTGGTTGATCAAGTAAAATGCGTCGGGGTTATTCTTGATTCAAAACTGAATTGGTCTGCTCACAATGGCTTCATTATTAAAAGAGCTTGCATGGCTTTCGGCCAATGCAGACGAGCTTTTGAAAAATCATGAGGACTCAAACCCAGATACATTCATTGGATCTACACAACTATTGTTAGACAAATTTTAGCATATGGATGTTTTGTATGGTAGCAGAAAGGAGAAGTTGCGACAGTTCGGTCAAAGCTAAATCATCTCCAAAGGATGGTCCTAATGGCGATGACGGCAGCATTCACGACAACTCCTACTACTGCTCTAGGGGCGCTACTGTGCATTAAACCACTACACGTGTCCCTAAAACAAGAAGCATTATCTTGTGCATACCGTCTTAAGGTTACAGTGCTTTGCAACAGTAACCCTATAGACTATGCTACTAGCCACACTCGCTTGTGGTCTTAAATGGTTGCCTGGAATGAGTATTTACACGTTCCTAGTGACCTAACTCTCACATGTAGTTTTCCTTTCAAAACATTCAATGTGAGCTATCCTCCTCGTGAGGAATGGTTGAGTGGTTATTTGGAACGACAACTTGATGAATACATAATTTGTTATACGGACGGTTCTCTGTTGAATGATCGTGCTGGTGTCTACTGTCGTGAAATGAGGCTAGAGCAGTCTCATTAACTTGGTAAATACTGTACTGTGTTCCAAGCAGAAATCTACGCGAAATCTGTGTGGAATACAATCGGCACTTCAGCAGAGAATCTGTGGTAAACGAATTTATTTTTGTTCCGACAGTTAGACAGCTTTAAAAGCACTCAGTTCGAATGATTCACGGTCGAATCTAGTGATCGCATGTCGAACTCAAATTGAAGATCTTACCACTTTCAACTGGTTGGATAAAGCACAAGATTCGTTCTTGAGCTGCATCCAAACATGCCAGCTACTGGCGCAGCTTGGAAACTTGCGATCAGACAAAAGCATTTTTACCAGATTTAAATCTGAAAATGTCAAAGTGTCTACTGCATTTTTCCAAGCATCGTTGCAGTATTCTGGTCAGAGCTCTGACTGGACATTGCAGACTCAATTATTGCATGGCTACTATTTAACGTGCTGAGTATTATTCGTGTGATTTGTGTGAATGCGATTACGGTACTTTATATCATCTGATATGTAACTGTCCTGCATTGACGCAACTATCCGGGTTTTTGGTTCTCCATACATGGTTGAGTCTGTGTATGCGGAACTGAAATTAAAGGATATTCTATCGTTTCTCATCCTATGTGGTAAGAAGCTATAGTCAGAAGGGTTCATCGTTCTTCCTGGAGTGAATGAATCCTTTCTTTATTGACCTTAAATAGGTTCTAGCAGATTGTTTGGCATCCTTTCTGGGGTGCCGAATTCACTTCTGCTCGTACTTACTACGAATCGTTCTGCATTCTGCCGGGAATGCAAAATGATGTCGCTTTTGTAAAATCTCTAAATCCTCTCGGGGGTTGGAGGTTTAACTATTAACTGTGCATTTTGTCACCTGCAGATTGTTCAGCATCCTTTCGGGGATGCAGAACGATTTGTTTCTTTATGGTTTGTTCTGTTTGCCCATCTCACTCACTACATAATTCCCTTCCATTTTCCTTCCCTTCAGGAAAATAATGAGAAACTACGGCAAGGCACAAATCTTCTAATAACGTGGGGAACGTGCCACTTGAGCCAATTAGTTTTGATTCCTGATCCCTGCATCTGTACGTTAGAAAACAGTTGCAAAATCTGTTGAAGGAGAATAGTCAAATCCTACAGAAAGAACACAATATAAACACTTTGCTTTGCTTATAAAAATTACGTCATAGACTTGAACTTGAATGATCTCTATTTTGCACAAAATCCGATGTCATTTCCCCTTATAAGCCGCCTTGAAATTTTTGGATTTACTAGGATTTTCACCTTTCTCCTTGTTCGTTTTTTCTTTCAAACCTCTTCACAGCAGAATACTTTTTAAACTTTTGAATAATAGTAAAATATTCGGCTTAGGCAATTCTGACAAATTTAAGATCTTGTCATAATGGCACCGTTTTCGTCTAATTATAATTTGTATGATAGTCGTAATGTGAACAGATTTTTTCAATAAACATACCAGAAAGTGTGATGCGATTAACGCATTTCTTTTCATCCGTTCACAGATAAAATACTCATATAAATACCTACATTCTGAAAAAATAATCGACTGACTGGGTTTTGTCAGCCGTCTTAAATATGCAAATAAAATAATTATTGCTCTTGTTGAACAAAATACGCAAATCATCAAATTTTTGTTGGCAGTGTTATTATCAAGGTACTACAAACAATTATTCCTAGGCTGATGAACTACTCACTAAAGTTACGCTAAGTCTTCGGAGTGGCGATTCTCCACTCCCGCATATGTCGGTGTTGTCTCTCATCCAGTTGCGGTTCACCGACTCTATAGCTGCTATTGTGCTGATGCCTGAGCCGAGCCTCGTTTGGCCTGACCAAAACAGAAACTAAAGCCAAAACAAACTCAATTTCGTACCAAGGTAACCGTTCCACCGACCGACCGTAAGCAAACGAAAGTGAAACAGTGAAGACGAGTTTAGTCGCCCTGCCCCTGCCCGGAGAGTAGTGCTGACTTTAGTGGCCCCCTTATTCGCCCGTTTTGTGGACCGCCGTGGAGTAGCAGGGTGCAGGACCGGTGAAGTGTTTGCTCTAGACAGCATCAGTGGCGACGGCCGGATAGGTATTACTTAATCGAAGCAGGTATCCGAGCTGTCGCAAACGGATACTTCGAGTGATGATGATTTGGCCGAATTGCACTTCCGAGATAGTGGTTTTCAAGTGAATGTTGTCTTGCATATTTTCGCTATCGTAGTGCATTGTGAGACGGGAAAATAGCAAAACAAGTTTGATTTGATTTCCTTACGAGCTTCGGAGTCACTTTGAGATGCAACTTCCCGACGCAGCCAAAGTATTCTCTTCACCGGTGATAATCGGTGTAATCTGTGTCGCTCTCCGACTGCTGGTCGAACCAATCGAAGGTAGGTGTGGTTTCGTTTTTATTTTCATTTTCCGTTTTTGGGATGGGATGGAACGGGCTAACGGGTAACGCATTTTTAAATGAACCAGCGAGCCAAATGGATTATGACCATGAAAGTGACCTTCACGAAACGGATAGCATAATTGACCATCAAAATGATTTCGTTGCGGCGAATGAGATTAACATTTTGAGTCGAACGACTTAGACCGATGAATAGATCGAAGAAGATTTAAATGCAAATTGTCACTATATTAGTAGCAAAATGTCTTTCAAAAGAGCAACCTCATCATGCTATACCTTTCTTATACAGAAAAATTATGCAATTACTGTGAATATTGACTTTTGAACCGAGGCCCGGAGGTGACTTGAGCGATTTTGCCCGTTTTCATAATTACAGTAATATGTGTTTTAAATTAAAAATAATGGTACTCAATTTTCTCAAAGAACCGATTTCCACCAACGTAGATTCAATTTAAAATCCCAGGGAAAATTGCTGATTTTTATTCAAATTCAACTTCCAGTTCCGGATATACTAGGTGATGGGTATAAAGGTATTAATTTTTATAGTGTTTCTGTTTATAAGTCACTATGGTAAAAATAGAAATTCCATGAAATTGGCAAATAAATGTCTCGATTTTGAAAGTCTTTTCAGTCGATGACCAAATAAACTCATTTAAGTTGTACCGGTTTTCGGTGCTGAAAATAGTGATCAAAAGCTCTGAATTAGAACGCATTCTGATTTTTCAAAGATGGCTTTCCTAAACTTATCTGTAACATCTTTTTTCGGTAAAGTTCCATCAAATTCATTAAAAAAACCTTTTTTAAATAATTTTTTATTAAAATATGTGTTAGACTTAAATTATTAAGATTTAAATTGGGGGTTCAACAACAAGTGGTGAATTGTCAGTTTGTTTCTGCAATTCTGTGATTTTTGTGTAGGGAAAATTGTAAAACTACTTGTATAAAAAATATCCATATTGTAACGGTTATCAAGACGTGTCTTTAATCCGGAAGTCGTCATCTTGGATTTAGAAACAACTTCAAATATCGCTTACCGATATCCATATTGCAAGGAGTTTCGAAGAATTAGAATATTGTTAAACCGGATGTCGCCATCTTAAATTTTGAATCTATTGTTTTCCGGTAACTATTCATTAAAACAGTTTCAAAAAACAGAACACGAATTTTGTAATTACACGTATTTTCATATTATGCAAAAATCACTTTTTTGCGAAGCAGTTTTGATAAAAAATTTTTTGTTAATAGGGATTTCGTTCACGAAAAAAGTTACTTGAATCGAATACTTCGTAAAAAAGACTCGACTACTTCGTAAAAAATCTATTTAAATCCTCCTAGTGGATTCTAAACACTCATCACCCGGTACTTCTGGAACCGGAAATCGCATTCAGATGAAATACAGTAGTTTGGTATGGGACCATAACGCCATTCATTTTAACTTGAGTTCGAGAAAAGTGGTCAAACCAACAATGAGAAAATAAGTGAGTTTCATTTTATAGTATATGATCACTATTTCCGGTGCTTTCGGAATCGATTTGTTTATCTTTCAACTAATAATGACTACCGATTTGAGTTATGAACCTAGCATAGAAATTTTGATTTCGCTACGCTACTCTTCACCCTGAATTATTTACGTTTCGCATTCAGCTCATCAGTGCATTAGCAGATTATGTTGATCTACTAATGCCACCTCGCGGATCAACATAATCCGCTAAGCAGACGTAAAGTCATTGCTATTTACAACGCACTTATTTTACACTAAATGTACAATGTCTATTCTGAAGTGCCGAAAGTAACGAAACCAATTGACGGCAATGCTGGCCGTCAACAGATAGTAGTCATTTGGGGGTTTAAAACCTCTTGGGTTCCAGTTTGTGCTAAAGTCCGCATGACTAAATTGAATTATTTACGTTTCGCATTCAGCTCATCAGTGCATTAGCAGATTATGTTGATCTACTAATGAAACCTCGCGGTTCAACATAATCCGCTCAGAATAGACATTGCACATTTAGTGTAAAATAAGTGCGTTGTAAATAGCAATGACTTTACGTCTGCTTAGCGGATTATGTTGATCCGCGAGGTGGCATTAGTAGATCAACATAATCTGCTAATGCAATAATTCAATTTAGTCATGTGCACTTTAGCACAAACTGGAACCCAAGTGGTTCCAAACCCCTAAAATGACTCTTCACCCTGTCATTCCGGAAGCGGAAGTCGGATCCAGATGAAACCTTTAGACGTTTCATTTGAACCAAAGTTAGTGGAAATCGGTTACGTCATCTTTAAGGAAATTGAGTAAGTATTTCAAAATTTCATCCATCTCCGAAAAAAAGTGAGTGCACAAAAATACACCCAAAAACAAACACACACATCCACTCAGAAATTTTGCTCACTCGACGAACTGAGTAGAATGGTATATGAAACTCGGAGCCTCGTTCAAAAGGTTCGTTTTCACAGTGATAACGTGAACTTTCTTTATGAGAAAAGCAAAAAGGATTGGGTGTACTATTAACCTGACTTCTGGTTCCGAAGCTTGGGGGTTCATAAATCTTTTAAATATAAATCGAAATTGTGCAACAGTTTGAAACTTTAAACACTACAGGATGATGTAATTCCGAAACCAGAACTCGTATCGAAACAAAATTAGGACGTTGAATTTTCAGTAATTTCATATGAGATTTTAAGAACTCTCATTAGAATTGGGGTTTGATGTTGGTTTTCCGTTCAAAAAGCACGTAATGGTCAAAAACTTGAAAATGAAGCTCACAATAGTCTAATGATTGAATAGTTTTCTGATGAATTTCATTCGGATTCGGCTATGGGTTCCGGAATACAAAATTTCGGACTCGAACCGTCATTTGAAATGAAATACTAACGAAATTTTCAAAACTTATCTTTAAACTAGAAGTTCAATGAGTTGATACCTAAACCGATTTTCACAAATCTTGATTTGAATTGAAGCTCATATTGTCTATAAAGCTACTGTGAAATTTCATCTGGTTCCGCATTTATAAGGCGATGAGTGTCAACATTTTCAAATCGCCATATAAAATGACAATAGGTACAACACCGGCACTTGGTGATATGGTGGAAGAAGAAAACACAAAATAACGATGCGTTCTTTGTTCTATTTCGTACACGCTATAAAGAAAACCAAACGGTTACGGATGTCTGCTACTACTATGTGATATTAGTAAAAGACGGTGCTGCGGTTGATAAAATTTTTAGCTATTTTATGATAAGTGCGACCGAGAGAATAAAAGATATAAATAAAAGCCATGGTAAAATAAATGGTATAAAAAATAAAAGAATGTCAATGAATTGAAGTTAGTTTAAAAAAATATGCAATTTCACAGCCGGTTTACTACATGTTTTATGCTGCTGATTCATGATGTTTAACGCAGGTTCGTTTCGTATGTTAAATTTCGTTTAATTGCTTTAATCGAAATAGAGCACGAGATAGTATGTATAGGTCATATTTGTTGAATTTTCGGAAGAAATGGAAATGGTGATTAAAAATTGCAAAAAGGATCTCACTCACTTTTCTTCAAGATGGCCAAACCGATTTTCACAAACTTATAGGTTCAAAGGAACAGTCTTACAGTTTCATACGGAATTCCTGAATTTGTTGTGGATACTACTTTCGGTTCCGGAACTACAGGGTAAACAGGATTTGTAGAGTTTGTTACATTAAGTCCAAACAGACTTTCCTATTTATATTTAATGAACAGTTGTTTTGCGAATTTCTCAATAATATGTATGATGTTATAAGTAATGTGAGAAAGGCATCATTACACCACTAGGTGGATTAAAACAGGTTCTCTATCTTTACTTTTTCCCCTATTCTAATGCACAGTGAAAGAATTTACTCACAGTTTCATGCCGATCACACGAACTCTTTAAAATGGATTGGTGTCGAGATATGAAGCATTGTTTATCGAGGTTGTATGTGTATCTGTAAGTGTGTGCAAAAAGAGGATGTGTGAATCTTAGGCAAGGCCGAACCGATTTTAACCAACGCTATTGTTTTTGTTTTAGGATCTGATCATTACTTTTCGAGTTACACAAACTTTAATTTCAAAATTTGCAGTCTTTGGACAATATTTGCCACAATCGGCCTTCAAAAACTGAATCAATCAGGATATCTTATCGCAATACCAATCAAATGAGCCGTAGACTGTAATAATCCATCTACTATTCACAGAGATGTCGATTTCCTCGCCATATCCCAGTAGTTAGGGGTTTGAAGGAAGCACGATGAAATGACGCTTGGAATCAAAATAAGACACAATTAACAATAAAATCATTTCTGAGTGATTGAAAGATTGCATACAGTGCACTTCAGCATAGTATTTTGGCTCGAACTGTTTATAGCACGGCTCCATTTTGGCAACATAAATTGTTCGACTGTGACGAGTTGAACCTTATATGGGAAATTTTACCGTATCTTCAAATTCAAAGTGATAACCCACACGTTTTAAAGCTAAATGGTCTTCAACCACTGATAAAAAGAAGTTGTTATATCACTTTCAAAATTTTAAAAGAAAATAGAAAGACTATTTATTGGTTGCATTATTAAAATTATTGTGACAAAATGTATATTAAAATAGTCAGAAAAAATTCAAAATATATACAGGGTCCGGCACTCGAAGTGTAACAAACTTCAGACCGCTCGCGCAGCTGACGCACGGGCATCAGCTCTCTAGAAATTTGCTAAATGATAGTTCGGAGTTGTATTGTTTACAAGCGCAAGAAAGCATTTTGCCAAAAGTGAACGCGAAAAAAAAATCTTAACTTGAGAGAGCGAAGGGGTTGCTTCGTTTGGCCGAAAGCGGTCAATTTCCGAACATTGTATTTTCTGACGATAAAATTTTTCCAATTGAGCAATTCGTAAACTCTCAAAACGATAAGGTTTACTTGACCGACCGTTCATACGAGAATTTGAGTCATCGATTGGCCACCAGGAGGCAGCACCCGCAACAGATAATGGTTTGGGCCGCTGTAACCGCAGATGGGCGCTCTCCAATCGTTTCCATCGAGCCTGGCGTCAAGGTAAATGCGACATATTATCGGGAAAGTATTCTGGAGGTTGCTTTGAAGCCGTGGGCAGACAAACATTTCGGTGTCAGACCATGGACGTTTCAGCAGGACTCGGCACCGTCTCACAAAGCTCGAGTGAACCAAGAATGGCTGAAAAACAACGTTCCGAACTTCATCACGTCCACACAATGGCTCTCGAATTCACCAGATGCGAATCCAATGGATTATTCTCTTTGGGCCATTTTGGAGAGCAAAGTCCGAACACCAGTCTCGAGTCGCTGAAAAAAGTTATTGTCCGCGAGTGGGCCTAAATACCTGCAAGTCACATTCGGCAACTTGCGATTCGTTTTTTGACCGTCTCAAGGCCATAGTCAAGGCAAAAGGTGGTCATATCGAGCAAAAGTGAATTGATTCTGAATTTTGTATTATTTTTACACATTTTGTACTTTGAATTAAGTAAAAGTAATTTCCCAAACTGAATTTATGGCCTTTTTAATTGGTTACACTTCGAGTGCCGGACCCTGTACCTATAATATATATTTTGAATTTTTTCTGACTATTTTAATATACATTTTGTCATATTAATTTTAATAATGCACCCAATGACTAGTCTTTCTAGTCACAATTTTTGAGAGAAAAACGATTTTTGGTGCACATGTTTGCAAGATGAAAACAAATGGATCGAAAAAGAAAGCTATCATTACACTACTAGATGGATTAAGCAGGTTTTTTACTGCCTCATTTGTAAATAATCTCATTCAAAACAAACGAAAAAGAGAGGGAAGCATTTCCGTCTTTAACTTCTACAAAAGTGATTATCAATGCCAACGTCACTCGTTTTCCTACGACAAGATGAAACCAAAATAGCATTGGCATGGAAATTTAGTCGAATTTTAATTCTTATTCTTTCTTGAATATATTGAAAATATGTGAAGTTTGACTAAAACATGATATAGGAAAGTTAAAGGCTGTTCCAGAAAGTGTGGACGCACTTTGATTTCGCTGTAAATAATTCACAAGTGTTAGATATTCAAATTTTATTCGATATACTGATAATATTAGACTACAACAACAGAATATTATTTTCAACATTTGCTACTTAGCCATTATAGACTAGCTGGCGCACCTTCTTGCGAACGTTCCTCATTAAATTCCGTACAGACTTCTTGGTGACAAGTTTTGACACTTTTTTCCAATCTTTTTCGAACTGTTTTCGGCTGGCGAGACATGTTTCCTAAGATGTGCCTTCGTTAATGCCCAACATTCCTCAATTAGTCGAAGTTGTGGGCAATTTGGTGGATTCATGTCTTTTGGGACGAAAGTGACTTTTTTGGTAGTATACCATTCTACCATTGATTTCGAGTAGTGGCAAGAAGCAAGATCTACCCAGAAGACAACAGGATCCTTGTGGCTTCGAATCATGGGTAGAAGTCGGTTTTGTAAACATTCCTTGATGTATATTTCGCTGTTCATTGAAGCAGTGGTGATGAAGAGTTTCGAAATCTTACCGCAGCTACAAATTGCTTGCCAAACCATAGCTTTTTTACCAAATTTTTCAACTTCAATCGATGTCTCGGACTGGTTTAACACTTGCCCTTCTCGCACCGTATAATATTGTGGTTCCGGCAAATATTTGTAATCGAGTTTCACGTAGGTTTCGTCGTCCATGATTATGCAGTTCAAATTTCCAGCAAGAATCGTATTGTACAGCTTCCAAACCCTCGGCTTGATCGATGCTTCTTGTTTCGGACTACGTTTTGGTTGTTTCTGCTTCTTATAGGTTCGAAGATTCAAACGTTCTTCAGCACGAAGAACATTTGACTTCGAAGTGCCCACTTTTTTGGCCACCTCCTTCTTTTGCTCGAACGCCTTCAGTATACGTTTATCCAACTGAGGGTTAGCAGGACCTTTTTTTCGACCCGTTTTCGGTTTAGTATCAAATGTGTTATCCTCACCAAACTTCCTGATTGCATTTCGCACGGGTTTTTCACTTACTCCTTCCATTTTTGCTATCTTTCACAGTGACATTCCGCGTTCTGTACACCAATTGTACACAATTTTTCGACGTTGTTTTGCTGAAAGTCCACGCATTTCGAAGCAAACCAATGAAATCGAATAAACAACTGCACAAGTGGTTAGAGAAGAGTGTAAACAACAGGACGCAGTCATAAAAATTGACAGATTCTTAACCATTGTGAAATGGCAGCGGTTTTTGGTTGCGTTCATACTTTCTGGGACAGTCTTTGTTGTACTGTAGAGCTCTCTGATACGAACATTAACTGGTAAAACTAATTGTGCGTCGGTTTATTTCATTATCGATTCTCGAAGCACAGTATACGATTTACACTGAAGACCGAACGAGACTAAAAGGGAAAACGAAAGTAAAACACAATTTTGAAACTACTACACCCAAACCTTCATTTACGTAATAATCGTAAATCGAAACATGACGTAAAAAAGTTTACGTTATTTGGAATTTTCAACGCAAAAAAATTTCTTTATGTTAATGTATTATTAAATATGTATAATATAATGGATACTTTTGGAACGAGAATCAGCAGTATTAGTAGGGAAAGAATGTTCTAAGTCGCTTCAAAATCCAAGATGGCGACTTCCGGTGTATTAATATTCGGTACAAACCATCAGACTATGAATATTTTTGGAATGGATTAGATGAGTAGATGTCGGAAAACGATGTTTCAGACGATTCTGAATTCCAAGATGGCGACTTTCGGTTTATTGATATTCCTTGAGAAACCTTACAATGTGAGTATTTTCGGAACAAGTTTGATTAGTAGATGTCGGTGTCGATGTTTAAAGTGGCTCTGAATGCCAAGATGGCGACTTCCGATTTATAAGTAGGTATAGGAAAACAATGTTTGTGTTCGTTCCGAAATCCAAAATGGCGGATTCCGGTTCATTGCTACTCTTTGAAACCTGTTACAATTTGGTTCGATGAAATCACTCAAATGGCATCACAATATGGATATTTTCGGAACAGTTTTGATGAATATGCGCTTACATTTTTGAAACAGTAATACAATATCTGCGGCAGATCTTAAATATAGTCGGATTTGGGTGAGAATACCAAAATACCAATCGAATCAGTTTCAAATTAAAAAGATATTTTAAGCTAGACAAAGGGAGAGGGCAAATTGTCAAAACTCGTTATATTTTTCAAATTTGAAACATTGAACAGCGCCCTAAATGAAGCGAAATTTAGGACATAAAGAACTGGAACTCAAAACCACCTCAAACGTCGTTTTCATGTTCTACTTACACAGAAAAAATAATATAATTTACACGACATGTGATTCAATGATACTTCGAAAGAGACATCAATTGAATCAACAATTTGATTGAAAACCATCATCGATGTAAAAGTAAATTAGAATGCGTTGATTTTTCGATGAATTATTCAACTTATTTTAATATACGCTTAGTTTTACTTTTAAAGTAAATTGGCGAATGAAGACCTGAGGAGTAACCTTATTTTTAATTCCCTGCTCCAAATATGTGCATGAAAATAGATGTATATATTTTTATCTGTGTCTCTAATCTGTTCCGAAAATGCTCATATTGTAAGGGGTTTTAAGGAATATCAATATACCAGAAGTAGCAGTTTTGGAATTCAGAACCACCTTAAACATTTCCGTTTTCCGACATCTACTCATCAAATCCGTCCCGAAAATATCCATATTGCAAGTATTTTCAAGGAACATCTATGAACCGGATGTAGTCAGTTTGAATTTCCAAAATACATTATTTTTCGGAATCTACCAACACCTCTTTTACGTTGTAATGGGCCCTGGGGCAAAATTTATTTGTGTGCCCCTAACAAACTGTGTGACCTTTCTTTTGCTCGGTGGGTCCCGTTAATGGCCCCTTAAGACCGTGGACACGGTGCTACTTGCCCTCACTGCCACTCTGTAAAAGCGGTCCGGGCTCTGTCTACTTCCCACCCGAAAATGCGAACAAATTCTCTTTTGAATTATTCTTTCAATCTTTAGACACAATTATTTCGAATATGGAACCTGAAGTAAAGCTTCATATTTTTGGCGACTTCAATCAACGTAATGCGGACTTCATTTCTGACATTGAAAATGAATCAATCTTACTTCCAGTCGTAGGAGAAAACGAAACATTGCACTATTTTTTCGACAAAATTTCTAATTTTGGCCTACATCAAGTAAACTCCGTAAAAAATCAACAAAACGCATATTTAGACCTTCTTTTCACAAATTGCACAGAAGACTTTTGTGTGAATGCATCAAATCTGCCATTATGGAAAAATGAAGCATTTCACACCGCAATTGAATATTCATTATTTACACACAATGAATCCCTTCCCTACGACTTGGAATATGAGGAAGTGCCGGAATACAATAAAATTGACTTTGAAGTAGTCAAGTGTAGACTAAGTATAATAAATTGGCGGAACATACTGAGTACAGAAGGAAATGTCGACGTCGAAGTAAACAAATTTTATCACATTATAAACAAAATATTAACCGAAACTTTGCCTATGAAAAGAAGAAGAAAAAATCATAACAGCAAATTACCTGTATGGTTCAATTCACAACTAAAACATTTGAAAAATAGGAAACAAAAAGCACACAAAACTTACAAACAAGAAAAAAGTGACGCTCATCTTCAAAATTACTTAAATCTATGCAATCAACTTAAAATAGCCATTAACACAGCACATGAAGAATATAACCGCAAAATTGAAAACGAAATAAAGACTTGCCCTAAGAACTTTTTTAACTACACAAAAACTAAACTAAAAAGCAACAATTTTCCATCTCAAATGCACCTCGACGAACATGTAGGGAAAAATACTACAGAAATCTGCAATCACTTTGCAAATTTTTTCCAAGAAGTATATACATCTTATTCAGAAACTGACCGTGACCGTGAATACTTCTCTTTCATACCTGCATTTTCCAACTCCATCTCTGTAAACTATCTATCAGAACATGACATTTCGACAGCACTGAAAAACTTAGACGCCTCAAAAGGGCCTGGACCTGACAGTATACCACCAATATTTTTAAAAAATCTTGCTGAAGAACTTACACTACCACTACAACTACTTTTTAACCTATCACTTAATAAATGTACTTTTCCTAAAGCATGGAAATCTTCCTTTCTTGTACCAATATTTAAATCTGGTGCAAAATCTAACATTCGGAACTACCGTGGAATAGCCATTATCTCATGCATTCCAAAATTATTTGAAAAAATTGTAAATGAAAAACTTTTTCATCAACTTAAAAATGTAATAACAAACAAACAACATGGCTTTTTTAAAGGCCGCTCAACTACAACAAATCTCTTAGAATTTATGACATTCACTCTGAATGCAATGGACGCCGGAAACTACGTAGAAACTCTTTACACTGACTTTAGCAAAGCCTTCGACCGTATCTACACAAACTACAAAAATATGGCATAAAACATACTCTTCTGGAATGGCTCAAATCATACTTAACGAATCGTGTACAGGTAGTCCGCTTCCAAAACATTCTGTCTGAACCAATTAATGTAACTTCTGGCGTACCTCAGGGTTCTCACTTAGGGCCTCTCCTTTTCATTTTACATATAAACGACATTTCCTTCATACTCAAAAATCTGAAAGTGCTTATACAGGGTGATTTTTTAAGAGCTTGAGAACTTTTTTAAACAATAAAACGCATAAAATTTGCAAAATCTCATCGGTTCTTTATTTTAAACGTTAGATTGGTACATGACATTTACTTTTTGAAGATAATTTCATTTAAATGTTAACCGCGGCTGCGTCTTAGGTGGTCCATTCGGAAAGTCCAATTTTGGGCAACTTTTTCGAGCATTTCGGCCGGAATAGCCCGAATTTCTTCGGAAATGTTGTCTTCCAAAGCTGGAATAGTTACTGGCCTATTTCTGTAGACTTTAGACTTGACGTAGCCCCACAAAAATAGTCTAAAGGCGTCAAATCGCATGATCTTGGTGGCCAACTTACCGGTCCATTTCTTGAGATGAATTGTTCTCCGAAGTTTTCCCTCAAAATGGCCATAGAATCGCGAGCTGTGTGGCATGTAGCGCCATCTTGTTGAAACCACATGTCAACCAAGCTCAGTTCTTCCATTTTTGGCAACAAAAAGTTTGTTAGCATCGAACGATAGCGATCGCCATTCACTGTAACGTTGCGTCCAACAGCATCTTTGAAAAAATACGGTCCAATGATTCCACCAGCGTACAAACCACACCAAACAGTGCATTTTTCGGGATGCATGGGCAGTTCTTGAACGGCTTCTGGTTGCTCTTCACTCCAAATGCGGCAATTTTGCTTATTTACGCAGCCATTCAACCAGAAATGAGCCTCATCGCTGAACAAAATTTGTCGATAAAAAAGCGGATTTTCCGAATGGACCACCTAAGACGCAGCCGCGGTCAACATTTAAATGAAATTATCTTCAAAAAGTAAATGTCATGTACCAATCTAACGTTTAAAATAAAGAACCGATGAGATTTTGCAAATTTTATGCGTTTTATTGTTTAAAAAAGTTCTCAAGCTCTTAAAAAATCACCCTGTATATGCAGACGACATGAAACTCTTCATGGAAATTAAAAATATTAACGACGCTGTAATATTCCAGAACGAAATCAATCTATTCCACATTTGGTGCTGCAAAAGTCTACTCCAACTCAATGTAAAAAAATGTAACTCAATAACTTTCAGTAGGAAAAATGAAACTATACCTATAAACATACATCTAGGAAATCAACTTGTAGAAAAATGTAAAATTGTAAGAGATTTAGGCGTAATCTTAGACTCCAAGCTCACTTTTGTAGAACACTACAATACCATAATCAATAAAGCTAATAGCATGCTGGGCTTTATTAAACGCTTCAGTCATAACTTTCAGGACCCATACACAATTAAATTATTATACACTACATATGTCAGACCTATTTTGGAATATTGCAGCCTAGTATGGAATCCATACAATATTATTCACGAAGAACGCATCGAATCTATTCAAAAACAATTTCTTTTATATGCACTTCGTAAATTAAACTGGACAGCATTTCCTCTACCATCATATGAAGCACGCTGCATGCTCATCAATATACATACACTTAAAGAACGCCGCGACTTTGCAATGCTTTATTTTATCAGCGACATTATTTCTCAACGCATTCAATCAGCTCCATTATTATCGCAATTAACTTTTTATATACCTAGCCGTCAATTACGTTCCAAGAAATTATTTTTAGAAAAACAAGCTAGAACAAATTATGCAAAATTCAGTCCAGTCAATCGAATAATGCGCCATTACAATCAATACTGCGAACATCTTGACCTTACTATGTCTAAAAATCAAATCAAATCTCAGCTTTGTCGTAGAAATAATGCGTAGTATGTAAGTGAACATTGTAAACATTTTATATGTAGTCTACATTTGCTTGACGAAATAAATAAATAAATATAAGGAATCTACTCTTCAAACCCCTTCCAAAAATACCCATATTGTAGTAGTTTCCATGGAATATAAATGAACCGGAAATCGTTTTCATTGCGTAAAAAAAACTCTTTTTACGAAGTAGGTTACGTTATTTGGGATTTACTTCTTGAAAAGAGTTACGTATTCCGCTTTTGTTATTTACTGAACATGGACCTGAGCGAAGCTGAGAGTGACATTTATTTTTCACAATTTTTGTCTATTTTGAGTTAATGAAAACGACATTGTTTAGTTCTGCAAAGAACTGCAACAAAGCCAGAAGCATCTACGTTTAGTTTGTGTTTAGTTTGTAATCTAGTGTCGTGTTTAAGTCATATTTCCATTCTAACCGGAATTCAAATGCAGTTTCACTAAGAAATATGCATTCTACCTGCAAACGTATGGCAGTGCTTAACCACAAGCAATTAATTCTTTCTTAGAGACTCAGCACTAATGGCCACGGATAGTTTATTATTTCTCAATGCGAATAAGAACGTAAACACCTCCAGTAGAAACATTCTGGTCACTTATATGCTAAGTAATGGTAATGACATGACATGACATTATATTTAATGACGGATTGAAATGACTACTTTTAAAACTAGCTCTGATGTCATCGTTATGTCCTTAACTATAGAAGTGATTGACTGTAACATGAAAAAAGTTAAGATTTCTCAGCGATTTTATGAAAACCTTTTTCGAAGCTTTTAATTTTTCTCTACGACATTTGGACTGTGCTCTGTGCTCCAAGGTTTATCAGACCATTTATCATACTCTTGTTTCATTGGTCACAAACAATCTGAAATTTTTTATTCATGAATCTCACTCTAGCTTCCAAGTTCCGTTACCTAACATCTTGTTAGTTAAAAAATTGAAACCCATAACTTAGTGGCAAAGTCATCATTCGATTTGAAAGTTCTTCATGAAAACCATGTCCGCTGAGGCTTCAACAACGTGTAAAGCATATATGCAAGTGCATTTCATGGTTGAGTGATGTGAACGGCACAAGTCGCGAACATTGCACATATGTGAATTGATTGAGCACATGATGTAACACAATGTTTCATGCGGTTGATAGTGCTTTTATTGATCAATGTGCTCAACATTAGCATCTTTTAGATGTTCAACAAAAAACGATCAGTCCAGCGATATTTAAATCGTCACGCATTTGTCGTCGGTGGGACAGGTCTTTGATTGGAGAAAATAACCTGAATTCAATGTCACAGAAAATTAGCAAAGTGGAACTAATCAACCATGGAACCAAGTTCGAAAGTAGCTCTGGTTCGCGAATGAATCAACGTTGCCACCTTGAACTGTTAATTTGTGTATTCCGTCGTCGGTATTTTTATTTCAGTCGAAATCTGCCGCCAGCAAATCTCCTACCCACATCCAATCCATTTTTATATTAGGCTCAAGCTGTGCGGATAACACGTTTGTGCAAAAAATCTAAATGTGTCCACGTACAAGGTTGTCATCCAGATCATTCATTTCGTAATCAGTTTGATGTCTCCTTCGATTTGATTGCTGTTGAGCTACCGCATGAAAAAAACTACTCGACGTACACTATAAAAAAAGTAATGAACATTTTGCCTACACATTTTTATTAAACGGTAATATGCAACATTTATTTGTGACACATGAGTATTCAATTTATGTATTCAATTAAAATCAAATATCCATTTAATCAGTGTAGATAAACTGATACTCGATCACAACACTTTCAAGGGACCATGAATCTGAAGTACGCATCGTAAATGAACACATTATTTTCATTGCCAAGATAAAAAAAAATGATACCAATACTATCCACTCTGGCACCGGGGAGCTAGGCAATTGAAAAGCTCATGCTAAGTATGAGAACGAAAGCACACTTCGACCGCAGTTGCCTGTGATATGTTCGCTAGAAGTGTTGATGGTCAAGTTCAAGAGGTAGCAGCTTGAATATGTTAAGTGAAGTTGATCTGGAACTGAGTTAAATCAGCTTCAACAAGAACCAGCTCATTTGGCCTGGGTTTATTTTATTTCCTTCCTATTCTAGATTGTGGTGTGGTTGTGGAAGTCAAATCGACTTCAAATTTTGCAGAATAATGTGTTACTATTCTACTGTGTATCCCGAAAAAGCTCAATAGCAAGAGACCCTAAACCCCTGAACAAAAATAATTGGATTAACTAAACGGATTAATTTAATTTATTTTATTTGATTTGGCGAATCGGTACGGTCCACAGTGATCCAAAACTAGAAAAAGACGGTCTGACTGACTTTCACTGACTTTCACTGATTTTTAAGAGCTAACGTGTCTTCGAAGAAGTTTTACAAGATTATATAAGGCATGTTTTGAAAGTGGCATTTCAATTTTTGTAGTACCGATTTCGAATAAAAAGAATTATTTCTTCACAAAATTCTCAGAATTATTTGTTCACGTGACGCCCTCCGTTTCTTAACCATTCATGGTTTCAGCATGGCCATAGTGAAAATGAGTCACACGAATTATACTCAAGATATTCTCATTGGAAAATAAATTGGATTAGGAATATATTTTCCTATAAGTATTGTAAAAGTTTGCTGCATTAATATATGCAACTTTCGCTTCGGCACAAGGCTTCCTAGGTAAAAAGGGTAAAATGATGTATAACTAATCCAGAAAAGAATAAACCTATGCATTATCTTCTACAAAATTATGGGATTTTATATTTTCTACAACTACAACAAACAAAGTATGCATTAAAAACAACTCGAAACAAGTTATGAATACAAAACTAGTTTTAAGGGTGTTGCAAAAAAAATTAACTTTGAAAAGATCTAAAAAAACAGTTCCCTCGAGTTTCACTTAGATTTTTTTTATACAGGGTCCGGCACTCGAAGTGTAACAAACTTCAGACCGCTCGCGCAGCTGACGCACGGGCATCAGCTCTCTAGAAATTTTCTAAATGACAGTTCGGAGTTATATTGTTTACAAGCGCAAGAAAGCATTTTGCCAAAAGTGAACGCGAAAAAAAAAATCTTAACTTGAGAGAGCGAAGGGGTTGCTTCGTTTGGCCGAAAGCGGTCAATTTCCGAACATTGTATTTTCTGACGAGAAAATTTTTCCAATTGAGCAATTCGTAAACTCTCAAAACGATAGGGTTTACTTGACCGATCGTTCATACGAGAATTTGAGTCATCGATTGGCCACCAGGAGGCAGCACCCGCAACAGATAATGGTTTGGGCCGCTGTAACCGCAGATGGGCGCTCTCCAATCGTTTTCATCGAGCCTGGCGTCAAGGTAAATGCGACATATTATCGGGAAAGTATTCTGGAGGTTGCTTTGAAGCCGTGGGCAGACAAACATTTCGGTGTCAGACCATGGACGTTTCAGCAGGACTCGGCACCGTCTCACAAAGCTCGAGTGAACCAAGAATGGCTGAAAAACAACGTTCCGAACTTCATCACGTCCACACAATGGCTCTCGAATTCACCAGATGCGAATCCAATGGATTATTCTCTTTGGGCCATTTTGGAGAGCAAAGTCCGAACTAAATATACACCAGTCTCGAGGCGCTGAAAAAAGTTATTGTCCGCGAGTGGGCCTAAATACCTGAAAGTCACATTCGGCAGCTTGCGATTCGTTTTTTGACCGTCTCAAGGCCATAGTCAAGGCAAAAGGTGGTCATATCGAGCAAAAGCGAATTGATTCTGAATTTTGTATTATTTTTACACATTTTGTACTTTGAATTAAGTAAAAGTAATTTTCCAAACTGAATTTATGGCCTTTTTAATTGGTTACACTTCGAGTGCCGGACCCTGTAGTATTGGGCATATCTTTTCCTATAAATTTTGTAGAAATCAGCAGCATAAAGTTGCATATTTCGTTTCGGTGCAAGGTTTTATCTTAGGTATGAAAAAGGTAAAATGTTGTATAACTTTGCCAGAAAAGAACAAACCTATGCATTACCTTCAACAAAAATATGGGATATTTTATTTTCTACAATTATTCCAAACAAAGTATGCATAACAAAATAACTCCAAACAAGTTATGAATAAAAACCTATTTTAATCCACCTAGTGGTGTAATGATGCCTTTCTCATATTACTAATTACATCATAAATATAACCGTGAAATTCGCAAAAACAGCTGTTTATTAAATAGAAATAGGAAAGTTTGTTCGAACCTAATCTAGCAAACTATAAAATCTGTTTTCGTTTTGTGTTTTCTTCTTCTTTCGGTGTTGTACATATTGTCACTCTATATGGCGATTTGAAAACTTTGACACTCATCGCCCTGCAACTGCGAAACCGGAAGTCGGATCCGGATGAAATTTCACAGTAGGTTCAAAAACAGTATGAACTTTAATTCAAATCAAGATTTGTCAAAATCGGTTCAAGCATCGCAGAGAAATCGAAGTAGTTTTTCTTCTCCACTTTCGGTGCTCTCGGAACAGGAAAAGAGGGAACCAGTAGTGCCGAATTAAGTTTTCATGCCCACAAACTAACAAACTCTGCAAACTAGAAGAATTTATCAGGCAGTTTTATGGGATTTGTACCTGTTTTTAACCATCGTTCGTGAAAAAATACTTATAAAATTGGTAATTTCCCACTTATCACGCTTTAGTTCCGAAACCGGAAGTCGGATCCTGATAAAATGTTAAACCATTTTTTAGGATATTATAAGACCTTTCATTTGAATCTTAGTTTGCAAAAATCGGTTGAGTTGTTCCAGAGATAATTGAGTGTAAACTTTTTCTCAAATTTTCACATATTACCATATAACTCCGGAACCGGAAGTCACTTTCAAATGAAATTCAATAGCAAGCTATGGGACCATAATACCTTTTATTTGAATCTTAGTTTGTGAAAATCGGTCCAGCCATCTCTGAAAAAAGTGAGTGCATATTTTTTCACTTTTTTGGTACATATCATCCTATATCTCCGGAACCGGAAGTCGGATCGGAATGAAATTCAATAGCAGGCTATGGGACTATGAGACCTTTCATTTGAATCTTTGTTTGTGAAAATCGTTTCAGCCATCTCTGAGAAAAGTGAGTGCATATTTTTGTTACATACACACACACACACACAGACATTTGCTCAGTTCGTCGAGCTGAGTCGAATGGTATATAACACTATGGGTCTCCGAGGCTCCGTTCGAAAGTCGATTTTCACAGTGATTGCATAGCCTTTCTATATGAGAAAGGCAAAAACTGATTTTAAGGGGGTTGCTATAAAAACGCTTTGTTTATCCGAAACGGTGCGACCTAGCAAATCAAAGTCTTGGCATTACATTTTGTTTTGTTTCGATTATAGAGGTTTTAAACTTAAGGTCATTCGCCTCTTCGGGTCAAAAAAATGTTCTAACCCTCTGTGCGGCGTTGGGAATCCAACACAGGTGGGCTGCGTGAAAGGCTGGCATTACATTCATTTTGTGGAAATTCTGTTTCTGTTTCAACAGACTTCGCAGCCGATTCTTAGCGTACAGAATCATTGCATGGCTAGTACTATGGATCCTACTGACACTAAAATTCGGTGCGACCTATCAGCACACGAACACCAGATTAATTCTGAACCGTTGCACAGTGGGAAAAAACGATCTAAAACGGGACTTTGCTCAGTAATTTTATAAAAAGCTAAGCAAATTTAGTGTCATCACGAATTTTTTTTTTTAAATCGACTTTCTGGAACTTTTTGTAAGTCCCAGAGAGTTGATATTTTCAAAAAAAATTTTTTTTTTATATAGCACTAAATCTCGACGTGTCAATTAACTTTTTTCATCATAAAAAATTTCCGATTTTGGAAATCTCATGTACTACCCCCTATGGTAATTATTCAAGATCGAAAATTTTCAAACATTAACCGCCGGGAAGCACCCCTTACCTATGCCCGATTTAGCTCAAATTTTGCATGGGGACTTTGTTTGAGGCGCCTCAACTTTTGAGCACTAGAGTTTTACGAAATTAGAGGGGATCCCAAAATATTGGCACCCTTATATACATTAGAGCGATAAAAACAACGTGTTTTGTCGGTTACATCACTTATACCATTATATCTCCGGAAACAGAAGTCCCAGTCATTTGATCTTCGAACTTGATCAATAGCTCAATAGTATCTTTCAAACGAGCCTAAGCTTGCTAAAATCGGTTCAGACATCTCTGAGAAAATTGAGCGGTAAAAATTTCTTCGAAATGTGCACACAGACATTTTCCGATCTCCGAACTGAGTCGAATTGTATATGACACTATGGATCTTCGATGCTCTGTTCGAAAGTCGGTTTTCCAGCAATTCTAATACCTTTCTATAGAGAAAGGCAAAAATAGTCAAAATCACATACAGTGGACGATGGAACTGGGGTAAAATAAATGACAATAACAATAACACATAAAATACATAAAATACATAAAATACATAAAATACATAAAATACATAAAATACATAAAATACATAAAATACATAAAATACATAAAATACATAAAATACATAAAATACATAAAATACATAAAATACATAAAATACATAAAATACATAAAATACATAAAATACATAAAATACATAAAATACATAAAATACATAAAATACATAAAATACATAAAATACATAAAATACATAAAATACATAAAATACATAAAATAAATAAAATACATAAAATACATAAAATACATAAAATACATAAAATACATAAAATACATAAAATACATAAAATACATAAAATACATAAAATACATAAAATACATAAAATACATAAAATACATAAAATACATAAAATACATAAAATACATAAGATACATAAAATACATAAAATACATAAAATACATAAAATACAGAAAATACATAAAATACATAAAATACATAAAATACATAAAATACATAAAATACATAAAATACATAAAATACATAGAATACATAAAATACATAAAATACATAAAATACATAAAATACATAAAATACATAAAATACATAAAATACATAAAATACATAAATACATACGAAGCGATACATGCGTTACTTTTTTGTAAGTTGTAGGCGTTTCAAGGCGTTACATGCGTTACTTTTTTGTAAGTTGTAGGCGTTTCGAAGCGTTGCATGCGTTACAAGTTATAGGCGTTACTAAGTTTTATATGCGTTGATATTCAGTAAATTATAGGCGTTACGAAGCGGTACATGCGTTACTTTTTAGTAAGTTATAAATTTTACAAAGCGTTACTTTTTTGTAACTTATAGGCGTTTTGAAGCGTTACATGCATTACTCTTTTAAGTAATGTGCGTTACGAAGCGTTACATGCGTTACTTTTTTGTAAGTTATAGATGTTTCGAAGCGTTACATGCGTTACTTTTTTGTAAGTTGTAGGCGTTTCAAAGTTTTACATGCGTTACTTTTTTGTAAATTGTAAGCGTTTCGAAGCGTTACATGCGTTACAAGTTATAGGCGATACTAAGTTTTACATGCGTTAATATTTAGTAAATTATAGGCATTACGAAGCGGTACATGCGTTACTTTTTAGTAAGTTATAAATTTTACAAAGCGTTACTTTTTTGTAAGTTATAGGCGTTTTGAAGCGTTACATGCATTACTCTTTTAAGCTATATGCGTTACGAAGCGTTATATGCGTTACTCTTTTGTAAGTTATATATGTTTCGAAGCTATACATGCGTTACTTTTTTATAAGTTGTATACGTTACGAAGCGTTACATGCCTTACTTTTTTGTAAGTTGTAGGCATTTCATAGTGTTACATGGGTTACTTTTTTGTAAGTTGTATGCGTTTCGAAGCGTTACATGCGTTACAAGTTATAGGCGTTACTAAATTTTACATGCGTTAATATTCAGTAAGTTATAGGCGTTACTAAGCGTTACATGCATTACTTTTTACTCTTAGTAAGTTATAGACGTTACGAAGCGTTACATGCGTTATTTTTGTAAGTTAAATGTGTTAAAAAGCGTTACATGCGTTACTTTTTTGTGTGTTTTGACATTACAAGCGTTACTCTTTTGTAAGTTACAAGCGTTACATGCGTAGATAACACCGTGAGATAGAGGTTTTGAGAGTTACGTGATGGTCAAAATTCCACTGCACTGCAGATCCTACGAAGCAGAATAGAGTCAAAACCACATGAAATGGGGGATGAAACCGGGGTAAAAACATGACAATAATAATAATAATACATAAAATTGTAGTTGACGACCGGTAAAAAGAAAATACGCGAGCAAGATTCTGCAGATGAGAAAGACGTCCTAGTGGATCTCGCACATACTTATTTAGGGCTAGAAAGACGAACGCAAGCGCACTTCGAGTATATGTTTGGCTGAAACCATTATTACGCACCGAAGAACAAAATGATTACCGGACAATAGACTGAAGTCAGCACGAGTGTTTCGAAGCGACACAAGTGCCTCGAAGGGCGTCTCAATGGGACGAAAAGATCATAATTTCGGTTTTCTGGGATCGGCTTAGTATACTTTTGGAAGACTACTTCAAATCAGAAAAAAAGCCAGCATTAACGTACAATAATGAAGCGATTGAAGACCGAAATCGCTGTGAAATGGTTTTACATGAAGAACATTAGTGCCGCTAGCATGGTTAGAATCAATGGTTTAGATTACAATTACTTGGGAATGAACCTCGTTCACCTGATTTGGCTTCCTTGTACTTTTATCTATGCTCAAACGTTAATTTGTCTCCGAGAAATTTATGTGAGTTTCGTTTTGGAATTTCAGTATACTACTTCCTGAATACCTGAATCCGAAACCAGTATAGCCAAAGCAAACTTGTATGACTATCAACTATGACCTAGAAATTTAGAAGATGTTTTACGTTCTCCACGAATCGACTATGCTACTCTAGTCAGCGAATTGATCGTTTGAAGTAGGAATGTGAATGTGCTATATTTAGAAGCTCTTAGACATGTGATACAGAAATACAATGCCAGTAAACGTAAAGAAATGTACTACAATAACCTTCTCTCGGGAACAGTCACAAATTTTATTTGACTACTCCATAATGGCAGTTCCAGTGGACAAATTATCTGTTAAAAACGTCGGTAAAAGGCACACCGAGAATTAGGTACATAAGAAATCTTCAGTAACATTACTTTTTTTTCATTTGAGGGCCCCTACCGAAACGAAATCCTGGGTATGAGCCTGCATATAACCTCAATAAGTACTTGTACTGAAAGTTCAGTGCAATTCTACCGATCATTCAGCAAATGAACCTTTTGCTGAACTGATTACTGATTACACTAAGGTCTCTTTTTACACGGTTTTTTTTTCGCACGGTTTTTTTATACACGGCTTTTTTACACGGATTCCGGAATTAACACGGTTTTTCATTTACACGGTTTTCGCAATTAACACGGTTTCTGATGAGAGTTTAAAAAGAACTGTCATTTGTATTTTTAGAAAAATTTTAAAAAAGGGGAAAAGGTTGTCTGTAAGAAAACGATTATGAGAGTTAATTTAAAGTTTGAAAGTTAACTAAAATCATTCATTCAACGGAAGTATTGACTGTCGTTCCAATAAATCAGTCTTCAGATCTTGAACCCCTGTCGTAAATTACACGACAACGTCTCTTCCGCTCAGTTGTGGTGTATGATATCAGCATCGTCATTGATATCATCGAGAATTTCGAAGCTTCAACTTCAACTCTTCACAGATAAAAATATTTTGTGAATTTACATCTATTTTCATGCACATATTTGGAGCAGGTAATTAAACATAAAATTACATTACGACTCTGTACGTTTCAATACAATTTAATCGCAAAATAAGCGTTAATAGAAAGATACAGTTAAATTCATTGAAAATTCAATGCAATTCAATTTATTTTTGCATCGATGAAGGTTTTCAATCAAAATTTCGATTCAACTCATGTCTATTCCATGTTACTATTGATTTACATCTCGTGTAAATTTCATTATTTCTTTCTGTGTTCATCATATCGAGCAGTACAGTATTTCATACCCATTTGATTGATATAGCTCTAGTAGTATTATGATTTACGCCGATGAAATGAGTTGCTTCAGAATGACACATAATTAACGCTCGTATCCGTATTGTATTTTAAAGTATTGTACTGTATTTTCGACTCAACTACTGTGTACTGTTTTTTACCCTCAAATCTACTGTGTTTTAATTTGTACTGTATTTTTACACTAAAATGTACTGTATTTTTAACACTAAAATTTAAAACAGAATTTTAAATCTGCAACGCATCGAATTTCGATCTGTAGCAGTACAAGAACAGTAACAACAAGTAGCGAATGTGAATGAGAATACAACAACAACACACACACACACACACACACACACACACACACACACACACACAAATAATTCTTGTTCAGAGCACGTCACAACAATCAAGCGAAACTTTCATGATTAAAAAAAAATGTCTCAACCAAAAAGAAAATATAATCTAAATCAAAATCATTATCAAAAACATCCGCTTCTCAAAAAATGTTATTATTACTTTCGCACATTTTTCAGTTTTTGACGAATTTTAAAATGCCCTAAAAAGGAACTAAAAAATAATTGAGTTTATGAACTTGCTTTGATCGATTTGTTTAGTCTTGTTAAGACGTAGAGCCGTATTGAGTAAGTTTTACATGATATGCGAATACAACTGTGTGATGAAAACCGCGAAAAAGCTACCGCAGAGACGGTACTCGAACCCGAAAATAGTTCCTATCCTCCTTAATCGTTTTACCAATTAAGCTATTCTGCATGTGAAACATACAAAAAACGGACTAATTGAGGGCTGAAACATCTTGCGGAGAGATTGTTATTGAGAAATGACTACAAATGAACGCCGTAGGGCCCGAGCACAGCTGAACATGCTCGGTCCTTATGTTCAGTGAGACTGTTTGTATGTGTGTCTCACATGCACGATAGTTTAATAGGCAAAACGTTTTAGCCGTATTTGGCTTGCTACTGGTTCGAGTCCCATCTCTGCGGTGACTTTTTCGCGGTTTTCATTACGTAGTTGTATTCGCATGTCATTTTTTCAATCTGTTTTCCTCGGAAGATGCTTTTATTTTTTATTCACTATTTTTAGAAAAAAGCATACTGTAAAATGTACTGTATTTTCAAAGTCGATGTACTGTATTTCCTTGATTTTTACGCCAAGTGTACTGTAATACCTTTTCTAATTTGATTTATATTCGTTTCTATGAATTCTTCCCCTTCAAATTCTGTCTCTGTGTGCATAGATCTTTATCCAATACCCATGTCTTCCTACTCAGTTTAGTTGAAAATGACTGTTAAGATCGTTAGTATTTACTACACATCGCACCTTCGGAATTGAAAAGAACTGATTTTCAAGCTTGATTTGTAGTGAAAGTGTTTATTGGTGGTATTACTAGCACTTCTTTAGCTGAACGTTCTAATTTGAAAGTATTATCTGTTTTTTGAAAACTGAATGCGTTATACAGAAAGCATGAGCCATTTAGATTAATTTGCTTGTCGTACAACGCGTTTTCTAAGTGTTCTAATTTTAATTTATCATCCAATGTGTTTTATAAAGTATGACTGGACCCTTCTCGTAACCTCTGGCTGTTTTTTAGACTTCCGTTTCTATTGTGAAATAACAGTTACATTTTCACAGTTATGTGCACCTTGTATAAATTTGGGAATTAAAAAATACGCTTTTTTCCCCTTCAAATTATTAAAAGTTACATATTATCCAAAACAAAACAAACAAATATTCAAATCTGCGGTTTTTGGAATTATTACGTCAAATTTTCCAAGCGGTTTTTTTTTGCACAGTTTCCGCAATTAACACGGTTTTCTTGTACACGGATTTTTTTAACACGGTACATAACCCCCGTGTAAAAAGAGACCTTAGTGTATTCAGATGTTTGCAAATCAGTGAAACTTTTTCGACTTCCGTCAAAATAATTTGAAGTGTAAACGGTTTACAACACTGAAGGTGTCAGCCTAACAAATTGTAGTCTTTCAAGTCGTCAGGCTTGGTTACCTAATTCTGGAATTGCTCATAGTCAAACGTCTCGGTCCCAGCGACCATAAACAAATAAACTTTCACACCACAATGTATTTGAGCAAATTGTTCAATTTGACCGCACTTAGCGAGATGTAAGAGCAGTGATCGGTACGGTTTTGAGTTTTGTTTTGTTTTGTGGTTGTGGTTCAAGGGTTTCATAATCTACTATGTAAAATTGTTACTTTTGGATTCTTATAGTGCCCATAGATATTCACCTAGGGGTCCGAAACAGCTCCAGTTTTCACTTAAACGCTAGAAACCGATCATACCGTATCATCGCCGAGATCATGACCTAGCGACCTTGCATTTGTGATCACTTAGCTCACTGACATCGTCTTGAAGTGATTCAACACAGTGACACATATTTTATGCGGCACCTGTCCGGAACGTCGCTCGATGACGTACGGTGAATGCATAGTGTGGTATAATTCGTGTATCGTGTGCTGTTATGTCATTCGAAAAGTTGCAAATAGCGCCAATGAATGTCGACAGCGAAGCGACATCGAAACTGTATTTTGATTTAACATCAAAATGTAAGAAAAATGCAGCTCCATTTATCATAGTACCGTTTGTTCGTATAGCCATTTAAACGTTGTTTGGTTGGGTTCATATTAATTATGCGTTAGGCGCTTGAGTTCAATAGCGATCGTCGCACGCATTCGGTTGACATCCGTCAGCCAGCATTGGCGTAACCCAGTGGACCTTCGGAACAGGGCGTGGAGTCCTTCGTGTGGTTTCGATAGAAGCTCTAATGGAAACAAAACTGTACAGAATAGCAGATTTCTATACGTAGAGGGTTATAATTTTTTGTTCGTATCATCGTATTAAGCAAGTCACCCATCATGGTATTATTATGATCCACTGAGGTCGCATTGAAGGGCTACCAACATTTAGGTTAATTATAAGATTAACCATTGTTGAAGGTTTTCATTGCTAACATGTGTCATACTAAAAATGCGTTTCCATGCAGCTCTCTCTATCTCGACTAGTGAAACTAACTCAATGTTCTCTCTACTCTCCCACAGCCCAGCAAGATGCCAGCAACGTGTTCAACACCTCCTCCTGCCTGGAAAAACCGTACCGCTGTCCACATCCGAAAATCAAGTTTTATCTCTACACCCGACGAACCCAGCAAGCACCCGAGCTAATCGATGTGTTGAACAAAGAGTCCCTCTTCCAAACTCACTGGAACCCAAAACACCCGGTAAAAATAGTGATCCATGGATTCGGAGGTGGTCGAAATCTATCTCCCAGTCCGGATATGCGAAAGGCGTACTTCATTCGAGGGAACTACAACATAATCATCGTCGACTATGGATCGGCCGTGACGGAGCCCTGCCTAAGCCAAATCGAATGGGCTCCTCGCTTCGGTAGTTTGTGTGTTTCTCAGCTGGTCAAATACATTGCGTCACATCCGCGAGGCGTTCCGCCGGACCGGATGCATTTGATTGGATACAGCGTAGGAGCACACATTGCCGGACTGGTAGCGAACTATCTTACCCCGGAGGAAGGGAAATTAGGACGCATTACTGGACTGGATCCGACGATATTCTTCTACGCCGGTACAAACAACTCGAGGGATTTGGATACGAGTGATGCCCATTTTGTGGACATTATTCACACCGGGGCCGGAATTCTCGGGCAGTGGAGCGCTAGCGGACATGCGGACTTCTACATGAACGGTGGCACCAGCCAGCCAGGTTGTGCAAGTAGTACAATATTTCGTAAGGGTCATTCCGATACTTTTTTTCGTGAACGGCTAACTATATGAACTTCCATCGTTGCAGAAACTCTTGCTTGCGATCACACGAAAGTGACACCATACTTCATCGAGTCAATCAACAGTGAAAAAGGTTTTTGGGCTGGTCCATGTTCAACGCTGGTATCCTACCTGCTCGGCTGGTGCGAACCAAAGGATTCGGACTACGTTCTGATGGGAGAACACGTTCCTCAAACGTAACATTTACCTGTCATTGAACCGTCTACCGTGAAATCTTAAAACATCCCACTCTTTAATTATTTTGCAGGGCTCGTGGAGTTTATTACGTTACTACGAATGCGAAACCACCGTACGCCCGAGGATTCCCGGGTAAAAACCGCCGGACAGCCAAGAACTCCGAATATGGCGGAGTTCGACGCAGATAACAGCGCGTTCTGCCATCGCAATATCAAAATCGAGTGAAAGCAAAATGGTTGTGATAAAATTAACAAGTCTAGACATATTTTTAAGAAAAGCGATATTCATCAAATGCAGCAATTCCAGTGACATATCATTAGTGTAACAAGTGTCTGTCTAGTTTGTAGTCAAATTATTCAAACTAAAGTGAATGCAAGAATATGAACCCATACAGGTAATACAAGTTGTGGGATCTGAAGCCAATATGATTGAAGTAGATCAGTAATAATCCAGAACCACTAGTACACATGTCACACTCGCTGACAGTTAATTGTAGACAACAGTCAAGCATAAAAAAAAGAAAAAAAAACTAACCCAGCAGCTCGCAAAATAGTTGTAGATTTCAATTAAATGTAACACGTTATTCAAATTAGGGCAACGATAGAGAAACTAGTGTTACCAGTTGCAACGAGGAATGCAGTTAACTAGATAAACTGACTACTAAATAGTATAGTGACAGTAGTGTTGAAGTATTTAATACTTTCTATCGAAGAAATAAATTTTGCTTTGTCGTGTTATTTTTTTTTGTTTAATAACTATTTATTGGAATATGAGTCAAAATTAAATTATTAATATTTAAATTGGGTGTTCAGCCACAAGTGGTGACTTTTCAGGCCTATTATATACATGATTTGGTTATTACCATGAAGACATCATTTGCTTCCGGAAGTCTGTGATTTTTGTGTAGGGAAAATTCTAAACCAACTTATTATTGTGTAATGGAGAAAAGGAACTTATATACTAACTTACTAACTAATACATAGAGTAAATCGATTCATTTGTACTAAACCAGGAAGGACGCTTCAAAATCATTTTCAGAATTTTATTCTGAATCCTTTGAAGCGTTTTCTTCCTGGTGGAACAACAACTTGACCCAATTGATACTGTATAAAGCACGGCTGGTCCGAAAATTTGTTCATAAATCAATAGTTTGTTTTTTTTTTTTGACAGAGCTTAGAATTTCTGTTTATAAGAGGATATAAACATTTAATATATTTATTACACTTTGCCTGGATTCCTTCAATGTGATCCTTCAAAGTGAGTTTTTTGTCATACGTTAAACCTAAGTATTTAGCTTGATCAGACCATGCCAATTCCAAGCCATTCAATTTGAGAGTGTGATTATTGTTTGGTTTAAGAAAAGAATCTCTTGGCTTATGAGGAAAGATCATTAATTGAGTTTTTGCTGCATTTGGTTTAATTTTCCATTTTGACAGATAATCACTGAAAATATTTAAACTTCTTTGTAGGCGACTGCAGATCACTCTTAAATTTCTACCTGTGGCTAACAGACTTGTGTCGTCACAGAATAGCGATTTCTGACAACCAACGGGTAGATTTGGAAGATCAGAAGTGAAATATTATACAAGATTGGAGCTACGCTCGAACCCTGCGGAACACCGGCTCGTACGGGTAGCAATTCAGACTTACAATTCTGATAGCTAACCTGAAGAGTACGATCAGTTAAATAATTTTTAATCATTTTGATCAAATAAATAGGAAACTGGAAATCAGACATTTTTGCTATTAAACCTTTGTACCAAACACTGTCGAATGTTTTTTCTATGTCTAGAAGAGCAACTCCAGTGGATAACCCAGAAGATTTATTTGCTTTCATCATGTTCGTTACTCTGACAAGTTGGTGAGTAGTTGAATGTTCATGACGAAATCCAAACTGCTCTGGTAAAAAAATTGAATTCTCATTTATATGAGACATCATTCTCAACAAGATAATTTTTTCAAAAAGTCTACTGATAGAAGAAAGTAAACTAATTGGTCGATAACTTGACGTTTCTGCTGGGTTTTTATCTGATTTGAGGATATGAATTACTTTAGCCAAGAACTTCGCGTTTTTCCATCTTTTTGGGAAGTAATCTAATGAAAAACACTTGTTGAAAATTTTAACCAGGAGTCTCAAGGCAACATCGGGAAGATTTTTAATAAGAATAATAAAAATTCAATCATTACCAGGAGCCTTCATGTTTTTAGGTTCCTAATAATTGACTTAATTTCATCAAAATTCGTCTCAATAATGTCATCTTGTGATAACACTTGGGTTGAAATATGATCATATTTCAGTGAGACTTCATTTTCAATAGGACTCACAACGTTCAAATTAAAATTGTGGACACTCTCGAAATGCTGAGCAAGTTTTTGAGCTTTTTCACCATTTGTAAGAAGTTCTTGATTTCCTTCCTTGAGAGCAGGAATTGGTTTCTGAGGTTTCTTAGGAACCTTAGAAAGTTTCCAGAAAGGTTTAGAATAAGGTTTAATTTGTTCAATTTTTATTTCCCAAAAGAGTAAATCTATGTTTAATTTCTTTTTGTAAATCAGTGAACGTTGTTGATATTGTCGTCGACGAACATTCTTCAACCGAATGAGTAGTTGAAGATTGTCATCGATGATAGGAGAATTTAATTTAGTTGGAGCTTTGGGAACTGAAAGATTTCTAGCTTCGATAATGTAATGATTCAAATTATCAATTGCTGTGTCGATGTCCGCAGAATTTTCTAAAATAGTTTCATGATCCACATGATTTTCAATGTGAGATCTGTAATCCAACCAATTTGCTCTATGATAGTTGAATATAGAACTAATTGGATTAATTATAGCTTCGTTGGAAAGTCTGAATGTTACAGGAAGACGGTTTGAGTCAAAGTCAGGATGTGTAATCGGTTCACTACAAATGTGACTTTGATCCGTTAGAACCAGATCAATTGTAGACGGGATTTTCACGGAAGAGAAACAAGTTGGATTACTGGGATGAAGAACTGTGAAGTAACCAGCTGAGAGTTGATTATGAAGTATTTTACCATTACTGTTATTTTGCCTACAATTCCACTGGACATGCTTAGCATTTAAGTCCCCTATTACGAAAAATTTCCGTCGATATCTTGTGAGTTTTTGCAAATCGCCTTTAAAGAAATTTAATTGTTCGCCGGTGCATTGTGTAGCCGGAGCGGACCGATCTTTTAGAAGCGCGTAGTTTTAGCGCCACTCTTTTCGGAGACTACCGCCATGTTATAGATTGCCCGGATGAGACTGCACTAACGCAAGTCAAATAACAGAATCCTTCAAGAAGAATCCGGATCGGTCCAGCTAGGCACACTGACCTCGTCCCAGAACAGGTTCCAAGACCCTAAACAACCAAACTCAAGAAGACTCAAAGTCCACCTTCCAAATCACCCGGTAGAAACTCTCCAGGCCTAAAAGCTCATCACAGGCAGGGTCAATGTTGGTCACCAGATACCGCTACCAAAGTGGAAGAGATTATTCTTAAATTTATGATTATATTTTCAACAGTGTGAGATAACCATAAATAATTGAGAAACAACGTTTTATAAAACTTTTGGAAATAATGAGGAAAATTCATCACGCTTGCTTGCCTTTTTCGCATCCGGACGACGGTTTTTAGGTAGTCAAGCACATATCAGTTCCGATTATCCACGAGAAAGCTTGCATAATTCAAACAATCGATCAACTGATCGATATTCGGAAGTATGAAGAAAGAGTGTAAGTTTCATTCCTATTCACGACATCCAGTTTTGTCTCGGACATTACACACCCATACATTTTTTGACGATTTTTGACTCCCCATCCCCCCTTTGTAACAAATTGTTACAGAGGCAAAAACCCCCCACCCCCCCCGTATGTCACATGTCACGAATTCAAAATAAATAAAATTCATCTCAATACATTCTCAATATGTATGACAAACCATACAAATATGAGGTAAAAATCGATTTATTACATGCTGTCATTAGATTAAAAAATATCCCTAAAACTACAAAATCATCGGAATTATTTTATTAATATCAATTATATAAATTAACAAAAGTATTTGGTTGGAATTGATGAAACATTTAAACCATCTGTTTTATTCCTCCTAGGGGTACACAGATATATTATTGTTTTAGGTAAAGAATAATATTTCCTTAGTGTAGCATACAGGGCTGAGAAAATAAAGAAAATAAAGACCTCATCAAAACGAGATCACTGCCGAAGAATCTTTTCAAGATCAGTTGATCAGTGAATCATATCGATCAATATCGGTACTGATCTTCCGTCACACAATGGGTAGTGATTTTGAGCTAAAATGATTCTTGATTCATGTAAGTTCAATCATTGGATGATTCGATAAGCTTCGATGTTGGTGGAGGAAAATCACATATGATCAGGATAAGACAAAACATGATCTACGTCTGAAATCGTTGATCTCCCGCCCTTTCTCAAATGAAGTACGATTGAATAAAATGCATCAGGATCAAATAAGAGAAATTCTTATTATATACTATTATCAATGCTAGAAAATCAAATTACTAAAAATTGTCAGTGCATAACTTAAGTTAAACCGTTTGAAGGAATCTTTTTCTTTTGTCGTGAATACGACTTACTTTACTATGGGGCGCCTTTTCAAAATTTACCCTCTGAGAGAGTGATAAGTTTTTGATCGTGAATATTTCCTGTTATATCTAATGAATCAACATAATTCTTGCTACATGCCATCGGAAATATGATCACAATTTTATGATAAAATTTTCAGTTGTGTGACATATTCTCAAATAATTCAAAATTAAACTTTTCTGAAATGTTTGGTATAAACGAGTATCAAAGAAGATAATTCATAGGACACGTTTGCCTTTCTCGTATTTTGAAAGTAGAAGGATTTATATAATATAACTACCAATAGAATCGAAAATTTTCAACTTGAACGTGTATTGCAACAATGTTGAAGTTTTTCAATAGTACACAATTGAAGAACCTGTTTGATTTAACCCATGACAGCACCAGCCAATCAGAACTCGAGATGTCTGCATCTATACAAAAGCATCCATATAAAAGTTGAGTGGTTCATTTTTCCTACCATTTGCTGAGCAACTATTCCCGAAACAAAACACATGAGACTAACATCGAGGACCTGTCGTCTCACTGTTTCCCGATCTAAATGCACGAGACACCGTCAGCACAATGACACCGAAAACCGGTAGAAAGGCAGCCAAAAAGTCCAGCAAGGCCCATTGCCGAAACAAGACACACACGAGAACCATCTCAGATCTTAATATTTCCTACCAAAAGATTCATCAAGATGGAAGCTAAATTAATTTGCACCGTTACTAACACATTCAATTACGAACGGCAATGCGAAAGCGAAAGTGATGATGTTGAACACATCGTTATACTAGTACACAAATATGCCGCGCGAAACAGAGTTGCCACGTATACAGATCAATATGTATTTTTGTCGTGATTACTTTAGTATGCGGCCGAAAACAAAAATGAACAAATTGTTAGAACAAATGTTTCCACTTGATTTGCGCATTCTACTTTCCAGGCGTATCAGAACTGGCTAAACTACCCCTTCCGGAGCAGACGATGGATTTTGCCAACTGGGAACTGCAGACCAGCACGGTTCGAGCGGGACTTTGCCTTGCCCTTAACTGTTCCTCCTGTGTGCGTGTTTCTGCGTAAAAATTCTACAAGTTGCTGTTAACAGCTAGACATCCAATTCAGTATTACTGGCTACCGCTCTACTAACTCTCTTTTATATCGTCTCACTGTTTCCCGTTCTGCGATATTTTAACAAAGGGGACGTCCGTACACCGCTGCCAGTAGCAGGTATAAAATGAAATGTGATGTGAGAAATAGCGTCATTTTTACATCAGACATCCCACCTCTTCCGGGTGATGGTGTTCTGTCACAATTTGCTGATGATACTGCCATTCTTTACAAAGGTCGTGTCATTAATGCTCTGAAGAATAAACTACAGACAGGTCTGGACGCTCTAACTGAATATTTTACAAGCTGGAAAATTGTGATCAATGCAGCAAAAACTCAGGTCATCTTGTTTCCACATTCAAGATCTCCAAAACTTGTTCCATCAGACGAATGCCGAATACGATTCGGTGATGAGATCATCCAATGGACCGACGAAGTTATCTATCTAGGACTCACCTTTGACAGACATCTGATATTCAGGTCACATGTTGACAAAATCGTTCAAAAATGCAGCATACTCATTAGGTCTCTGTATCCGCTGATTTGTAGAACATCTAAACTGTGCCTGAAGAATCAGATGGCTGTCTATAAACAAATCATCTACCCCGCAATTGAATACGCAGCCCCTGTTTGGCGGGGCTGTGCACGAACACACAAACTTAGGCTTCAGCGCATTCAAAGTAAGATCTTAAAGATGATTCTAAATCTACCCCCTTGGACAAGGACTAGTGAAGTACATGAGATGGCCTCACTGGATATACTAGAACAAAAATTCGAACAATACTGCACGGTTAGGTTAGGGATAGTTATAAGTAGGTAGATATTTTATTAATAATTAAAATAAATATTATGATTTAACATTAGTATGTAAAACAAGAGTAACTAAAACACCTATTATTAATAACGAATCGTATGAACAACAAAGATGAAAGGCCAAAGGGTCAAAACACTTGTACTGTAAAATGTTGATGCAATACACAAAAAATAAGATTAATAAACAGATATTTATGCAAAAAAAAAGAGAAATAGCGTCATTTAAGTTAAAGCAGCTACTCTGAACGTACGAGACACCGTCAGCACGATGGCACCGAAAACCGGTAGAAAGGCAGATTTGAAGCGTCACTAACACATTCAATTACGAACGGCAATGCGAAAGCGAAAGTGATGATGTTGAACACATCTTTATACTAGTATGGGGTCGTGTGAAAACATGCCATGCGACACAGGGTTGTCATATATACAGGTTTATCTGTATTATTATTATCATTATTATTACTATCATTATTATTGTTAGAATGACTCTTGCATACCGAAGAATGTCGATACATTTCAGACCAGCCCATTGCAATTGTCTCGTACTGAAATTTCGAGAAGAATCAGATATCTTCGAACTTCATAGCTTCAATAGAAATAAACTACAAATTTGTCGTACCTAGCCTCCTATATTAGCAAATTAAAAAGGAATTGTTTCAAGTTTGGAATTTATGGTTGTAGAATAGTAGTTGTTTAATGTAACTAATCTGTATTTTAATGTAATGCATCGCTTCAAACTCTTTTACTGAAAAAGGGGAAAGCTTGCACAATTCATACAATCAATCAACTAACTAATATTCGGAAAAGTGATGGGAGCGTGAGAGTTTTTTCGTATTCACGACATCCAGTTATGTACCTGACATTACCCACCCGCCTTTTTTACTCATACTAGGCAAAATTCATTAATTTCGCTAATTTACTCGCTCCTCCGTGCACTTTTGCTGATCACAACAGAAATGATTTCCTGCATCACTCATTTCCGAATTTACAAGAAGAAGCTTTTACATCAACAAATACACGTTTTCCTATAGAATGTAAACGTTTATTGTGGAGATTTTAATGTGGAACACATTTTTGTTTTCTATATAGCGGTGCAAACTAGAAACTCAAAAAAATACACGGAGAAATGTGGTCAGGTTTTGAACAATTACAGCTCAGTCCATTTTGTATCAATTATTAATATTATGTCACCATTTGATTGGAAATATTTCTACGTATTGATTTGAATGTTCATAGCCATGTATTTTTAATTTTATATCATTGAAATGTTGATTAATAGCTAGCAGTGTCCTATTTTGGCTGCAAAAAGTCTCCGGCATATCAGATTTCTCTGCCATAGTCGACGGTATTGAAGGAGTAAGCGATATATCAAAGGGAAAGCAGCGCTCTGATTGGTCAATCGATGCAAAAGCGAAGCTGTTGGAAGCACGCGAAGCTATAAATATAAGATAAATTATAGCTAACGTTCCAGTCCTACACGTAGCTTGCTAGAGGTAGGTTGTTGCTAGACAGCAAGATAAAAAGTGCCATAAAACGATTTGAAGCTTTAATTGCTATGCTCTGATCTTGTGTCATGCAAGATTGGATGAAATCCCATGTTATGTCGTTTCGCCTGAGAAATTGACAACTACCCCAGGGTAAATTTTGAGTGCATAAGACTAATTTCGAATTTATATAAGATGAACTCGATTGATAATGAGAAATATTTTATCGCTTCAACCGAAATCGCAAAATGGTAGTAATGGTAGAGAAACGCTATGAAAATATCTGCTTGCATACAAAACTTGAACACAAGCTTGGTGAAGAGAAGCTTAAATATCGATATCTGTATCGCAAGCATGTACAAACATATAATTGTCTACATTTGGGCTATTGATGTAATTTCGTCGGCTACGAAACAAATACAAATCACGATAAATAGAGTCTATATTCTGGGTTCGCGTGTTCGGTGTTGATTCCTAATAAGGATCAATCTAAGCAGACTCTTGTGCATTTGCGGATTCAAAAGTGTGACGATTAATTGAAAATGTCGATCATTAGAAATTTTGGTTGCCTTGTTCCACATCAACAGCTCGAACAACCCCATGGGGCTGATCCTTGTAGTTTTTAAAGTAATTTATTAGTTTTGATCGGCTAATAAATCGCAGCCGATATCCAAAAATATTTTTTTCAAGTTTAAACTAACAAATGTGAAAAAACTACAAGGATTAGCCCATGAGCAGTGCTGTAAAACTTCATTCAATTCAATTGAAACCGAATGTGGAACACATTGACGATCTCTCGAATGCAGTAAACTTCACTCTCTGACACACACAATGTTTGCTGACGGCCCGAACGGGCAGAATTCAGTCATCAATCGTTTCTCTTCAATCGAGGCTCAGTTTAACCACCGTCAGTTGATCTCTTGAAGTAACAAAATATCTCTTTCAATAGTGTGAGAGCGGCCTTCAAATGAGGTTCATGTAAACATTCCAATTGGTTCAAGATAATAGATGAAAGACAAACCAGATTGCTGAAATATCAATCACAGAATACACATAAATTAATTGTTTCCTCCTTCAGTTTTCATTTTTGATACTTTACTCCATTTATAATTCTATTCGTTCGAATTCGCTTACTACCAAGAGCGAAGGCAATGAAGAAGTTACACTACTCCGCACTTGAAACTGAGCAAGCAAAACTTCAAATGACTATCAACGATTATTCAACTGACGATGAATTCCGGGAGCTTCACTTGAAAATGGCAGCAAAAGTCAAATGGGATATGCTGATGGTCAGCGGCCATAAATTTCGTTTTCATCTTATATTATTCGATTGAAAATGAAATTTTACCGCACTGCCCATGAGGTTGTTCGAGCCGTTGATGTGGAACAAGGCAACCAAAATTTCCAATGATTGACATTTTCAATTATTCGTCACACTTTTGAATCCGCAAATGCACAAGAGTCTGCTTAGATTGATCCTTATTAGGAATCAACACCGAACACGCGAACCCAGTATATAGACTCTATTTATCGTGATTTGTATTTGTTTCGTAGCCGACGAAATTACATCAATAGCCCAAATGTATACAATCAAATGTTTGTACATGCTTGCGATACGGATATCGACATTTAAGCTTCTCTTCACCAAGCTTGTGATCAAGTTTTGTGTGCAAGCAGTTATTTTTATAGCGTTTCTCTACCATTACTACCATTTTGCGAATTCGGTTGAAGCGATAAAATATTTCTCATTATCAATCGAGTTCATCTTGTATAAATTAGAAATTGGTCTTATGCACTCAAAATTTACCCTGGGGTAGTTGTCAATTTCTCAGGCGAAACGACATAACATGGGATTTCATCCAATCTTGCATGACACAAGATCAGAGCATAGCAATTAAAGCTTCAAATCGTTTATGGCACTTTTTATCTTGCTGTGTAGCAACAACCTACCTCTAGCAAGCTACGCATAAGACTGAAACGTTAGCTATAATTTCGCTTCTATTTGTAGATTCGCGTGCTTCCAACAGCTTCGCTTTTGCATCGATTGACCAATCAGAGCGATGCTTTCACTTTGATATATCGCTTACTCCTTCAAAACCGTCGACTATGGCAGGGAAATCCGGTATGCCGGAGATTTTTTGCAGACAAAATAGGTCACTGCTAGCTATGTACATTCAAATAAATGCGTAGAAATATTTCCAATCAAATGGTGACATAATATTAATAATTGATACAAAATTGACTGAGCTGTAATTGTTCAAAACCTGACCACATTTCTACGTGTATTTTTCTTGAGTTTCTAGTTTGCACCGCTATATAGAAAACAAAAATGTGTTCCACATTAAAAATAAATGCAAAACATATAAAAACGAAGAGCAGGATTTCATTGAAAATTCTACTTACGGTCCTGGCGCGAACCGGTCGCTGGAAACGTCGTTTTTCCTCCGCAGTCATTTGCAGCCAGTCACGAACAGCCTCTAAAATAGCCTCACAACCTTTTCGTTCCGGCCGATGGTATCCACGTGAAAAATTGATAAATGAATTTCGACTAATCAATTGTGCGGCGTGGTCGTCCTGCATGTTGAGAATGCTTGAACTTTCTGGGGGGGAGGAGAAAAAAAACAGCAACTGTCAAAAGCAGACAAAGCTATCCAAATTATTCCACAGAAAAGCTTACTTACCCCGGCTCCCGTAACGAGAAAAATACACCTTTTCCGATTACTTCTCGAACGAAGGAAAATATTTTGAATTCATTTCTGCCTTTTAGAAGGACCAAATTGTGGAATTCTCTACGATATTTAGCACAGTTCGGAACATTTATCTCGAACGATTTTCGCTCAGCGAAAAGTGCACGAAGCAAATCAAATTATTTTGGATTTTTACTAAACTTTCTACTTCTACTTTCTACCTTCGATTTGCAAAGAAGTAATCTTAATAGTTCTTTAGATAACATTTAGAGCCATTAGAACGGCTGATTTTATATAATGTTGTCCACTTTTCGTTTTCTTTGTCTCCAGTGCAAACGACTAGTAGCTCTGCTGTCTGACGCAATCGCTTTTGTTTGAGTTGAAACTAGCTTTGCGTACAACCCGCGAGACATCCGCTCGCAGTGCCAAATGATGCGAAACTGGTTTAATGCATCTTCTCGCCTTGACGACCGGAAGGCAAATGAGAACTAAGACTTGAGCGTTTGAGGTTTTTAAACCACGCAGAAGGTGCGCTCTCCGATGCCGCTGTTTGAATGCGTCTTCTCGCCCCGACGTCTGCTTTCATCCATTGCACAAGAAGAAATGATCGATTTTCGACCAGGGTTCCCCTTTATACGCATTCAGTTGAAGATATGTACCTGACTACTTCAAAATCGTCGTCCTTGTGCGAAAAACCCGAGCAAAAGTAAAGAGTTTTCCGCGTTGTTTTAAAATTTTCAGCAAACTTAATTTTTGAGTTGTTTGTGGTTATCTCACACTGTTCAAAATATTATCCTAAATTCCTGATCATATTTTTGAAGAAATAGTGAAAGAATAATGTTGCTGCCATTAATACAAGTCGAGATATTCACGATTAAGTTCTGCCCATTCTTCCATAAGTCTAATTTTGAAAAGGCGTCTCATAGTAAGTCGTATTCACGACAAAACTCTATCTAGCTACACTAGCAAAAAACATTTATTTAACTTTAAGCATAGATTGTAATGTATTTAGTAAATTGGACATGATCTCACGGTAAGTATAATTTATTTCTGCATGCTGATTCCTAGGCCTAGCTTTCTATTGTGTGCGTTTTCTTTCTCTCCCTATCTACTAGTTCGTTAGTGTGCTTTTTTTCTCATTGTTCGACCCAACCACAGGTTATGATGACATCTTCAGGAGCGGCAAGCTATGAATGGTAAAAGCTTGGACACCCGGGTGTAATTATTTGTGTGCGTTTCGGAGGGTGCTTCCGAGAACGCAGTCACATGTGCACATGGATCGTAAACGTGATCACTTCATGGACGCGCCCGTCTATAAGCGGGGTCCGAAAACCAATCTAGCGGTTATCAATTTATCTCGGTTTCTATTTGTTCAACTAAGTAATACGGAACGAACTCACCGACTCAGCGACTGATGGATGGTGATACAGGGATTACTGCATGAGCACTTCGCCCGAATCTGACCAGCTGAAGAGGGCTTTTTGATGCTGCTGGTTATTCTGCCGGTCGAATGATCGGTGTTTTACCGACACGTGGACTTCCTAAGACCACCGTAAGATTACTTCCAATGGAGCGATGTGGTAGCGGATCGATTCCCTTCCGACGGAAAATCGTGCGTCGGGCAAATATGTCCTCCAGGAGGTGACGAGTGACGCAGTCAGCGAACGGTGTCCACCGAGCGTGCTTTCGTACGGATGATAACCTGAGAAATTGGATGGAACAAACGTAGTTTTTCGAACGGATCGTTAGCATAAAGTGGGTCTTTAATTTAAGCACATTTTTACCTTATCTTTCTATCAGTACACAATTCTATTTCGCACACTATAAATTCACAAACTTTACTTTCTGGCTATGTAAAAAAAAAGTTTATAGCCAACTGAAAAAAATAACCACATCACGATTACATTTAAACAATTTTAGTAAACGGAGCAAAATCGCGTCGTGATTGAGCCCTGTAATCCTCAGATTAGGGAAGAGAATCTCAATGTAAGCGGAAGTACGTCATAGAAATTTTCATTTTAAAAGAAGTTCGTCGTGCTTTTCACTGAATTTATATTGCAAAAATTACCATCGTTGCAAAAATCACACATAACGCCTGAATTTATGTTGCAAAAATTACCATCGTAGCAGAAACACGCCTGAAGTTATACCCAACAACTTCAAGTGCGTTACGATTAAATTTCATCGAAATCAGTCCGAATGGATCATGATCCGAGAAATTTCAATCATGGTGTATTAGGGTAACGGCTCCCTATTTCATCTGAGCTCCTTTTTTCATCTCATCCCTTCACCTCATTACTTTGAACATGAATAATATTTTACAACCTACCTGAATCAAACTGTGAAATGTTTTAACATGATTATAAAAGCTATTGTCACACTTTTCTATTGAAAGAAATGGTTTTAAGTTCTTCGGTTATCGTTTTTTTCATTTAAAATAAACTCACTTTTCAATTTAGGGCACATTTTCGTCTCAAGATTTACAGTTCGTCATGTTTCTGAAAATCTACTAATCAATTCGTCTCAAAACATGATCACTATTTCGCACAATTACACTACCATTGAATGCTGGATGGTTTCATAATTAGTAATGTTCACTTGCCACTTGTTTAATTAACGATTTAAAACTTCAAAAATTACCCGACAACCTATAAAAGTCTTCAAAAATATGAGATTAAAGTTTTTCACTTAGTTCACTCGATTGCGCTTTGTTTTCATCTCATCTGGTTTCGCAAAGTTGCCAAGTTATCTCATATTGTTACAAAAAATAAATTGTTTTTCTTCTTCAAATTATTATCAAAAAGTATGTTTTTGGTATCCGTAACATTAGTTTAATTATACTAATGATATTGATATTTCAATAAAGCTGTTTTGGCTTCGAATATTACCAGAAAGAGCGTGTTAAATACTAATGAAATAACCATTGTGGCAAATCTAGTAGCACTGGTTTCATTCCGCTATACGTCAACATAACGCTGTAAAGTGTGTGTGTTTCATCGACTGTGTACAGAGATGCTAGATATTTTCATAGAAACTATGTATTACTTTGCATATAAAGTCTATATCTGCTCTATCTGTTTTCACTAATAAAATGATGTTAACAGATAGTTCTTTATATCTCCGAAAATCATTTTTTATCAATAACAATATATATATATATATATATATATATATATATATATATATATATATATATATATATATATATATATATATATATATATATATATATATATATATATATATATATATATATATATATATATATATATATATATATATATATATATCAGTTCAAATTAGTTCAAAATTTTGATATAAGTGTTTGTCAGTGTTCATAGTCAATTATCAACATAAGAGATTTCCACTTTAACGTGTGATTTGCCCGTTGATTAATAAACTTTTCAAGATTCGCTGCAATCAAATAGTAATAGATACTCAGAGAGAAAAGTCTAATTTTTTACTTCTCACTTTCTATGAACCTATTGTACAAATCTGTATTAAATTTAGGAAATCTGTATAAAATCTGTACTTTGATTTAAATCAGTATGCGAACGCAAAAATCTATACAATACAGATAAATCAGCATAAATGGCATCTCTGGTTCTACACTTCGTTTTAAGAAGGGCTAATGAATAAATAGTTACAATTACATTTTTGTTTTTATTTAAAGTTCACCAAATTAACTTTAAAGTAAAATTTTAAATTTAAAGCAAAAAGCAACGGAAACGACCGAAAAAATTTGAAACGTTGAAATGATTTCAAACTGGTTCTAGAAATATTGTATGTTGTCTCATACTTGGCATTAGGCCGTTTTTAAGAGGAATTCTGACATTTTGAACCTGAGAGTGTAATAGTGGAATATTTTGTTTTGATTGCTGTCGCCATTGCTAATTTATAGGACGAATAAATGATCAAAGATAGGATGGATAAAAATCCATTGAGATGAAATTAGGAGCAGAGTAGTGAACACATCATAAGTGTTTTTAGCTGTTTTATGAATATTAGTTAAATTTTCAAGAAATGTGAATCAATTCTTAACGTGGAGCAAGGCGAATAAAGCAGTAATATGAAATAGTTATAGTGATTTTAGTGGCTAAATCGGGGTTTGAAGGCGAGGTCCTTACAAATGAGATGAAATAGGGAGCCATTACCCTATCATAACATGAAAATATATTGTCGTGAATACGACTTACTTTACTATGGGGGGCCTTTTCAAAATTAGTCATATGGAAGAATGGGCAGAACTTAATCGTGAATATCTCGACTTGTAATAACGGCAGGAACATAATTCTTTCACCATTTTATCAGAAATATGATCAGGAATTTAGAATTATATTTTGAACATTGTGAGATAACCACAAACAACTCAAAAATTAGGTTTTCTAAAACTTTGAAAACAACGCGTAAAACTCTTTACTTTTACTTGACTTTTTCGCGCAAGGACGACGATTTTGAGGTTCCAGAATTCTTCGAATCGGTTCTTTTTAGAACCATATTAAAACTCACAAAGAATTATGCGAAATTTTACTTCACTACTCTATACGGCCTATTTTTGAACCAGTGGTAGTTTGTAGAATTTCCTGCGGATTTTCTATTTAAAATGCATAGTACCGACTCAGAAACCACTCATTTCGAAATTGGCTGTTGTTGTTATCGTGTTGATTATGGTGCGATCGAAGAATCTCCAAGCGAAATACAAAACTTGTTACCGCAAGCGGAAGAAGCAGGAGACTCGAACAGAACACATATCAGTATCGCACCCACGGACAACAGGTCAGCCTGGAAATAGTTGACGGAATTCAGCGGTATCAATCGGAAGTCAATGGTATCCATAGGATTTTGAACTCAACTCGTCACTCTCTCCATCACGAACGCCTTCATAAAAGGTTCTTTTCAGAATCACCAATATTTTATCATAAAGAACTATACTGGTTATTTCGTAATATTCGTGTGTCAGAATGTTTAATGTAACTAATATGTACTGTAGTTTAGGTGTATCGTTTCAGATTCTAGTAGTGTAAAAGGGCAAAACTTGCACAATTCATACAATCGATCAACTAATTGATATTCGGAAGTATAAAGAAAGAGTGTCAGTTTTATTCGCATTCGCGACATCCAGTTATGTCTCTGACATTACACACCTGTACTTTTATTTTCCCAAATCATGACTCGTTTTGCTCATTTCTAGAATCGAAATTTTGCCCGTGTATCAATGATATTTTCAGTCATAACTTTATAATTGCATTGCATGATTCTCATGGACGTCTCAAGCAAGGTTTTTACTTTGTATATTTTATGTTTCTCGCCAGTAATTTTTTTAACAAGAACGTAATTTTTATTTTCACTCACTCAGCATTAGATTTGACGCATTTACATAACAAAATTTTGAAATTGATACAAGAAATATTTTTCATCAGGAATTCAAGGTAGAGTGTTTATTTTTGGGTTGCACATTCATTCCATGTTTTTGCAAGACTGAAAGTTTATGCAGAAGAAATTCCCGAGTAAGTACACGGGCAAAATTCCGATTCTAGAAATGAGCAAAACGAGTCATGATTTGGGGAAAATAGTGTATTTTCATGGTGTTGGCAAATGTGACAGGATTCGTTCGGATCCGTAGAGCGAAACTCAGGTTTAGGTTAGAATTTGCTTTTAGCTGTAATTTTGCTTGATATTAGAGTTCACATAATATTAATTCAATGGTTTAAACACTTACATTTCTAGTCCTTAATTTTAATCTGTCTGTCATCTGTCCAACAATATGAATATGAATTTTATATTACTTTTATCTGACCTAGCATAAGAAAGGTAGCAGTTAGCCTACAACTTCGTGTCTGGCATATACCGATGCTGATCAAATACTGATCATATCATCTAAATAGGTAAGATCACCGAGTGCTAGTTGATTGTGTTCACAGAAAGAAAAGATGAAACTTACACGACATGTAAACCGATAGTACTATGAAATAGACATCAGTTGAAACGAAAATTTGATTTAAAACCATAATTGATGTAAAATTACATTAAATTTCATTTAGTTTTGTATTGAACAAGACTGTATATTCACAAACCGCTTCGTTTTGTAATGTAAATTTCCATTCAATTGCCTGCTCCAAATATGTGCATGAAAATAAATGTAAATTCACAAAATATTTTTATCTGTGTTTGTTATCTCGCTTTCAATCACTGGGTGATCGGTGTCATGCGAACTGTCGTCCTGAACATCCCCCGACCCGTATTGCTTGGAGTTTTCTGCAACCATATCAATAACGTCAAGGACCGCCAGTTTCGCCACCGGGCGCCGTAGAATGGATGCTGCTGTTTTCACTTCTGCACTGCGAACTCTACCGTCACGTCCCGGAAAAGTTCGAAGAACTCTTCCTCTTAACCAACCGTTTCGTTGATGCTCCTCAACAATCAAGACCAAGTCACCTGCCTCCAGAGGTTTGGTTTCGTCGAACCATTTTGTTCGTTTGGTTATCGTAGGCAGGTATTCTTTTATCCACCGACCCCAAAATTGATCCAAAAGATTTTGATACAGATTCCAGCTAGATTTACTGGAGCATCGATTTGTCGCCAGTTCAACCGCTGGTTGATTAACACCACTTGTACTAAGCATTAGAAAGCAATTCGGAGTCAATGCTGCTTGATTTTCGGTAGTAATGGGCATGTAAGTCAAGGGTCTTGAATTGACTATTGACTCCGCCTCATTCAGAAACGTTACAAAGGTCTCATCGTTTGGCTTGCGTATAGTTGATAAAGAAGCTAACGCACATTTTACAGACCGAACCATACGTTCCCAAGCCCCCCCCCATGTGTGGTGTAGATGGAGGATTGAAACGCCAATGTGTTATCGCATTTGTGAATGAAGCAGCCAAATTCTGATTGATTTCTCGATACTCTTGCAACAACTCGCGACTTGCTGCCAGGAAATTTGTACCTTGATCGCTATATATTTCTATCGGTGCTCCCCTCCGTGCCACGAACCGCCGTATTGCCATTTTGCAGGACTCGGTGGACAAACTGGATACAGGTTCTAAATGTATCGCTCGAATCGTCAGGCACGTGAAAAGTGCTACCCAACGTTTCACCTCACTGCGACCTTGTCTGATTAGAAGTGGACCAAAGTAATCCAGTCCCGTATAGCTGAAAGCTCGAACATACGGTGTAGATCTCGCTAAAGGAAGTGGGGCCATTCTCGGAATTTTAGGTTTTGCCTTGTAAACTTTACACCACATGCAATGCTTTTGAACTACTTTAAAGGTCATTCGTAACTTCGATACGTGATATCTTTGTTTCATCTCATTGACCGCCGTTTCGTTGTTGTAGTGTTTGTATTTTCGATGATAAAAATCGACGACAAGGCGTGTTCCGTAATGATCTCTCGGGAGAATGATCGGAAATCGGAGATTATATGGTAAATGCTCGGCATTTGCCACCCTAGACTCCATACGCAAAACACCGTCATCGTCCAAGAACGGCGAGACCTTGTAAAGCTTACTATCAGAGCCTAGTCCTACGCGCTCATTTTGCGAGACCTTCTGATCTTCATTTATGGTGAGAATTTCGTCAGCATACTCTTCAAATTGCATTTGTTTCCAAACTGTTATCTCTGCAGTCAATATTTCTTCTCGGTTCAGCCACATAGTATTGTAGATTGCTTTACCACGTACCTTACGCTGCAGAATATCAATGAATCTGTGCCCGTAAGCGACTGCATTGATCAATCTTTCCCATTTTGAAAATCTTCCGAAAATTACTAGTTGCAGTAAAGGTTTTCCGCGATGTATGTGAACTGCACGTAGCTCTTCAGCAGTTTCAGCCCATGATGTAGTCTGTTCCGGCAAACTTCCAGAAGGGCAATTCAGGATCTCTGGAGATTTAAACCATCGACTGCTGCCATCGATTTTGGGCCCTTTCCCCCATTTTGTGGCTTCATCAGCGACATTCATTTTGGAAGGTGTCCAACGCCACTCGTCAATTGAAGTAATATCCAAGATTTCAGAAACCCGAAACGCAACATACTGTTTGTATTTTCGCACATCGGATCGAAGCCAGGAGAGTACCGTACGGGAGTCAGTCCACATAACTCGGTTTGTTATTTTAAGAGTATGATTTTCAGCAATAGACTTCGCCAGTCGTGCTCCTATGACCGCTGCTTGCAGTTCCAGTTTAGGAATGGACAGTGGCTTCAATGGGGCTACTTTCGTCTTAGCTGCGACTAGGGAACACCGAACTTCTCCGCGATCGATCATTCTGAAGTAGGAAACACATGCATACGCATCTTCACTGGCATCTACAAACGTATGAAGTTCGATGCTGTTATAGCTTTCTGGATCATATTTAGGGAAATAGCATCGGGAAATACGGACCTCTTTCAGTTGATGCAGAAGATTGGTCCAACGCTGCCACTGAGGAACTAAAACATCCGGAATGCAATCATCCCAGGAAATGCCAGATCGCCAAATATTTTGAACGAGTATTTTTCCATGAATCACAAAGGGCGCAACTAATCCTAGGGGATCAAAAATACTCATGACGACCCGTAAAACCTGTCGTTTCGTAGGAATAACACTTCCGTCGAGCAATAGCTCAATCTCTTGTTTGAAAACTCCGTCGAACACAAAAACATCGTCTTCTGGTATCCAGATCATTCCCAGCACACGTTCATAATCTTGTATTTTGTCAAATTTGAAAGATTTAATTTGTTCCGGTTTGCTGTCACCGATCCTTGATACAACGTCGCTGGAATTCGACAACCAATTTCGTATATAAAAGCCAGCCTTGGAGTGGACAAATTTAACCTGATTGGCCAATTTTACAGCCTCGTCAACGGTATCCACGCTATCTAGATAATCATCTACATAATGGTTGTGAATGATAGCGTTTGCTGCTTGAGGAAATTGTTCGGCGTGCTCCTCTGCATTCTTGTTTTTAACAAATTGAGCTGCGCATGGCGAGCAAGTAGCACCGAAAGTCGCTACATCCATGACGAATACCTCTGATGGATGTTTCGGATCATCTCTCCACAAAAACCGCTGCGCTTGTCGGTCTTCCGGCCTTATCTGCACCTGGTGGAACATTTCTTTAATGTCCGCGCTTAATGCCACCTGTCGTTGCCTATATCTGTACAACACTGATGGAAGAGAAGTGAGCAGATCCGGACCTGGAAGCAGCATTGAGTTAAAAGATTGATTTCCAACTTTTGCTGCGGCATCCCAAACCAGCCGCACCTTCCCTAGCTTACGAGGATTTACGACTACACTTAGAGGTAAATACCATACTCTCTTAGGATCAGCGGATTGTAGTTCGTCATTAGTCGCTTTATGAGCATAGCCCTTGCGTTGGTAATCATTGATAAGTGACTTTATTTTCTTGTATAGCTCTGGATTTGCTGATAATCTACGTTCCAAGCAACTAAGTCTGCGCTCTGCCATGGGTCTACTGTCATTGAACTCAACGTAATCATGCTTCCATAACAACCCTGTCTGAAAACGGCCGGATGCGGTACGTATTGTCGTTTGGATTAATATTTGCCTAGCACGTTTATCTTCTTCGCCTTCTAAAATTGGAGCAATTGATACACCAACGCTCTCTACAGAAAAAAATCGTTTCACTAAATCATGGAGCTCTTGATCTGGTGTTCGAGCACAGACATGCAACTGCCGGTGTGCATCAGGAGTAACTTCTGAAAATTTTCCATATATTGTCCAGCCAAGCCTGGTTTTGGCCGCAATCGGTTCATGTTCATTACCTTCTCGAAGTTTGAGAACGGCTTTCAAGTAGGAGTTGTCCAAACCAATGAGAATGCTAGGCGACACTTTCGCATAGCTACTGATCGGCAATCCTTGAAGATGACGGTACTTCCTGGATAGGTTTTCAACCGCTAGTGTTTGTACTGGTAAATTGAGGTTGCTTACAGTGTGTACTTCCTTCATTTCGTACCGCTTTTGGGCTTTTATTCCGGTGATGCTCAAACTCACTAGTCGTGAATTATTTTCGATACGCTCTATATTACTGGTCCATTGAAGACAAAGTGGATGCACGTCACCTGCCAATCCTAAATCTTCAGCGATTCTTGAATCCATTAAGGTCGTTGATGAACCATCATCTAGAAAGGCGTAGGTGTTGATAAATTTATTTTTCCCATATAGGGTAACCGGAACTATCTTAAAAAGCACAGCGGGCTCTATTTGTCGATGAATCGCTATTGTGTTGTTTGTTCTCGGAGTAAAGCTGATTTCCAATGCTGATTCTGGTCGTCCAGGGTGCAATAACCAATGATGACGTTCCTCACAACCGTTACAGCCGCAAACCGATGCTTTACAAGGAAATTTCCCATGAAACATCAAACACCGTCGACATAAATGGTGTTCTTGTACCACTTTCCAACGATCAGACAAGGTCATGCCTCGAAAAAGTTCACACTCTTTTGTTTTATGTCCCATTTCTTCACAAATCGGGCACGGCTTCACGACTCGTTTGACCGCCACATTATTTGATTCACGTTTAACCTCTCCTTTTCTTGCGTCTTCTATGGCATGCATGTTAACAAACATCCTCTCTTTGTGTTGCCTTTTATCCGTCTTTGCTACTTGCGAGCTGTCCACCACGTGCGTAAATGTAACATCGCTAGCGGCTGACACTATATTTGCCATATAATTTCCGAATGTGGCGAGATCAACTACAGGAAAATTACGCTTATAAATTGCCCAATCAAGTTTCAGATTAGCTGGAAGTTTTTCAATTAGCTCTTGTAGTAGAGATGAGTTCGCAAGATGTGCTAACTGTCCCGCGGCTTGTAAATGTGCACTAAAATTCTGGCACGCTAGACCAAAGCTAATCAAAGTTTCCAGTTTCTCCGGTCTTGGAGAAGGCATACCACGAATTCTGCATAATAGAGAATTTATTATCAACTCTGGTTTACCATATATTGTCTTCAAGGTATCAATCACGATAGGAACAGATGAGGGGGTCAGCAAGTAACTTCTAACGGCCTCCATAGCATTTCCTCGCAGACATCGTTGAAGACGCATCATGTTCTCTCCATCGGAAAATCCACACATTTCTGTAGAACTTTGGAAGCTACTCATGAAAAGAGGCCAATCAACCGGATCGCCCGAAAAGGTTGGAAGTTCTTTGGGAACAACGTGTCGCGCTGCTAGCTGCTGACTACTTGGGCCGCCTAACGGTTGAGACCAGGCTTCCCAGCAGTACTGCTTTTCAATGACATCCGCCACGAGATAGCATGAACTGTCGGAGCGCAAAGTCGAAAGCCCAGTCTACAATATGTGTGAAGCATACGCCGAACTGTAATGGCAACAGCGCTCGCATGCCTAAATGAATGCTGTCACTGAGACAGTTTGTACTCGCCAGATTGATGAGAGTATTCTATCCGGAGAGTAGTCAAACCGAACGGGCTGTTTGTATCCTGTTTCTTTCTGTTCGCTCATTCGCATAAAATGTTACGGAGACAGCCTTTGAAAATCGAAGACATCCTTTGATTTTAAGGGCATTACTGTTACGAAGGGCTGTCGCAAGCCGGCTGTCTCATCAATGTCTCTTGAAGCAATAAACCGGCTGTTTCTGGAGACGAGCCGTGGGTCATAGTGCGCTCGCACTATTTCGGCTGCCTCAATGAAATGGTACTAGTACATACGATTGCGTTGTTGGGATTACCTTTGCAGGAAACTTTAGTAACGTTTCATTACAATACCATTGTGAAATAAAGAAATTGTTTTAGATTTATTTATACTGTCGGCGAAGGCAATGAATTTTAATAACTAACGAATATTAAAAGATAAACACTGAGTTTTGTGTAACGGCTCATATATATGAATTTCTAAAGTATTGATCCTTACTGCTTCCTTCTTATTCCTAAAGAAACAGATACACTTCCATTCATTAACAATACTCCGAAAATGTCTTATGCACCCTTATTCTGAATAATGACGTTTGATTTTTGGATCGAATCGTAGCTACTTTTCACAACTAATTAATTATGTAGTGTATTTAACGTTACTCCACCAATAGTCGGCACACTTTGGTACCCGTGCCTCACCGATTTCGTTGAAACTATAGAATATGATACTCTGAACCCAAATAAGATGTTTGGTGCACTTTGAATAGTTTTCGACCATAAAATTGAATGGGCAACTTTTATGTTTATATGTGAACATGTGCTTTCAGATTTTCGCTAAAAGTGTTTTAAAAAGAAAAATATAATGAAACCATTATTTTTCCCAAAAGCATCAAATTTTTTGGTTTACCCCAAACTTTGTTACAAATTTAGTATTCTCAATTGTTCTTTTCCACATAGGAATCAATCAACTAATAGCTTAAATTTATTTAAAATAGCTTAAATTTAGTTGTTCATTTAACATTCACATAGGTTTTGCCAGCAGTTGAAGGAATGAGAATATAAAAAACGTTGAGTTCTTAATTTGTTACTACCTTTGAGAACAGATCTTCAATAAACCTCTTTTGTTTTCATAAATATCACAAAACTAGAAAAATAAGTTTATAAGTTTTTTTATGGAATTCAGTGCCTAATCATATAGCTTCATTGCGGCTTAAATTGACTTTCCCTTTGCTCTCATTGCAAGTTTCTAAGTACTCCCCGGACCTTGTAATTGAGCTCTTTTTCGTTGAGGTGGTAGATCTTTTAGTACCATCTACACAAATACAGGGTCCGCAACCATGAAGTTGATTGGGGGAGCTCTCAGATAAAAAGTAGTTCAACAGATGGTTGTTTATGTGAAGAAAAGTTAAGAAGAAATTTTCATCGCAAATCATTTAATCATCGCAAATCATTTAATTAAAAGCCTTCCATTTAGTTTCATCCATATTCGACTTCTTGTTTCGAAATTAAGGGATGATCAGTACCAAAACTGGGAATTTAAAAATTTAATTTTTGAATTTTAAATAAATGAAAGACAAATTCGTGTCATATACAGCTCTTAAATTCTGTTTCTCCTAGGATAACTAAAACAATGAGTTTCTTAGGGTCGGAAATGACTGCTACAATATTATTATTATTATTATTATTATTATTATCATTATTATTATTATTATTATTATTATTATTATTATTATTATTATTATTATTATTATTATTATTATTATTTTCATTATATCTTTTATTTATTCCCGGTTTCAAACTTAATTGTTCACCGGGGATTTACACCTACATTTTTCAGAACATAATTTCTTTTTAGAAAGAAAACTGTTAAATATGTGCAAAGAACTCGGCTCTCAGAAAGTTTGACTATTTTGTTACAATATTTATTGATTCCTGATTGATTTTTTTAAATGCAGACACAAGCTACTAAGGCAATTAGATTTTAGAAAATTTTCGACATTATTAGACTTTTAACTGCGGAAGTCGGATCCGAATTAAATTCAATAGTTCGCTTTGCTATTCACGAATAACTTTCCTTTTCCGTGAGGGCGTGAGAGTCGACTCAAACAGAAAACGAAAAATGTGTACGAGAATTGTAGCGAGCGCATATAAACTGGATGTGCTGTTTGAAATTTCAATGCACCGCATCTTCTTCTGCGTGCGGCTCGTGATTGCAACATCTACATTTCCAAAATTGGATTGAGCGTAAAAGCACATAAAGGAAATGATTGAGATACTTCTAGAAGTTTACATGAAATTGTCCTTTTAACTGTAGATATAAATTTGGGCCTCAGTTACTTTTATAGCAAGTTTTGTGGTAAACAACGACATTAAGTTAAAGAATTCAAAATATACTGACACAAGCTTCTACTTGATGAAAGATACGCTTTAACCGAGTTTTAAATTTTACAATGTAAAGTGACAGTTTCAACGTGTGTAAAAGTCGCGAACTTCTGGTAGCTATGACCAAAATAATGTAATAGTTAATATGCTGTTTCTGGAAATAAGATAATTCTATGCATAACAGGAAGAAAATGATTCAGCAGATTATCAGCACAACCCTATATCATATAAGTAACCGTACTATATCCGATTTTTTTTTTTGGAATATATTCCAGGGTAATAGAAACACCATACTATTCATATATAGAAGAGAACTTGATATGTATGGAAAGCTTGAGACCACATTACTCAAGAAAGACATTATTACATAACTTGGGGAATTAAAACTTTTTTTCTAAATAAAACAAAATAAACATTCGAATCTGTTACGGGCAACCATGCTGCATTCCACGCTTGGAAACATATTTTTTGGAAGAACCGGAATTTTTCATTCAGTTTTTGCATTCAAAGCTTTGTTGTACGGTACCTGAAAATAAGATGTTTCTGGATGATTTTTGCCTTGCAAATTCCGACTCCAAATTTTTCACTCAAGGTTTTTATTCGATTGGTGGTTCAACGTATAACGAACTTAACGAGCCAGGTTTTGTATGTTTCATTCCTGACTTGAAAGAATTCTTAGTGTCCGTAGTATTGCAGCACTGGCCATGCAAAAATCCCGTAGACTTACAAGTCGACTGCAAAGCTAACGCTAACGAGTATCGAATACGGAATCTTTGATTTGAACATATCTTTCGCTACGAACATTTATTTACCGTTAACATATAAATCTAAAATCTGATTCAATTGGCTTTTACACTCTTATATAAGGAACGATTGCGCCTTTACTATCCTGAAGGAAGAGATAAAGAGGATGAAAATAATGCTCCACGCACATCAGTACGCGCATACACTATGAATGTTACAGCCCACAAACCGACCGCAAACTGCCTGAAAGGAGCACGCCGAACTGACTCAGCTATTAAAAAACATTGCTCTTTAATTAATCGATCTATCAATTCATAGAAGATCGACCAAAATATAAAAATTAACTTTCATTAAAACCAAAGTCCGTTCTTCAATCCGTTTCGTATTAGGAGTTTCGTATATTATTAATTATCAATTATATTGTTATCAATGCCCTACCAACGGTGATTGCTATGCGCAATGATCAACCGCTGCGCAAAGCAATCACCAAAGGCAAAACTAAAACCCACATGCTTGCCTCGAATCTTCATAGCAAACCAAGAGCAACAAATTTGAACCGCACCGGTTACTGTCGCAGACCTGGTCAAGGGAGAGTAATATTTTGCTCTCGACAGAAACAACGCAGTGACTGATACCCGAAGCTTACTGTCGCAACAGCGAGAACTTCATGCTTCTTCGGCTGTCGTGGACCATGACAAAATGTCTTAAGATGGAATGAACTGTCGAACGAAGTGAATGACGGCAACGTTGGCTGTACAGAACTATTTGTCTAAGGGCTGTCGTGATGAAACCTATCACAAGGCTGTCATGGAAAGAGTAGCATGACATCCTCAATAATAATGTCGCGCGGCGGTACATTTGGGAAGCCTGGTTGAGACTGTACTGCCGTCGATGAATGCGCAATGGGAGAAACAACTGGCGATAAACAACTGGACACCGTTTGCACGGAGGGAGGGAGTAAACTCATTTGAGTCCGAGGGGTACTTATGTTTGAGGGCTGGAATACCGATGAATGGTTCATTGGGAGTGAACTGAGTCTGTATGGTTCGGTTAAGGGCTCAAGTTCTATGATTGATGAGATCTGGTGTGAAGTTCGAGGAGTCGTATGAATGAACGACGTACTCGTTTGATTTATTGGAATCATTGTCTTTGAATTCATACATGCCTGACTTACCGAATCTGAAACAAATACGAACTGCTTTGTCGACGGATAACCGAGACGGGGAACATCGTTATTTACTGTGCCAGCTTGCTTGGCGGGTAAAATATCCGGTCTGGTCTCGACTTCTACCCGTTCACCTGCAGTAACGATACACTGGTATTGTGTAGACGAAGGCTGCTGCTGATGGCATTGGGAATTCCGCCTCAATTGTATCTGCATATCTTGAGCATTTGCCGGTTGAGGCGAAAGTCGAAGGCGCCGCTGAAGATTTTCCATTCTTTGCTGGAGCTCCAACAGTTCGTATGTTAAATCGCTTGGACAACGCCGGTTTCGCTTCTGAGACAGTGGGACTTTTTGTTTTACTTTCAGCATTCTCGTGGGTTGATACTGGTTTCTCGATGTTAGAATATGACCTTGCATGGCTAACAACAATGTGTGGTGCTGGGAAGGAACTTTTTGGAATCGTTCCTGTTAGTGACTGAAGGCCGGTGGGGTTTCGTGTATTCCCGATACCAACTCTTGTTGTCGGAACTGATTGGCTCTGCAGCCATTCCGCTATCCTCCGTGTACCACAACTTGTTCGGTGACTTTTCACACTACCACGTTCTTCCGGATCATCGAGTTGAGCGAACAATAGCTTATACTTCTTCCCGAGATACTCCTGCTCTAATCGCAAAGCTTTGTCACGTAAAACTTTTGTCGTGAATACGACTTACTTTATTATGGGGCGCCTTTTTAAAATTTACCCTCTGAGAGAGTGATAAGTTTTTGATCGTGAATATCTCCTGTTGTATCTAATGAATCAACATAATTCTTGCTACATGCCATCGGAAATATGATCACAATTTTATGATAAAATTTTCAGTTGTGTGACATATTCTCGAATAGTTCAAAATTAAACTTTTCTGAAATGTTTGGTATAAACGACTATCAAAGAGGATAATTCATAAGGCGCGTTTGCCTTTCTCGTATTCTGAAAGCTCATAGCTCAGTGATCTGTAGAAGGATTTATATAATCTAACTACCAATAGAATCGAAAATTTTCAACTTGAACGTGTATTGCAACAACATTGAAGTTTTTCAATAGTACATTATTGAAAAACCTGTTTGATTTAACTCATGACAGCACCAGCCAATCAGAACTCGAGATGTCTGCATCTATACAAGAGCATCCATATAAAAGTTGAGTGATTCATTTTTCCTACCATTTTCTGAGCAACTGTTTCCGAAACAAGACACACGAGAGCAACATCGAGGACCTGTCGTCTCACTGTTTCCCGATCTGAATGCACGAGACACAATGACGCACAATGACACCGAAAATCGGTAGAAAGCCAGCCAAAAAGTCCAGCAAGGCCCATTGCCGAAACAAGACACACACGAGAACCATCTCAGATCTTAATATTTCCTACCAAAGATTCATCAAGATGGAAGTTAAATTAATTTGCACCGTCACTAACACATTCAATTACGAACGGCAATGCGAAAGCGAAAGTGATGATGTTGAACACATCTTTATACTAGTGTGGGGTCGTGTGAAAATATGCCATGCGAAACAGGCTTGCCATATACATATACAGGTTAATCTGTATTATTATTATTATTATTACTATTACTATCATTATTATTATTATTATTAGAATGACTCTTGCATACCGATCGTCGATACATTTCTGACCAGGCCATTGCAATTGTCTCGTGCTGAAATTTCGAGAAGAATCAGATATCTTCGAACTTCATAGCTTCAATAAAAATAAACTACAAATTTGTCGTACCTCGCCTCCTATATTAGCAAATTAAAAAGGAATTGTTTCAAGTTTGGAATATATAGTTGTAGAATAGTAGCTGTTTAATGTAACTAATCTGTACTTTAATGTAGGTGCATCGCTTCAAACTCTATTAGTGAAAAAGGGGAAAGCTTGCACAATTCATACAATCAATCAACTAACTGATATTCGGAAAAGTGATGGGAGCGTGTCAGTTTTTTCGTATTCACGACATCTAGTTATGTCTCTGACATTACCCACCCGCCTTTTTCCCGTTCTTTTTCTTCCTCCAGATTACGAGATTGCATCTGCTTTTCCTCTTCTAAACGTTGTAATTCTAGAGCGGTCCTAGCTGCATGGCTGCTTGAAGTGGATGATCTCCCTGATTTACTACCGTATATAATCAGTGGTACGGCTGAGCATGTCTCGCAAATGAAATGGCGATCTTTCGCTGCTATACTGTCGTTGACATCAGCACAAGCGAAATGATGATACACTAGACATCTTTCACATTCCACCATTTTGCCCGAATCGGGTTGCCCACATGGACATCGCTTTATTGCAGTATTTTGCCGCGTTCTCGGCATTTTAGCAATTATATTATTAATTCAGCACTAAATCCGACGGATTTCTGCCGTAGAAATCTAAAAGTTTGTTGGCAAATGTGACAGGATTCGTTCGGATCCGTAGAGCGAAACTCAGGTTTAGGTTAGAATTTGCTTTTAGCTGTAATTTTGCTTGATATTAGAGTTCACATAATATTAATTCAATGGTTTCAACACTTACATTTCTAGTCCTTAATTTTAATCTGTCTGTCATCTGTCCAACAATATGAATATGAATTTTGTATTACTTTTATCTGACCTAGCATAAGAAAGGTAGCAGTTAGCCTACAACTTCGTGTCTGGCATATACCGATGCTGATCAAATACTGATCATATCATCTAAATAGGTAAGATCACCGAGTGCTAGTTGATTGTGTTTGTTATCTTGCTTTCAATCACTGGGTGATCGGTGTCATGCGAACTGTCGTCCTGAACACATGGTATGATAATACACCATGATTAAAACTTCTCGGATCATGATCCATTTGGACTGATTTCACTGGAATTCGAACGTAACGCACTTGACGTTGATGAGTATAACTTCAGGCGTGTTTCTGCTGCAATGGTAATTTTTGCAACATAAATTCAGGCGTTATGTTTTAAAATATGAAGGTTTCAAATATGAATTATTGGTGTGATGAACGTATTTTTATGCGATTTCAACTAATGTCTCAAATGATGTACATTTGAACATCAAAACAGTAGAAAGCACGACGATTTTTTTTAATCAGAAACATTATCAATTAAAATATTAGGTTTCTGAAAAACGACGCCTAAAATAACGTGTTTACTTGCGTTAATTGCTTCAGTTTTGATTTTGTGTTTCAGAATTTAAACACTTAAACGAACTGCATGAAAAACACGTGTGAATCAAACTTCTTATTGATTGCGCGGATTGATTTTTCCTTTTTTGTTTTCAAAATATCGTTTGCAAAATCGTCTTATTCAGAATATTTAGGTGAATCAATACAACTTGTGTTGTTATATCTATGAAACGAATTAATCAAGGTGGTTGAAACTTTTTTTTCTGATTTTCGTTAGATGGTGTTTCAAATTCACAATCGAATTTATTTTTCGGTTAACGCTAGCTCTCGGAATATTAATCTAACAATAACGGTGACATTAAATACGTAAGAATACATTCTAACAAAATGTAAAATTGTTGCTTAACAAATGAATAGCATAGCCGGTGGGTAAAGCAACAAATTTTTTTGAATGAATATGCTTCAGGATCAAGTAAAAATGTTCAGTAATTGTTGCTTTTCATTGGCTGCTTTTTGCCTTACCATTAATCTATTAAGCAATCCATCACATCACATCACTTGAGGCAAAGGGTTCAAAGTGATATCCCGGTAGAGAATTGGAGTTACGAGATTTGAAAGAAATACTTTCCTCAAGTAACGCATTTTCGAACCATGAATAATTTTCATGGGAGGACAGTTATTGCTCATGGTTTCATGAGAAATTAAAATGATTGGTTTCATGATTTTCAAATCATGACAGTAGTAATGGATTTCTTTCCGTGTAGTTACCAATAAATTCGTTGTAACATCGAAAATTGTCTGCAAAGATTTGCGATGATACAAACAAAATACAGCTCTACGTCATTCTTCGTGCTTTTCTCATGTACATGTAAACATGTTTTCAACTCACCTTGGGATATTTTTCCGCGACATAAAACATCAGTCAATAATGCGCGACTTCCATCAGCTGAACCTCGACAGAAGGCGGGCAGATAATCAACCGATAGGTTCATCGGGAATTTTTCCCGCGGCCCTAATTCACCAAAAGCTACGCACCAGAACACAATCAATCAATTTGAAACTGTGCGAAACATATTGTATTATCCTCCTCTTAACGCTCGCACAGGCCTACTAGTTAGTAATTAATTTTGCAATTTCAAATGGTCTACAATATACAAACCATTTCGCACCTGCTCATTCTGCTACTAACGCAGAAGGCAGCGCCGTTCTATTAATCATATCATCATAGAGCTGCTTCGTGAGCACTTCGTTATACCACTTTTTGAATATGATTATACGATGATATACAATACACTGAAGTCTTTTTTATGCGAGTTTACGTACCGCATAAAAACCGCATAACTCTGAAACTTCGCATAAAAAAAACCGCATAACTCTGAAAATTCACATAAAAAAGTCGCATAAAAAAACACATAGAAAACCGCATAAAAAGACCTTAGTGTACAATGAAAAACGAACCCATTTCTTCAACAGTTTAATATACGTATCTTTATTGTGTAGTCTCTTAATACTTCATTGATTCTATATAATGTTGCTGTTGTGTTTATCTGTCTTCGACGCGTCCTTGGCTCTCGTTCAGCGATGCAAAACAATGACATTATTGTCTTTCAATTTCACATCGAACGAGTCCTGCCACCGTCGTCGATATCTCGCTGAGACTGTCACTTTTCTTTATTGATCTAAATACACGAACCTTAAACTACCGGGATGTGAACACGATGAAGAAACTTAGATTTTCCACATGATTATACATATGATTAATGCCGTAAAGTATGTTAGCGTTTGTTCAATTTGTTTTGTTTTTTTTACAGGGGATACTATGATAGGTAGTATTCGTGAATTCATTAGGCTAGGGCTTTTCTGCCGCTATAAGTAATGTAAAACAATTAAATACTAATTTGTTTGATATAATGTTTGTCTTTATATTCTTGTTTGTTGTTTAAATACGGTATCTGTCTTGCACAGGTTTCATTTATTTGCGTTTTTTTTGTTTGTTTAACATCTGAACAATTCGATTCGGTTATGGCGCAATAAACACTTTAAGATTTAACAACATTCAAGTATAGTGAACTAAAACCGTTTGCCGAAGACACAACAACTGATAGAATATGTCTTTTTTATTTTTTGGTAAATTTCTACATACTTCAAAGTCTTCTCAGTAATGGCATTGATTTTTATATATAGGGTATGATTTGCTCGTGGGAAGGATGACTTACTAGAAAGGGAGGATTCAACTGGCAGCTGCCCAAGTTCGACATCCTAACTTAAATTATTATTTCTGATGGATTTCACGTTTATTTTTTGACAATTTACAATTTTCGCTTATGATTTAAGCAAATCGAACGGAATCAGTGAACATAAATAGATACAACTTTTGACTAACTAAATCACTACGTTCCACTAAAGATTGAATTGATCTCGTTTTGGGGGTCACCGTTAATTTTGCAAGAGAGAAAAATATCGTTTATCGGTATTTGGTAACTATACGAATACCCGCTTTATTATACTTTCAGTACTGGATCTGAACCGATTCTATGTTTTCTTTTTTATGTGAACGAAACAGAGCCTAAGATCTAACTTTTTTTTTCTCCGTAGGTTATGTACAAGGAACTAACCCGTGGCTACACGAGCGTAGTAACTATGCTATACACTTTGTATTGATTGCGTCGAGACTAGTATGTATGTACAGGTCGCTCTTCCTCCACAATTATCGACACTATTCATTTTGTTCAGTTGTGTTCTATTGATGAGCCTATTACCGATTTTCGATTATTAACTTAGCCTTTATCGAATCTTGATTTTTCTTCTCACTGCCGTAATAACCAATCAGCATTTTCTTTTTCTTACATACTATATTTTATTGTATTTGTCACTTTCGCAATGGTTTCATTGTTTTGATGATTGATAAATGAACCCAAATCATACATGAACGTAATACTTAAGCTAAATGGTAATTTGGAGTATGGAAATGTTTCACGACTGATTTTCGGTCAAATATTTTATATATCATTCTCGATAAACGATTGAAACTTAACAACAATGTACAACAGAATCTTTCTTCGGTAAGTAAACTAATAGATCGCGATTGATTTATTAGGATCAATCAAACGATTTCAATATATTCTTACAGGCTAGAGTTTTATTATTGTCAACACAGCCATTGAGAGTGAGTACACCTCAAGTAGTCATTTTAAATTTAATCTTAATTCAATACGATTATATGTCATCTACATGTTTTCTAACATCGCTTCGAACATTCCTTCATTCGCATACACATGCTCAAATTTACTTCTTAAACTATCAAAGAGAAAATAATTCGATTAGATTCTAGCTATTTTTAGTATCATACGTCTTAAAATTTGATAATTCAACGAAATAGTAAACAATAACGTAACAAATCGGTGATAGTATGTCAAAAGGATGAGTGTCCTTTCCAATATTAAAAAGTAACTGTGCCCACTACTCACACACCTAGCAAAAATCGTCTTCCGAGTCCGACATATCCGAGCGTCATAAATTTCTACACTGACATTTGCTTGTAAGGCGTGGTATGATTGACACATATTCGAATCATTCTTGTAACATTCAGTCATTTTACGAATTACCCTTCGAAAAATTCACATCTTAATAGATGCACATAAAGGGAGCGTTGCGATTCACTTACATTCACAATTAAAAACATGTAAAGATAAGCCATATCTTTAACTTCTCAGTTAATTTAGCTGAAGCTTGCATCGATACAGACGCAAAATTTAATTTTTACATGTTAGTCCATGTAATATTGTGTCATCGTCGCAAAAAAATTACGGTATACTTGAATTTACGTCAAGCGTAAATTCAATTTTTTTAAGAGTGTACATTTGCGTCACCTGTAAATGTCATACATATTCGCTGTGTAGCTTTACATTTATCATACGAAAAATTTCCGGTATTACCCCGTAGATATGAAACCAATCTACCGGATGATGTGGAAAGTGCACACTAAGAAAAGTTTACATCTTTATAGATGCACATAAATGGAGCGTCGAGATTCACTTACATTCACGATTCAAAACATGTAAAGATAAGTCATATCAGTAACTTCACAGTTAATGTAGCTTAAGCTTACATCGATATAGACGCGAAGTTTATTTTTACATGTTAGTAGATGTAATATTGTGTCATCACCGAAGAAATTATGGCATGTTTGAATTTACGTCAAGCGTAAATTTCATTTTTTCTAAGAGTGTATATGATTTTTAAAATCGATAAAAACAAGTAATGAGTGAAAATTTGCATGTTTCAGCATTTGAAAATCTATCCGAAGTCACTGTCACTGTTGACGCTCTAATATATCGAAGAATCTGAAGACGTAAATTTACATGATTTTTTCTAGGTGTGTAAATTTTTAAATCGAAAGTAAAACTTCGTTTTATGGCCAATTCTATGAATTTTTAGACTCTTGCGCTAAAAATTTTGACAAGAACTTTTTGCTCACACACTAATATTAGTACAAATTCCATATGCCGTGCACATCAGGGATGCCAGGTTAAATTTTTAAGCAGGTTTTGAAAAGTTTGTGCAATCAAATTGTTGCAGTGACAGTGGAGAAATTATCGCATTTTGTCGTGCAAAAGTGAAAGTTAAATGCTCCAAAGACGTAAATTTCATAAATGTCCATTTAACATTTGAAAATAAGTACAATCCTTAAATATCTGCGGTGTTAATCAAAAATCTGTAAATTCAGGTATAAATCTGCATAAATGGCATCACTAGTTTTTATATACTGGACTTATTTTTATGTGTGTACTGCGAGAAACGAACTATGCAAATATTTTATTCTCAGGAGTCTAATCAAGTATAAAATGCGCATTACACGATGGATGAATTTTGCTCAGTAAATTCCATGAAAATTGCTTTCAGACTTTTGCCGTCAGAGCCAAATCTACCAGTTCCGTACTTGAGAGCCATGGAGAGGTCAGGTCTTGATTGGTAGCGAAATTTTGGCAGATACGTTTTGACCAGAGTTGCCAGATCTGCAGATTCGTCTGTAAATCTGCAGATTTCGGGTATAGTGCTGCAGACTTTATTTGTTGTTCAGACTTTTGTAAATCGTGTTTTTTGCAGACTTTCGTTCAAATTTACAGACTTTTGAAATTGCCGCGACCTTGTTTTTTGCTCGCCAAGTCATACTAAATAGAGAAATTGCTGCCAGCAAGGCATGCTTGCCGACTGCAGACATTTACAGACTTTTGAAACCCTGTCCGCAGATTTGATTTGAAATTTTTACCTGGCATCTCTGGTTTTGACAGATGCGAAAAAAATGTCGCTTTCCAGTTGGTTTCCAGAATCCATAAGCGGGTAGAATGCCACTTGAAACTACCTTATCATGAACTGTTGATTTGTATTTGTATTTGTATTTGTGCGCTTGGATGCTTTGAAATATATTATTAGGTTTGAAAAATTATGCTTATGTCACACCCCTCCCTCCTCTCTCTTTACCTTTTTCTCTCTGATTACAATAACCTTTTCAACCACATTGAATTTTCACTCGTGTTTCGATTTTACTAGTATACTAAATACCATTATCTTCTGGCCAAGCTTCCAACGTGTGAGCACGTCATTTAGTGATTTACGCGATTAACTAAAGCTCATCTGCAGTGGCAGCTTGGTAACAGCCTTAGGGTGTCAGTAAAAATGAAGTGATTAGTAGGCTTTAGGAATGTAGGATTGTCGATCGATTAGCTATAGATAATCGATTAATAACCCAGATAATCGATTGGTATTGAATCTATTAGTTTGAAACTAATATTCGATTTTTGAACTGATTGAATAGTTTAATAATTCTATAGAAACACACACAGAAACAAATATACAGGCTGACATATGAACTGTGTGTAAAATTTGCTCAATCAGCATGGCGAACACTTGGAGATGTCACCACGATCGACACGAGGTGCCACCAAGATTTGGGTGCGGCTTTCACATGAGCCACAATTTTGGGTGCAACATTCACTTCACGCTAGATTTTTGTTTTGCTGTTGGTTAAAATGACAGGTTTTTTTGTCGTTTTATTCCGATCGAATTTTCGTGTGATTTATGCGACATGGAAATAAAGTTGTCTTTAACACTTAAGAACATCGTGTGATAAGTGTTAAAATTGTTGTAGTTGGAATATTTCTATAACAGGCAGGAGAATCTTGTTATCGTTCCGGAACGTAGAAGAACGATTTGAATGATCGCGGCGGATAGTCAAGTAGATGGCAGTAGTGTTTCCAACGTATAGCAAATTCAAAATTTACACAGGATTTTGAAAAATTTTGTTCGAGCCTGTTTATATGTTATCTGTGATTGAATAATCGAGTAATTCGAAACATCCGACATCTCAGGTAGGCTATTGATTTCATCAATTTCGCCTTTTATACAGGTTCCCAATGTTGCACCTAGGGATGGAAAGTATTTTCTGATCAGAGAAATGAATGAGCTTTACAGGAACTTTTATCATTGGATAAAAATAAGGTTTTTTTAGGGGATTGGCATTTCAATGTTAACCATAAATTATTGAAATATTTTCCTAGTTCCGATGTCTGTGCTCTGTCATAAAATTCCACCCTTATCTGTCATAGCTAAAAGCTTGCCAGCGAATAATTTCTTTAATTCTTGTTTAAAAGAATGATCTCCATTTTTTTTTCAGCGAAATTATTTTTAGATTATTATTTATCTATCAACTGTATCCGAATAATTCATAAACAAACTGATACTCTAATTCTTAATATTTACAACCGATATGCACAATCTCACTCAAGCACAGTCACATTTGTCTAATTTTATCTGTTATCGAATAGTTTTCTCTGTGATCTATAGAATGGTATCAAACTATTTATGCTAAATGTAGACATCAGCCAAGTTAACCAACCGCCAAACTCTGCAATATTTTGAGTAGTTTTGTAACTGTTAAATGTTTTTTATAGTAAAATTTCACTGTGAATTGATTCTATATCTTTCATGGAATGTTAGAAATTATCGTATTTGTGTAGAAGAAAAACGACTACCTAAATAACAATACTGAGACGTACTAATCAAGGTGCCAGCTGATTGCCATTCAAAGTGTGAAAGTCAAAAATAAAGCCGATGAGACGGAATTGAATGTGTGTGTGTCTATTCTGATTTGCAACCGACACTGATAGATATAGAACTGTAAGTGAATGCTGTGGTGACCAAGTACGGCGAAGCATGCTTGGTTCTTCTAGTCAATTGGTCTTTCTCTTCTCTTCATTTGGGTAGTTTAATTGGTAAAACAATTTCCCCAGTTAGGAGTTAGTCTAAGTGAGCTCGTTAACCAAAATGTTTCTGCCAGTAAATAATCTGCTTATTAGTGAAGCTCGTGGGTGTTGCCATGTTTCCAAACCCCTTGGAACTTTGCTACAACAGCAATAGAAATTGAAATTGATTTTATGCCACTCGGTGTAGTTTTTATTTTCACAGTTTTCATTTTTACGCTTGGAGAAAACATCGGAAACTAACGAAAATTCTGTCATAGCTTATGTCCAAGAATTCAATCAGATGTTAAAATTATGGTCGGAAAACATTCGCCATAATTTATTACCGACTTGTAACAGTGCAAAAAGATCTCAGGTGTAACGACACACTATATCGACATGACATGATACCACGACAAATTACATTGCTTACTATGAGTAGAAAGAAGAGGCAATATCTCCCCTCTCACTGACAACATCAATGAGAGCTCTTATCTTTCACTCATTTTCACCACTGTTATATAGAGTATGCAAGCATCATGAGAGCGCTAGTGCAGATTTTTTTAGGTGGACGCAGATATTTATACCGAAGTGTGCATGCCGGTGAGCACTCTGACTAGCAACTCTTAACACGATTCAATCAGTGCCATCAAAAAGAAACGGATATCATCGCAGAAACAAAAAAACCGGCATGGATCATTTAACATAGAATAGACACCAGTGCGAGAGTGAATTTCTTCCGATGATCTGTCTGAGAATCAAAGGTTAGCACGCTTCTGTGAGGATTCTCTCTGAAGCAACAAACGGTCGCTTATTCTCGTTTTGGGATCCGATAATTGCGATAGAATCATTTTACTATTGCCGCTTATTTTAACTATGTGCATGTAACCTTTGTATAAATTGTGTCTATGAAAATGTATGTGAATGCTCCACACAAGGGTTTTGAAATATTGCAACCTAGTACGAGAATCGTCGATTCGATTTTCTGCGATAATTGTCAACTTGCGATTCTCTCTTGGTAAATTCCACACAGCACCGTTCATTACCAAACAGTAATTTTTTAAAGGGCCGTGAAATACTCGAAGTATGAAGTGGAGAGAAGAAATGTAGAAAAATTTTCTCACGGTTCATGCATTGAGAGATACGAGTTCTTGTAGCATCTTCTACCGGATTGAAAATGTTATATACAATATAGATAAATATCGACCAGCTTCTGTCAAATCATCGGGAATCACCAACACTGGCGTGGGTTACGCATATTCAGCAATCTATCGTTCAAATTTTGCTTTTCCTTGCTGCGAAAACAGATTTTCATAGCAAGGTCAGCGCTATCTTCTATAAATAAAAAAAAAATCACAGAAGTGTTCTTTTACAAGTACGCACATCACTTGTATCACTTGGGTGTATTTAGGCTAGAGCGATTCATGCGAAGAGAATGTGGTTCACTCGAACCAGCTTCTTTAAACACAATCACATACTCAAAGTTTGTCTATTCGACACTGAGAAGAAATGCGCTTTCCTTTTTGTTTGGTGTTCGCTGACTGCATCCCCAGTGTAGACATAAATCTTACACCAGCTTGTATCACTCTAGTGAAATGCCATCACTGTATGCATATAAACAAGAAGTATGTACTTTTTTCAATTTAAACACAAGCTTTGATTCAAAACTATGGATTTGGTTATTTCGAAATGTAAAATGTGATTTCGTCATTGTAGCTCAATCTTTATCAACTGTTCTTCCGACTTCACGAGCTTAAAACTCCGCAGACTTCAACTATCGGTATACAGTTAACACAAAGTGTCAGAATGTCTGTGCATAATTATGCGTTACAGAGCAAATTCAAATGGAGGTATTATGGAAACTATCATATTTTTGCAAGTTTGGAGACCATTTGTAGAGAAGAATGAATTTGTATTCTCTTTTCGAATATCAAACGACGTCTTGACGAATCTTATTACTTATTTTAAAAACACCGCTCTTTCATTGCTCGGTCTAACATTCTGCAGGCCTCTACCAATTTCGATGAATTTGTGAAAATCGTGTGTGCACAATTAGTTGAACTAATTTCCTGAAAAAGATATCCGAATTCAATACGGATAAGCCTGGATGGAGTATGTATATAATAAAGACGTTCAAGATAACAATTATCTATGCCCTAAAGTACGGCAATCTTAGTAAAATTGGAAAAACAGTTCCAGAAAACTCAGGAGAAGGTTAGACAGTTCAAGTCTTGTCTCTGGGGATTTTTTTTTCATAATTATCATAATCCCAACTCATTATCTCACGTTTTCCGTTTGATCGTCAGTTTTGCGTCTCTCGTTGAAACGATATGAATCTTTCGTCGTCAACCCAGTAAATTTTTGTAAGCCCGGCAACCCGGCAGCTACTTCTAGCACCGAGCTGGACATAGACCCTATTTTTACTTAAATGTTCAGTAATTGTGACAGCTTTCATCTCTTGGTAAATATATGTCCCAGTATCTTAGAACTCGATCAGTGTGCTTACAAGATTATATTATTAAAAAAAATGCTCTTTTGGTAAATTTATGTTCTCCGAAACTTTCACCGAGCGCTCTGCTATTAAAAATTTGAAACATATTTCAACTGTTTACACGAGATTAGATACCATTTTCGCAGTGAAATTTAGAAACTACACGCAAAAGCCAGCGATCGCAAAACAACTAAAATGTTAGTTGTTTTTTTCTGAATTTGATTGGTTAACATTTGGTACAACTAATCAATTGTTCGTTTAATGGCAGTTTAGCAGTGACACCCAGCCAGATTGTCCCGGGTTGGCGGTTCAATGCATAGGACGCTGGTCTTACAAGCCAGCTGTCGTATGGTCGAGCCCCGACCTGGAAGGATTCTTAGTGTCAATATTACCCATAGTACTAGCCATGCAATGATTCTGTACGCTAAGAATCGGTTGTGAAGTCTGTTGAAACAGAAAGGTTAAATTCCACGACAGGAATGTAATGCCAAGACTTGACCCAGCAAAGACACGCACTACAAATGAGTAATGAAACGTTACAGTTGAGCAATGACATACACTCTAAGTGAAAAATTAAACGTTTCAATCAGGTGTCACTCGAGCAACAAAGCAATGATACAATCCCAGTAAAACTAACTGTATGCATGAGAACAAAAATGTTGTTTTAACCAATTATTCTGTTTACCGTTTGAACAACGAAATTTTACCTAAGTAGGCTGCTCACAAAACTCATAGATCATATAGAAATTCGACAAAAGATTATAATTCCCAAGAGGGAATTCACCAGCAAAATGTTCACAGGGCATTAACAAATGTTTCCTCCACTTGCAGAATGGCTCACTGGAAGAGCTTTTTTGATTCCGTTTTCAAGAATGCTACTTACAAGCCAAATCTGGACTTTCAAGAAAATACAAATGCTATCACTTTACTTTAGTAGCACGTTTTAGGCGTTAAGTGTTTTTAATTATATTGAAATGAACTGTCCGAAAATACATTACTCGCAGATGAAATTAAAACATTTATAGTGTATCCAGTACACGGATAACTGGTTTTACAATTAACTCTTATGTTCTTCTGCATACTTTTACTCACATGAAACGGCCACTACGTAACTGACATAAATGACATTCATTTGCCATTGCAATATTTCAATATGAAACGTTTCTGGTGAAATGAAGAGGATTTTTGTTTTGCGTTTTGCTGTCTTCATTCTCCACCAAGTGACAGCATTTGAACACAGCAATTTCGTTTACCTCAACCAGTGCGGTAAAATTTCATTTTCAATCGAATAATATAAGATGAAAATGAAATTTATGGCCGCTGACCGTCAGCGTATCCCTACTAATTCATTTGACTTTTGTTGCCATTTTCAAGTGAAGTTCCCAGAATTCATCGTCAGTTGAATAGTCGTACCTAGTCATTTGAAGTTTTGCTTGCTCAGTTTCAAGTGCCAAGTAGTATAGCTGCTTCATTGTCTTCGCTCTTGGTAGTAAGCAGATTCGAACGAATAGAATTATAAATGGAGTAAAGTATTAAAAATGAAAACTGAAGGAGGAAACAATTAATTTATGTGTATTCTGTGATTGATATTTCATCTATCTGATTAGTCTTTCATCTATTATCTTGAACCAATTCGAATGTTTTCATGAACCTCATTTGAAGGCTGCTTTCACACTATTGAAAGAAATATTTTGTTACTTCAAGAGATCAACTGACGGTGGTTAAACTGAGCCTCGATTGAAGAGAAACAAGTGATGAACTAAATGCTGCTCGTTCGGGCCGTCAGCAAACATTGTGTGTGTCAGAGATTGAAGTTTACTGCAGTGGAGAGATCGTCAATGTGTTTCACATTCAGTTTCAATTGAATTGAATGAAATTTTACTGCACTGACCTCAACAACGTTTTAGTTGAAACAACCTGGGCGCTAAACAACAATTCGGTAGTAACATGTGATTAGGGCATATCGCACGATAGGCCCTTGCGAATGTTACAAAATATAATGCTCATTGCTCGGCTCTACAGCCTTCATTTACACAATAATCGATATAATCTCGTAGGTAGAAGCCCAATCTACGAAATTGTGCGCAATATGCTTGAATTTCATGTTTAAAACTTGAGTAATGAGCATTATTTTTCGTAACTTTCAAAAGGGCATATCGCACGATATGCCCTAATCACATGTTAGTACCGAATTGTCTTTTATGGGTGACTGGAACAAAATAAACCAATTTCTTGGTACAGTTATTACAGTAACAGCTCCCTTTTGTCTACTATTATGATCAGCACTCGGTTGGTTACCCGGCGATTGGAAACAAAACTTTCTAGTAATTTTTAACTGAACAGTAAGATTGGGCATGATTAATACCATTCTATAGTTTCACGCTTTCTTACCTATTTCTAAAATAACATTTGCACATATGTCCCCGGCATAACTGCGCACATTTGCAGTTAATTGTTGCACTGGAATCTACATTCTTACTGAACCGTGTTGTTGTTATGTGTACAAGTTTGAAATTGACTCTTTTAGTTGAAAGAAATATCGTTTTTACAAACCCAAACAGAAAGGTTAGAGGGGCCGGTTCTACGGAGAGACAGAAACAATGTACGGGAGATCTTCTACTAATGGAATAGTGGTCTAGAACAGCTATTGCACTCATTATCAATGTACACGATGCTTAACTGTAGTGGTTTTGATATTTTCCAGCCGTTGTAAAGCTTTCAACAGGTGTCGCTACAATTTCACAGCAATATTTACAGTTACTTGTCCGTTATTGAATCGATTCATTGGATGTTAATATGAATATTTAATAGAATTTTCTTAGATCTGTTCTCTAAAATAATTTTGATGTTATTCGTAGTCGTTCAATACTTTGTTAGCTAGCACTATCTAAATTGTAATTGCTTAAGCAGGGTAAATTTTTGTTTCATTTTCCACGACTTCAGTTACTCGAATTAAACTATAGTTAGTGTTGTGATATATCACCGTTCAATGCTGAATTTTAATACGTACTTCTTAGCCATTACACCGAAGAAACTTGTTGATACCAGGAGAGAAACTACCTAAGATCACAAGAAAACGAAGAGAACACTCCTTGATTACGACTGACCAGGTCATTTTCCCACCGGTACTTTTCTAACATTTCAGCATTCTAAATGCTATATTTTCGCTTTGGCCAATCGTCAACGGGGGCAAACCTCCATCCACACTATCTCTAACTCAAGCTAAACGTTACGGTTTTCTTCAGTCGCGCAGGTCAATACGAACGTTCGACCGGATTGCCGTGTAAGTAGGAGTCTTTGGCCTCGGGCTGGACCGCTTCCTCGCTGAAGGCGTTCGGATTGGCAAACGGATTGCCGGCCACGTGGGACATGGCACCGTAGCTCACGGTTTTGGTGCTGTTGATTTGTGCCGACGGGTCCATCGTCGCCGGCCCGGCTGCTCCGAGCCCACCGGCGGCTCCCCCAGGATCGTTGAAAGTCGTTTCCTTCTCGTACCCGGTGGCCATCGGGTCCCAAGCTTTCTGCTCGTCTAGCGTTGGTTCGGCCCATGGTTGCAGTTCTCCAGATGCAAAGATGCCGTAGAATGTGATGCCAACCAGATGAACCGTGGCAGCTATCGTAAACACTGTGGACCAACAGGATTTTGGCTGGAAGTACGAGAGACATAGTTTCGAGTTAGACTTGAGGTAGTTATATAGAAAAATACAAATATGAGCATTATTCCACGAGCAAGTGAGGAATGTTTCCGTTTCCTATGACGACAACATCGCAATCCTTGCTGCAGTATCAAACAAGCAAAATGAAAGAAGGATCAAATCAAGCGGAAACCATTTCAATGCTCCTCCTATCGAGAGAGAGAGAGAGAGAGAGAGAGAGAAATACACATACAGACTAACAATTCTGCGAATCACACAAATTCGCTACTCGTAAATAGCACAAGTGCATGGCACTCTTTGGTGCTCGAGTTATGAAACCAAGGCAGTGTCGATCAAACGTTGCAAACATCAACGAAAAGGAGAAAATCTCCCAACAACTGGGATACCTACTAACTATCATCTGTTCGGCATCGGATTTATCTTGTAGCAAGCAGTCTAATGAATGGTGCAACCAAGCGAGCATGGTAAAAACAGGAGAACAGATGATAACAATGTAGAAAATCTCCATCCTTGGCAACCAGACATCAACAAAAGGATTCCCATCAAACCACCCACCCCGCAAACCTTCCAACAAACTTGATGCATTTCAAAAGTATCCCCGCACAGGCGAATGGTGTTGCCAGCGTAAACAGTGACGAACGCATATTTCTTAGCCAAAAAAAAAATTAGAAGTAGTTTATTTCAGAGACATAACCGCGAGATTTACTTAGGACGACTGCTAGCGAGTTCAATAAAACAAAGTATTTCTGTTATTTATATTTTAAAAATTTGAGAGAGCTTGAATACGTGAAGGGCTCTTCCTAAATTTTATTATCATTTATTCTTTCATCAAAATAGGTGGTCCTAAATAAGTAGTTTACAGAATTTTGTTGTTGATAATTTGTTTCAGGATTTGCATTTTTATGCAAATCTATTGTAGGTAAAACTCCCTGGACCTAAATATGGCCGATTTTTTTTAAACTCTTCGATGTTCAACACAGTTCAGTGCATTTTCCTTGAATGCAACAAATCGGCAGCTGAATGTCTTAAATTAACTAATTGCGCTTATTTGATGCGAACGGTGCACTAAGCTGATCCTCCGATTTCAATGTTTCGTGTTTAGGCCTATTTTGCACAGTTTTACCTACGTTTACGAACGACACCCAGCCCAAGTAACATTCTTAATGTTAATAAATACTTGTAGCTGTCTTCAATGCTACATCATAAATCTTGCATTGAAACTTTAAACTTCACGAAAGCCTACTGAAAACCTCTATAAGAGCACGTTCCTGCTAAGTGGAACATTCTTCATAAGGTTTATAAAGCAAAGTGAAGTATCAGCATAAACCTTCGTTAAAACTCCAAGTTCAAGAAAATTTTGAAATCAGCTTCACGATCAACATTAAGTTTATTCCGCTATGCATAAACTGTCGTTTTGATGATATTTTTCTTGACCTTGTGTGTGCCATGTCTGCTTTGAATCTTGAGGCTTTTTCCGAACGTAACGGTGACGAATATCAAAAAAGCCCAACTGACAATCTCTTAGAACATTAGTTTAGATTATTCTGTGAAAATTTCAGAATGATTCATTGACATTAGCGGTCAGGAAAGTCCTTTTTTTCTGAAGGAAGAATTGCATAGCTGAATACGCCGTCTTTCAACTTGTTCATCGAATATCTCGCCTTCAAAAGCATGGATCAAAAATCTATCCTGACAATGTCTAGATAATTTATTTTAGATGCATAAAAAATGTCGCGATAAAAATGAAGTGAATGTTATTTTTGTGAGGGTAAGTCGATTTCTATGGCGGGGCTATTTTTTTCTGCTTCAGTTTCCTGGTAACGTAACGAAACATGAGAGAGAAATAAAATCGGCTCAGAAAGGCTGCCACATCGAGAGTCATTTTGCACATTTGCGAGAGAACATTGAGGGAAACGTAATATGCAGAGCGAGCCACGTGGTTATACGCGACCTACTGGCCTCAGCCCTTAACCTCTAAAATCACTATAAGTCATTCAGATTTCTGCATGATTCGCCTTGTTTCACATTGAGAATCGATTTACATTTCTTTGAAATTAAATTTATAGCCAAAAAACAGAGGAAAACACTTTTGAAATGTTCACTATTCTGTTCCTAATTTTATCTCAATGGATTCTTATCCACCCATATTATTATTTGGTATTATTTGGTCCTATGTTCATCTTACATAATAGCAATTGCGATAGCAATCAAAACAAATTAATGCACTATTACACTCTCTGATCCAAAATATCTCAACCAGTTTGTAATCAATTCGATTTTCAAAAATTATTGGGTCGTTTTCTTTTCCTTTCGTTTTAAATTTAAATTTTTACTGCAAGGTAAATCTGGATTGGCCTTTTTAAATATTTAAAAATATCAGATGAACAGCCTATGAAACACACATACACACTTAACAGCGTTATGTTGACATATATCGGAATGAAACCAGTGCTACTTCAAAAAGTTAGCAACACTGTTTCAATGCATTTGTGTTAGATTGCGCAACACAAAATAAACAAAACCAAATACTTTCTGTTACAAAAGCATTTTTCCGGAAAAATGAATAGTTTCACAACAACATTCCATATCCATTGCCTTTCGCGTTTTAAATTAAAGGCTCCTATTTTGCGGGTTTACTTATAGAAGGTACGTAAATCTTTATATGGCACTAATTTCTGCAAGAGGAAATCCATATAGGAATGTGTTCGTTGCTAATCAAATGTGTTGCTGGAAGTAAGCTGAAACTGAAATAATTTTTCTCGAGCAGTTTTAAGGAAAACGGAAGAGTTTTAGACTAAGATTTTCGCTTTTCTTGTATTGCTATTTTAAGCAGAATGAACTGATTGGTTTATATGTCAACCATATGGAAGATTTATTGATTAAAATCATGAAAAAAGCGCCGAGATTTGTTTTCACGCACACATTGTCTACATTTCTTATACGCTTGCAAAGAGTCTTGCTCTTTAAGGGAGAAAAGTTGTTGAAATGAACTCTTATCATAGTATGCTTTGAACATTTATTATTGTGATAAAATCACGAGGTATATTTTTGTGAATGAGTTCTCCAAAGAAACTATGTGTATCGGATCAACGATTTTGCAGCTAATGAATTAAGTTAACATTTTTATCGATTCAAACCACTAAATTTCATCTAGATCCGACTTCCGGCTCGGGAGTTATTGGGTCAAATGTTCAATATGAACTAAATAAGTGAAATCGATTATATACAAGCCGCTCATCCAATTTTCACGAGCTCACACGGGTTAAAATCTTTTTCCGGTACCATGACTTTTTAATCATGAAATCATGAACCGTGTTTTCTCATGAAATTTCATGAGCAAAATGATTGATGTCATGAAAATTTCCATGAAAGATGTGTTATTGTTCATGATAGCAATCGTTTTGATCATGAAATCATGGCTTATTATTCATAATAGACATGATTCATGATTTCATGATTTTTAATCATGGTTCCGGCAATAGATTTTTATCCGTGTAGGTAAAATTGAAAGATTTTAAGATTCTATATAACCCTACCGAATTTCATCCAGATGCGGCTTCCGGTTCTGAAATCACAGGTATTAATTAAGTACAAAGATTTCATTTTCTGGGTGCGTGTCTTTATACACACACACAACAAAATTAAGCAAAATACATTCAAACAGCCGTATAATCCTGAAGTTAGACATATTTCAGCTATACTGGTTCCTAGCTCTGGATAATAGCGGAAATAGTGTTTTTTTTTTTTTTGTAAAAAAAATTTTTATTCAGGCCAATTTGCGTACAAGCTTTACGTGGCCGAATGAGCCATGTTTTTATTAGATAAAATAATTTTTTTACCGTTGGATCTCGTTGTCACCCTTTTTCTAGGGGGAGAGGAGCTTCCATTTTTATCTTGCGATGAGTGAGGGGCACTTTGTTCGTGGCTCGTCTCGTCCTCCATTGCCGCATCGGTGGTATCGTTGTTGGTTTCCGTTTTTTCTTCGTTTTCCTTGTAATTCGCAGGCTTGGGTTGGTTGTTAGTTGCTGTAGACGCGCCTTGTTGTGCATTAATTGCAGTTGTTGGTGGGTTTGATGGTACAACAGGAGTACTGCGCTCACTAGTTTCCGTTGTTGGGCGGTTGTCCTTATTTTTGTTCAAAGATGTCCTTTTTGCAGTTTCAGTGCAAGGTTTGCCGTAGTGTGCAGGTTGTTCACAAAACTGACATGTAACCAGTTGATTTTCATACGTAATCAGCGTTTTACACGGATGTATCCCGTCTTGATCACAAATGATGTAAGATGGAATTGCTGTACGTAGTTGCATACGTACTACTTCCCTTTCGATGGAAAGAACTTCACCGTACTGCGACATACATTCCCGAACATACCCCTCGCTGGTCTGCGGGGGAAGGTCATGCACGCGTACTTCTATGGCATTGTCCACCATGTACACAGGGATTTTTTATTTAACATTATCATGATCAACACTGTGCACACCGTCATTAACCGAAGCAAATGCAATTGCATCTTTTTCACGTTTGAACACAGTTAGACGCCTTGTTGAATTGAATCTCACTTACATCAGTAACGTTTAGATGCATTCGTTCCTTAAGCAAGATTTCAATTTCGGTTGCTGCTGGCCTAACTTTGCAGCGCTTGAAATCAATACAAATTGAATTTGGCCTTGTAGGCCAAGTTTCAGGCTTTGTTAAATCGTATTTGCCCATTTCGCACACTCTATTGTTCACTACACTGTATTGTCTTTGTTTCTATCGTCTCGACCGTAAGCAATTGTCGACTGTGTCTGATGAGATGCCAGCACGAACTGGAAATAGTGTTTGAAAACTCATAACTCGCTTTCTCAGCTGAGTCGATTTTCACAATCTTAGACTCAAATAAAAGGATTAACTTCTATAAAAATGGATTTCTGTTGACTTTTGTTCAGATCTCACTTCCGGCTCCGGAACAACATGGTGAGATGTGGTTAACCTTTCAAACCGCAAAAAATTCCTATTAATTTGCGTAAAAACTGTTGAAAATTCAAAGTTTTTGCTAGTACAAACGTACAAATAAACATTTGTGTTCTTTTTCAATGTTCAAAGAAAAATTGTTATAAAGAATCCCTTTATAATATTAATGAAAACAAGAGTTATATGATAAATCAATCATAACCCCACAGGACTTAAACAGTTTTTTTTAACTTAATGCCTTTTCTACATTGCGGAAGACACAAAACCGATTAGACCAGGGCTCGGGAACCTGCGGCTCACGAGCCATAAGCGGTTTTGAGTGATATAAGGCTACGGCAAGAGGAAATTGTGTGTGGCTTTTCAAAACCTAGATATTGTGTTAGTTACGATCTTTAGTTAAAAGGTTCCCGGTTCTCTGAATTAGACCAACTGTTTTTGAGGATTATTTTTCTTAAAACTTACAATGCATGTTTTCTTAAGCCATTTCCAAAAGTATGGCTAGAGCTAAAGTGGTGAACTGTTGATGGAAACGTTCGTTTTGGTCATGAAGAACGCTTCTGCAAAAATTGAGTCAAATCAAAAACTATATATATAAATCGACCTTCGATTAAAAATGGAATTGCTCTGGCACAGCACAGCATTCGCAAAAAACTGGCATCACGGAACAACGCATCAACGTAAAGCAGCACAGTTAGTATGTGCAAATATTTTCTCCCTGTTTGCGGAAGTGAAAAGAACGGTCTGAAAGGAAGAGAACCGTACACCGCTGTAGACTGAGGGCCTGCAAAAGTAAGTACACCTATAGGGTTTCCATTTCGTAGCTCCCGGAAAAGCCGCTAGCTGTTTTCCGTTATTGTCACAAACCGTGCTCGAGGCTGGGCACGTGGTTGGGAAAGCGAGAAACCGGAAACGAGGCTCGCTGTCGACTGCCGTTTTATTGCAAAGTCTGTGATTTTCTATTTATGAACCGTTTAGTCCCGCCATGGGGGAGGAGTTTCGCATTTTCGAGCTCTTGTGATTTATTGTTAAAAGTCATCAAGCGGAAAACATCATAACAAATTTAATTTATCTGAAATGGGATGCATCGCAGTAGGGCGAAAGCGACGTTAGGTCCATTCACTTTGTGGTGGTGTTTTCAGGCGATGAAATTTGACAACCGTGAGCCGACTGGAGCGGAATTGAGTTAATTTTTTTTCACGGTGATTGAAACATACTAGAATTGCATTTACCTGTCCTCTCGTCAAGTGATCTATCGCTATGGGGCAGATTAGACCGGCGATGGTTCCGATGCCATTAGACATGCCCATCAAAATACTAGCATAGCGCGGTGCAATGTCCAGATGGTTTACGTTGTAGCCCGAAATGGCAAATCCACTGCAGGCAACACCAATTGTGAGTGCGGTTACTGCTCCCATCTGAAAAATTGCATCATGTCAATATTTTAAACGTTTTCGTTTCGTTTTCTTCCAACTTACGGGACTCGTTGCATGCGCTACGACTAAAAAGAATAATCCCTCCAATCCGAATCCTCCGCAATTGAACAGCTTCCTGACGTTGGTCGTGGTCATTAATCCGGATTTGCGCAGGAAATCGGCAAGCATTCCACCGAATGGTACGATAATTGTCATGAGTAAATGGGGAAGTGCTCCTAAAATGCCAGTCTGCGAATCGAAAACAAAAATATCTCCTATTATTTCAACTGTTCCTGCAAATGTCACTGTCGAACCAACCTCTTCGATTCTAAATTTAAACGAATGCTTAAGATATGCACTTTGATAGAGTACGAGTAGATAGAAGTTCCACGAGCGGCAAAAGTTGGCCACAATAATGGCGTACACAGGCAAACTGGTGGCCATTGCCCGCCAAGGCGTTGTGGCGATTGTCGGCATTGGTAGCTGGACCGATTCGCCCAGGGATTTTTCGATGTATTTCAATTCTTTCAACGTGATTGTCGGATGCTGGCGCGGTTTCTCGAACGACAACCAAAGCCAGAAGCAGTACCACACCAGTCCCATCAAACCGTAGAAATAGAAGGGTGCATGCCAACTGATCCACCCGGTTAGGATACCAGACATGGGCATCCCTATCACGACACCGGCATACGAACCGCTGAAGGCCATGGTTGCCAGCCGGGACCGCTCCATTGGGGGAGCCCAAAATCGCCAGATACCATGGCAAGCGGGATACGTTACACCCTGTCAAATGTTTGAGTTGAAAAACATAATCACACAAATCCTCTTTACAAAACAGTCGGAAAATCCGCTTACCTCAACCAGTCCCTGTAGTACACGCACCAGGATTACCACCGTCGGATGGAGCATCATCGCACCTGGCACTAGCAGATTGAGGAAGCACGAGCAGGCAATCGCGGTACCGAAGATACGATTTGCCGGGAACATGGACGCTAGGAAACCACCTGGGACCTGAGTCACCAGATAGCCCCAGAAAAAGGACGAATCGACGGCACTCTCCATGGCAACGGTCCAGTTGTACTTGACCTCCTGCGGAAACCGAATAGAGGGAATACGTTATTAGGTGAGTGAACGCAAATCAGAGTTTTGTGTTCCCGAATACCCGTGGAAACTCGTTATTTATCTAGTTCATTACATAGTTTTGTGGTACTATGAACCAATGATTGTAAAATCATTGCCGTTTCAACCTTCCGAGCGAACGGACGTGCTTTGTGTTTACTGCGAAAAAAACCAGTGCCGTGTGTGATAACGTGACCGGACGATCAAAACTAGATTATATCGCTATTGTGTAATAGACAATAGTGCTTTTTTCTGTGAGAGGTTTTTTGTACATTATACACTGAAGCAGTGCATTGTTGTGAGCGGACGATCGAAACAGTACCGTTAGCCGGTGATTGTTTGATCGATCAAGGCCAGATTTCAGTGGCCATTGTGATTATACTGTGCGGATTATAAGTGAGTGTGCTTTTTCCTCTCGGAGGTTTTTTGCACACCCTCGAAGCGGCGATACGCCGATCGACGAGGGCTTGGCCTTGGTGGCCCCCGTTGGATTAAAAGTTAAGTACTATTATTTTGTATATTTTTTTTTCTTCTTCATTCGACCGTTCATTACCCCCCCCCCCCTTCGAATCATTTATTTCTGCGCGGAGGTAGCTCCGCGACATGTCAAATTTGACTCCCGACCCCTCCGTTCTCGATGATCAGATGGAGACTTCTGTTGGCAGCAATAAGTCTCGCATAAAGAGTTATCCCGATGGGCTTGCACTCTCGGCCGGGCCTTACTCGGTTTATTTCCGGACCAAGGCTAAAGAAAAAAAATTGAATGTTTTGAAAATATCGCGGGATCTGTCCTCGCGATACAATACTATAAAAAGTATTGATAAAATACGACCAGATAAGCTCAGGGTTCTGTTCACCAGCTCAAAGCAGGCAAATGAGCTCGTTCAAAATGACCATTTTACGCGGGAGTACCGCGTCTACGTGCCAGCTCGCGAAGTAGAAATCGACGGTGTGGTCACCGATTCGAGTTTGACTTGCGAGGACGTTCTTAAGTACGGAGAGGGCTGTTTTAAGGACCCCTCACTTAAGAACGTCAAGATACTGGACTGCAAGCGATTGCTTTCAGTATCGATCGCCGGTGATGGAACAAAGTCTTATCCCCAATCTGACTCTTATCGTGTGACCTTCGCCGGCTCTGCTTTGCCCAACTACATCCTCTTGGACCGGGTTCGTCTGCCTGTTCGTCTTTTTGTACCTCGAGTAATGAATTGTACCAATTGCAAACAATTGGGGCATACAGCTTCTCATTGCTGCAATAAGCCCCGGTGTGCTAACTGTGGGGAGGCTCATGCGGATGGCTCTTGCGGTAAGGATGCTGAAAAGTGTCTCTACTGCAAGGAGGGTCCGCATGACCTAATGGCATGTCCTGCGTATAAGCTGCGAGGAGATCGGATGAAGCGTTCCCTGAAGGAACACTCCAAGCGTTCCTTTGCCGAGATGCTTAAGAGTGCCACCCCTCCTAAACTGACAACGAACCCATATGCCTGCTTGTCAACTGACGAGAGCGATTCTGACGACCCTTTGGAAGGTCCATCATCGGCGGTCCCTCATAGCTGTAGGAAAAGAATGAATAAATCCTCTCATAAGCTACCTAGTAAGGGCTCGAAGGTGTCTTCCGAAGGGCTTCGAAAAGTTACAGCTAACGGGAATCGGGACAAACCACCGAAGCAAAAGGCTCCTGGTCTCGGAAAACTCAGTTCCGAGATGGAATTCCCACCACTTCCCGGGACAACAAAATCCCCAAACGTCCCTGAAAATCTATCAGAGAACCAACTAGGTGCTGGACTTATCAAGTTCTCTGATGTTGTGGACTGGATTTTTACAACTTTTAATATTTCTGACCCTCTTAAAAGCATTTTAATTGCTTTCATGCCAACAGTAAAAACATATTTAAAGCAGTTGACTGCAAATTGGCCCCTTCTCTCAGCGATTGTATCCTTCGATGGCTAAATCATCCATCGAGGTCACGGATCTAATCACTGTTTTACAGTGGAATTGCAGAAGTATTATCCCAAAAATAGATTCCCTTAAATTTCTAGTAAATAATCTGAAATGTGACGCATTTGCATTGTGCGAAACTTGGCTAACTTCTGAAATATCCTTAAACTTCCACGATTTTAACATTATTCGCCTGGATCGAGATGATCCCTACGGAGGAGTACTTTTGGGGATCAAAAAGTGCTATTCTTTTTATCGAATTAACCTCCCCTCGATATCAGGTATTGAAACTGTCGCATGTCATGTTACAATCAAAGGCAAGGATCTTTGCATTGCTTCAATCTATATTCCCCCAAGAGCCTCGGTTGGGCATCGGTGGCTCAGTGATATCATTGAGCTCCTTCCCGCACCGACGTTGGTTTTAGGAGACTTTAACTCACACGGTACGGGATGGGGCTGTCTTCACGACGATAACAGATCAGCTATGATCCATGATATCTGCGACAACTTCAATATGACAATCTTGAATACGGGAGAAATGACACGGATTCCTGCACCACCAGCAAGACCAAGTGCGCTGGATTTATCACTTTGCTCGACATCGCTACGGTTGGATTGCACGTGGGAGGTAATTCCTGATCCCCACGGTAGCGATCATCTACCGATCGTAATATCAATCACCAGCGGCTCAAAACCATCGAAGACAATCAATGTTTCCTATGACCTCACACGAAATATTGATTGGAATAGCTATGCGACCGCGATATCTGAGAAACTTGAAAGAACACAACAACTTCCTCCGGAGGAAGAGTACACGTTTTTGGCTGGCTTGATTCTCGACACCGCGACTCAAGCTCAGACGAAACGTGTACCCGGCGCAAAAACTAACATCCGTCCTCCCAACCCGTGGTGGGACAAAGAGTGCACAAATTTAAACGCGGAGAGAGCCTCCGCGTATAAAATATTCAGAAAAAATGGAACACCTGATAATTACCGGAATTACGCGGCGTTAGACGTTAAAATTAAGAACTTGATTAGAGCTAAGAAACGCGGTTACTGGCGTCAGTTCGTAGACGGCCTAACAAAAGAAACATCTATGAGCACTCTTTGGAACACAGCCCGACGAATGCGCAATCATAACACAACGAATGAAAGCGAGGAATATTCTAACCGCTGGATATTCGATTTCGCTAAAAAAGTATGTCCAGACTCTGTTCCGGAACAGAAGATCACCCGCGCCGCGACACCAAATACAAACGAAACACCGTTTTCGATGGTAGAGCTCTCACTTGCGCTCTTGTCATGTAACAATAAAGCCCCGGGATTAGACAGAATAAAATTCAATTTGTTGAAAAATCTGCCTGACCCCGCCAAAAGGCGCTTGCTGAGTTTATTCAATAAGTTCCTTGAGGACAACATTGTTCCACATGACTGGAGACAAGTGAAAGTGATATCCATTCAAAAACCAGGAAAACCAGCCTCCGATCACAATTCGTATCGGCCGATTGCTATGCTTTCCTGTATCCGGAAATTGTTCGAAAAAATGATTCTGTTTCGTCTAGACAATTGGGTCGAGACTAATGGCTTACTTTCAGATACACAATTTGGTTTCCGCAGGGGCAAAGGAACGAACGATTGTCTTGCGTTGCTCTCAACCGAAATTCAAATGGCATTTGCTCGTAAGGAACAAATGGCGTCAGTTTTCCTAGACATCAAGGGGGCTTTTGACTCAGTTTCTATAAATATCCTATCTGAGAAGTTGCATCAGCATGGTCTTTCACCAATTTTGAATAACTTTTTGTACAATCTATTGTCCGAAAAATACATGTATTTCGCGCATGGTGATTTGTCGACAATACGATTCAGTTACATGGGTCTTCCTCAGGGCTCATGCTTAAGCCCCCTTTTATACAATTTTTACGTAAACGACATCGATAAATGTATCAACACATCTTGCACGCTAAGACAACTTGCCGACGACAGCGTTGTGTCCATTATAGGACCCAAAGCTGGCGATCTGCAAGGGCCGTTACAAGATACTCTTGCCAACTTATCCACATGGGCTCTTCAAATGGGTATCGAGTTCTCTACGGAGAAAACTGAGCTGGTTGTATTTTCAAGGAAGCGAGAACCAGCACAACTACAGCTTCAACTAGGGGGTGAAAACATAGCTCAGGTCTTCACATTCAAATATCTCGGGGTCTGGTTCGACTCCAAAGGCACCTGGGGATGTCACATTAGGTATCTGAAACAAAAATGCCAGCAGAGAATCAATTTTCTTCGTACAATAACCGGAACTTGGTGGGGTGCCCACCCAGGAGACCTGATCAGATTGTACCAAACAACGATATTGTCCGTTATGGAATATGGATGTTTCTGCTTCCGATCCGCCGCGAACACCCATTTCATTAAGCTGGAAAGAATTCAGTATCGTTGTTTGCGTATTGCCTTGGGTTGCATGCAATCAACTCATACGATGAGTCTTGAAGTGTTGACGGGCGTCTTACCGTTGAAAAACCGGTTCTGGGATCTCTCATATCGTTTGCTCATTCGATGCGACATTTTGAATCCTCTGGTGATTGAAAACTTCGAAAGGTTAATTCTCAAACCCGTTTTATGTCTTTGTATTTTGATTACATGGCTCAGAATATTAATCCTTCTTCGTTTGCTCCCAACCGTGCTCATTTCTTGGATACTTCTGATTCTACTGTGTTTTTCGACACATCCATGAGAGAAGAGATTCGTGGAATTCCGGAACACGTACGCCCTCGAGTGGCCCCTAATATATTTTATAATAAATTTAGAACAGTCAACTGTGAAAAGGTGTTTTACACTGATGGATCAAACATCGACAGGTCCACAGGCTTCGGCATCTTCAATCAAAACATCACCGCTTCTTACAAACTCAGTGATCCGGCTTCAGTTTACGTCGCAGAATTAGCTGCTATTCAGTACACCCTCGAGATCATTGAAACATTGCCCAAAGACCATTACGTCATTGTCACGGACAGTCTAAGTTCAATAGAAGCTCTCCGGGCAATGAAGCCAGGAAAGTATCCCCCATATTTCCTGGGGAAAATACGGGAACACTTGCGAACTTTATCTGAACGGTCTTATTCAATATCGTTAGTCTGGGTCCCTTCGCATTGTTCCATTCCGGGCAATGAAAAGGCAGACTCATTGGCTAAAGTGGGCGCATTAGAAGGTGATATTTATGAAAGACCAATCTGCTTCAATGAATTTTTCAGTATCTCTCGTCAGAAAACTCTCGAAAGTTGGCAAACTTCATGGAGCAATGACGAACTGGGACGATGGCTACACTCCATTATCCCTAAGGTATCGACGAAACCTTGGTTCAAGGGGATGAACGTGAGTCGTGATTTCATTTGCGTTATGTCACGACTCATGTCAAATCACTATACATTCAACGCACATCTCCGGCGTATCGGGATCGTGGAGAACGGGCTCTGCACCTGTGGCGACGGTTATCAGGACATCGAGCATGTCGTGTGGTCGTGCGTAGAGTATCGCGACGCCAGATCGGAGCTATTGGAATCCCTCAGGGCCCGAGGTAGACCGACTGAGGTTCCGGTTCGGGATGTGTTGGCGAGTCGGGATAGTTCATATATGCTTCTGATATACCAGTTCCTCAAACACATTAATATACAAGTGTAATCTGTTACATCTTGCTTAGAAAGTTCCTCCTATTTATCGACGTTATTTCAACTGTGGCTAAGAATTATTTTCACCTGCAGGCTCGACACTAACTTCCGCCGATTATCCCGATTCCTCATCTGTCCACCATCTTCATCGGAACTAACAAGATCTTTTTGCTGTCACTAACCTTTTCGCTTCCCAACCTCCCCGTCTCTTCTCCATCTCGATGTCAACTAATTAGATCTCTGTCGTTCTTAGTCATTTCGTTCCCATATCCCCATTTTACTTCGTTTTCCGCAATATTTACTTCTCTATATTTTTTCGTTATATTTACATCACCATCATCGCCCACGGAAGGTCGCTCTAGTCATGCGGGCCACCCGCCGGGTATTCGTAGCCTGGGGGTGTTTCCCGCGGACCCACACAGACCGAGGGATGCGGCCAACGTCATCTGGAAGACTCATGATATATTCCACCCACCGGCCGGTGCCGATCGCCAGCTGAAGGTTGGATCTGCCAAAGTCGACCACTGCGACCCCAATACAACATTATCCAATCATACTATCCTAGTTTTAAGTTAGTCGTTAATAAAATTAGAAAAAGTCCTTGGCACCTTAGAGCTAAAGCAGTGTGCCTTAAAAATAATTATATTATTGAATAAAAAAAAAAAAAAAAAAATGATTGTAAAATCAGCAGAATAGAATATAAATTAATAAATGAGGCTCAAGAGTATAGCCAATTAAATTACACTAGTTGGCTGATAAGAAAATATTCACTAAACAACTTTCCATCAATCATAATCTGATAGATCGAGAAAATTGTTCTATCCAATATTTGACAAATTATACTCCGGTATCTGCCGTAAGTGAATTATTTTCTGTCTTTCGTTATGGTCCAGTATACATATTTTGTATCACAATTAAGGGACGGGTAAAAAAAAACATTTTTTCTTCGTAGTTTTTCTTCTTATTTAAACATTTCTGGAATTTTTGTCAAATTTTAAAGTTAATCGAAGCAAAACTTTGGATTTTATTGGCCTGTGTCTCCAGACAGTCATATGCTTCTAATTATCTGCTGGATTATTACCTTGTATGTGAATAAAACCAGGCTCAAATTATTTTTCAATCGGAATTGTAATATTTTCTGTAAAATCCACCACCAAAGACGGCTAAGTAATGTCTGAGGCGTAACTGGATGACGTGAATATGAATAAAAATGACGTACGTTTTCCAAATTGCCGAATTTCGATAATCGTACGTGATAGTTGGTGATCGCTATTGAAAATAAAATATTTTGCACAGCACGGATAGAAATCCATTGCCGGAACCATGGTTAAAAATCATGAAATCATGAATTATATCTATCATGAATAAAAAGTCATGATTTCATGAGCAAAATGATTAATATCATGAACAATGACACATCTTCCAGGAAAATTTTCATGATATCAATCATTTTGCTCATGAAATTTCATGAGAAGACATGGTTCATGATTTCGTGATTAAAATATTATGGTGTCGGCAATAGATTTTTATCCGTGTAGTCTAGAGATTTTTTTCACGCAAGACTAATTTTTGAAAAGGGCATATGTGTTTAAGATCACATTAATTTTTACACAAGAAGATGTTATAGGTAATCAACCGAACTTTATACAAAAGTATACACTGTCTTCTGATTTCAGTTCGCTTTCACATCTCATCATAGTCAGTCGATATAATAAAACCGCTTACGTTCGGGACGGAAGAAACCAAGTACAGTATTGTGTAGTGAACAATAGAACGAAATGAGTGAACCAAACGAACAAAAGCTACCGCCGACACGAAAGAATACAATTGTTGTTGACTTCAGGCAGTGCAAAATTCGACCTTCGATACGAGAACTTGAAGGTTTGCTCAAGGAGCAAATGCATCTTGACATTAAACGTGTGCATTTACTTCAATGCAATAAGACAAATAATGTTGTTTACATCCAGTTTTATAAAGAGTTGGATGCAATTCAATTCGCAAAAGACAATAACAATGATAGTGCACATTGTTATGGAGCACGAGAACATTAAGTACAACATTCCAGTATATATGGATGCTAGTGCTATAGAAGTGCGTGTGCATGATCTTCACTCAAGCGTCACCGATTCTTATATTCTCAAAACTATGTCCCAATACGGAGAGATTCTCTCTATCGAAAAAGAAAAGTGGAAGAATTTTTTCCCCGGTATTCTAAATGGCGTACGTTTATTACGCAAACCCCAAGCAACCCCATTACACCTGTGATAGCCCCCAACAACAGTGAAGCATCCCCTTCAACGAAACCATCCAACGTATTCCCTATAGAACAAAGTACACCAGCTGCAATTAACAGCTTACCATCTAACCAACCAGCAACTGCAACCAATATACAACAAGGTGCATCTACAGCAAGTAGCAACGAAAAGAAGATGGAAATCGACAACAATACCATCGATGCGGCAATGGATGACGAGACGAACCACGAACGCAGTGCCCCTCAATCCTCACAGGAGGGAAATGGAAGCTCCTCTCCCCCTAGAAAAAGGGTGACAACGAGATCCAACTCAAAAAAAAAATATTTAAAAAATCGACTCAATCGGCCACGTAAAGCTTGTACACAATTGGCCTGAATAAAATATATCTTTTAAATAAAATATCCAAAGAGCCTTGGACTATCCTGATTCCCGGCTTCCTGTTCCTGAAATAGTGGTCATATACTCAAAAATCGAACTCAATCACTTTTCGTAGAGGTTGCTTGACCGATATTCACAAATTTAGGTTCAAATAAAAGGCCAAAATTCCTGAGAACTTTGCGCGGATGAAAGTGTTTAAAATTTCGTTTTTGCCATTTCTAAAATTATAAGTATTTAAAATTTAAACCATCGTTTAAAGTACGATGGCCGAATCATTTAAAATCTAATAAAATTTACTAAGATAAATACATGGTCATTCGAACCGACTGCATTTACACCAGTTGCAGAAGTACCTGCAATAGCAAAACTGTTTCATTTTGTTGGTTGTGCTAATTGATTTTTTTTGTTTTCTTTCAAGAAGCAATAAAAATTATTTCGAAGAATACCACATATATTAGAATGTGAGAATATGAGTAATTCGAGAAAGCCATCAATACACCACTAGGTGGATTAAAACAGGTTTTAATGTGGAACACATTTTTTGTTTTCTATATAGGCGTACAAACTAGAAACTCAAGACAAATACACGTAGAAATGTGGTCAGGTTTTGAACAATTACAGCTCAGTCAATTTTATATAAATTTTTAATAGTATGTCACCATTTAATTGGAAATATTTCTACGTATTGATTTGAATGTTCATAGGCATGTATTTTTAATTGTGTATCATTGAAATGTTGATTAATAGCTAGCAGAGTCCTATTTTGTCAGCAAAAAATCTCCAGCGTACCGGATTTCCCTGCCATAGACGACCATTGCCATTGAAGGAGTGAGCGATATATCAAAGGGAAAGCAACGCTCTGATTGGTCAATCGATGCAAAAGAAAAACTGTTGGAAGCACGCGAATTTATAAATAGAAGCAAAATTATAGCTAACGTTTCAGTCCAATGAGTAGCATGCTAGGGGTAGGTTGTTGCTAGACAGCAAGACAAAAAGTGCCATAAAACGATTTGAAGCTTTAATTGGTATGCTCTGATCTTGTGTCATGCAAGTTCGGATGAAATTCCATGTTATGTCGTTTCGCTTGAGAAATTGACAACTACCCCAGGGTAAATTTGGAGTGCATTAGAATAATTTAAAATTTATATAAGATGAACTCGATTGATAATAAGAAACTCGCTTCAACCGAAATCGCAGAATGGTAGTAATGGTAGAGAAACGCTATAAAAATAACTGCTTGCATAAAAAACTTGAACACAAGTTTGGCGAAAAAAAGCTTAAATATCGATATCCGTATCGCAAGCTTAAATATTTATATCCGTATCGTGTACAAACATATAATTGCATAACATTTGGGCTATTGGTTTAATTTTGTCGGCTACAAAACAAATACAAATCACGACAAATAAAGTCTATATTCTGGGTTCGCGTGTTCGCTTTTGGTTCCTAATAAAGTTCAATCTAAGCAGACTCTCATGCATTTGCGAATTCAAAAGTGTGACGATTGATTGAACTGTTTGATTGTAGATCATTAGAAATTTTGGTTGCCTTGTTCCACATCAATGGCTCGAACAACCCCATGGGGCTGATCCTTGTAGTTTTTTACTACTATCTGGTTTCTACACATTAGAAAAAATGTCGTTTGGCCACCTCGGAGCTGTGATTTGACGCCGTTAGACTATTATCTTTGGGGGGCTGTCAAAGATAAGTGTTATGTAGACAAGCCAGAGACAATTCAAGCCTTGAAGCACAACATTCGTGCAGCCATAGCTGAAATAAAGCTGCATACAATCGAAAATGTTCTGAAAAACTGGACCGACCGTATAGCGTACTGCAAGGCCAGCCGAGGCAGCCATTTGAATGAAATTATATTCCACAATTAACCGGAAGAATTGTACTTTAATATGAAAAAATAAATTTTGGAATCGGATGAACTGTTTGAGTTTTATTGCATGTTTAAAAAAAAAGTTACATGGCGGACCCTGTATAATATGAGAGCTCATTTCTGTGTTTGTTGGAAATAATTTCGCAGCAATCTTATTATCTGTTATTGGAACGAAGCAATTACATTTTTGTGTACCTTGAATCTATTTTGTTTCTTGATAAAAACTACAAGTATCAGTCCCATAGGGTTGTTCGAGCCATTGATGTGGAACAAGGCAACCAAAATTTCTAATGATCTACAATCAAACAGTTCAATCAATCGTCACACTTTTGAATTCGCAAATGCATGAGAGTCTGCTTAGATTGAACTTTATTAGGAACCAAAAGCGAACACGCGAACCCAGAATATAGACTTTATTTGTCGTGATTTGTATTTGTTTTGTAGCCGACAAAATTAAACCAATAGCCCAAATGTATGCAATTATATGTTTGTACACGATACGGATATCAATATTTAAGCTTGCGATACGGATATCGATATTTAGCTTTTTTTCGCCAAACTTGTGTTCAAGTTTTTTATGCAAGCAGTTATTTTTATAGCGTTTCTCTACCATTACTACCATTCTGCGATTTCGGTTGAAGCGAGTTTCTTATTATCAATCGAGTTCATCTTATATAAATTTTAAATTATTCTAATGCACTCCAAATTTACCCTGGGGTAGTTGTCAATTTCTCAAGCGAAACGACATAACATGGAATTTCATCCGAACTTGCATGACACAAGATCAGAGCATACCAATTAAAGCTTCAAATCGTTTTATGGCACTTTTTGTCTTGCTGTCTAGCAACAACCTACCCCTAGCATGCTACTCATTGGACTGAAACGTTAGCTATAATTTTGCTTCTATTTATAAATTCGCGTGCTTCCAACAGTTTTTCTTTTGCATCGATTGACCAATCAGAGCGTTGCTTTCCCTTTGATATATCGCTCACTCCTTCAATGGCAATGGTCGTCTATGGCAGGGAAATCCGGAACGCTGGAGATTTTTTGCTGACAAAATAGGACTCTGCTAGCTATTAATCAACATTTCAATGATACACAATTAAAAATACATGCCTATGAACATTCAAATCAATACGTAGAAATATTTCCAATTAAATTTTTATTAAAAATTTATATAAAATTGACTGAGCTGTAATTGTTCAAAACCTGACCACATTTCTACGTGTATTTGTCTTGAGTTTCTAGTTTGTACGCCTATATAGAAAACAAAAAATGTGTTCCACATTAAAACCTGTTTTAATCCACCTAGTGGTGTATTGATGGCTTTCTCGAATTACTCATATTCTCACATTCTAATATATGTGGTATTCTTCGAAATAATTTTTATTGCTTCTTGAAAGAAAACAAAAAAAATCAATTAGCACAACCAACAAAATGAAACAGTTTTGCTATTGCAGGTACTTCTGCAACTGGTGTAAATGCAGTCGGTTCGAATGACCATGTATTTATCTTAGTAAATTTTATTAGATTTTAAATGATTCGGCCATCGTACTTTAAACGATGGTTTAAATTTTAAATACTTATAATTTTAGAAATGGCAAAAACGAAATTTTAAACACTTTCATCCGCACAAAGTTCTCAGGAATTTTGGCCTTTTATTTGAACCTAAATTTGTGAATATCGGTCAAGCAACCTCTACGAAAAGTGATTGAGTTCGATTTTTGAGTATATGACCACTATTTCAGGAACAGGAAGCCGGGAATCAGGATAGTCCAAGGCTCTTTGGATATTTTATTTAAAAGATATTTTTTATTCAGGCCAATTCTGTACAAGCTTTACGTGGCCGATTGAGTCGATTTTTTAAATAATTTTTTTTGAGTTGGATCTCGTTGTCACCCTTTTTCTAGGGGGAGAGGAGCTTCCATTTCCCTCCTGTGAGGATTGAGGGGCACTGCGTTCGTGGTTCGTCTCGTCATCCATTGCCGCATCGATGGTATTGTTGTCGATTTCCATCTTCTTTTCGTTGCTACTTGCTGTAGATGCACATTGTTGTATATTGGTTGCAGTTGCTGGTTGGTTAGATGGTAAGCTGTTAATTGCAGCTGGTGTACTTTGTTCTATAGGGAATACGTTGGATGGTTTCGTTGAAGGGGATGCTTCACTGTTGTTGGCGGCTATCACAGGTGTAATGGGGTTGCTTGGGGTTTGCGTAATAAACGTACGCCATTTAGAATACCGGGGAAAAAATTCTTCCACTTTTCTTTTTCGATAGAGAGAATCTCTCCGTATTGGGACATAGTTTTGGGAATATAAGAATCGGTGACGCTTGAGTGAAGATCATGCACACGCACTTCTATAGCACTAGCATCCATATATACTGGAATGTTGTACTTAATGTTCTCGTGCTCCATAACAATGTGCACTATCATTGTTATTGTCTTTTGCGAATTGAATTGCATCCAACTCTTTATAAAACTGGATGTAAACATCATTATTTGTCTTATTGCATTGAAGTAAATGCACACGTTTAATGTCAAGATGCATTTGCTCCTTGAGCAAACCTTCAAGTTCTCGTATCGAAGGTCGAATTTTGCACTGCCTGAAGTCAACAACAATTGTATTCTTTCGTGTCGGCGGTAGCTTTTGTTCGTTTGGTTCACTCATTTCGTTCTATTGTTCACTACACAATACTGTACTTGGTTTCTTCTGTCCCGAACGTAAGCGGTTTTGTTTTATCGACTGACTTGGATGAGATGTAAAACCGAACTGGCTCTTTGGATATGACGCTGCGGCTCTTTAGTTCTATACATAAATATTGTATATTTTATAAATTATTCAAAATCGATCGAAATCGATTAACGAGTATTAAACCCCACTTCTATCTCTCCACCACATGTACTCACTTCTCACCGAACCGCGTTGTCAATGTCGTCATTTCCGGTCGAAATAATAAAGCTTATCGCATATTTCGTAGAACTCTTAATAGAAATTACTACTGAATTTTTCGAGCTCCCCCTTCACGATAAAGTGCAATGGATCTCCAGAAGCATAGTACTGGAACGTTTTGCTTTGTACTTGGATGAAATAATTATGAAAAATTAAATAATGAATTAATGAAAAAAGTATTTACTACTCCAAATTAAAAAATGCTGAACGGTAACAGAAAATGTACTTATTTGAAATTTTTTTCTAGATTTTGTAAATATTTACCGAATTTCCAAAAGCTTAACGTTCGTTCATTAGTTCGATAATTGAATTGATTGAATTTTTGAAAATGTATTTGTTGTGTGACAAATACTTAACAATTGCGAAACATATTTTTTCACGCTTTAGATCTTGGTGCCACTCTGGATTTTTTTAGTAATAGCAGATATACCCGTATGATGTGAGCGTTAAGACACAAACGTGTAGATAATGAACATATGATGTGAAAGAATCTCAATTTTTGTTGTTGTTATGACATCTGCTAAACATATCAAATATACATCATAGTCATAGAACAAACAACATCGTATATTTTCATCAAATAAAAATTGTCGAATTGTATTAGAAAGAGATGATTTGGGGAAAGCATAGGAATTATGTTTGCATTTGAAGAAAAATACTGCAGAGTCAAATCAAAATCAGTTTTAAAGTTCAGGAAGGATACAATAAAAGCACTTGACTGGGAGCTTCACCCTCACCGTCGTATTCATTTTTTTCCGAATACTATTACGAATACTACTTTGCATCCATCTGATTCTCGGGGTATCCACAAATTGCCAGAAAGATGGTCACTATTTCGACTATATTTTTTTTCTCATTCAAAATAAACGTTTCATTTTAACAAAAACACGCTCACTTCATATTTGGTTAATAAATGATTTTTAAATACGTCGAAGCTCTTCATATTTCATACTTTTTAAAACTGTGGAAAAGTTCAATATTTGAAATTTTCTAAAACAATCACCAATCCACCTTGCGTCTCCGGGACTCGGAAAATTTTTCTAAGGTTTGAGCGATTTCTATACCTATTTTACATTCCTTCTTTAATTGCTTCCAAACAGCAACGCCACGAACTTCCGTTTGTGAGACCAGATCGATATTTTATCATAATGCAATATTCCGTGAAAACTTTCTTCCAATGTGATCACTGTGTGCAGAAAAACTGTAATAATCTGCCCACTCCATATATTTAAGTCTGTAACCAGTTTTATTTGTCTGATCAATGTAATCACAATACAGACATGCTCAAAAAGTATGTCACAGTCAAACATAACAACTGTCAAAGTATTGACTGTCGGCAGTCAAACTTGACTGTTGCAGTCATTTAACTGTAAATAGTGTGATCACATTGCCAGACCAAATACAACTGTGACAGATAAACTGGCAAGTCTGATCGTAGCTTAAGACCTTTCATTTGAATCTGAGTTTGTGAAAATCGGTACAGCCATCTCCGAGAAAAGTGACACACACACCCGTAAAAATTTCTGAAACCCGAAAAAACAGAAACCAGAACAAATTTTTTAACCCGACCCGTACCCGTTAAAAATGAATAAAAATGGCATCCGAACCCGACAAACATATCTTTTTCTGTAACAAAAACAGACCTTCTGCGTGATGTAGAGCCTCATTTCAATGGGATTCTGGAATTGAATTCCAAAACTGAATTTTGGAACTGGGTTCAGAACCTGTATTCTGGTCCAGCTGAATTCTAAACAATTCAAGATCAACAATTTACTTCCAGAATTTAACTCCAGATTACAAACTCAAAAGTTAAAATAAGACTCTGTTACTGAATTCTAATTCTAATATAGTTTCGGAACTTGTTTCTTGATATGATATTGGAACTGAATTTAATGTTTTAATCTAAGTTAAAAACACGAATTCAGAATTCTAGTTTGGGAAATCTGGTGAAAACATCAATATATCATTTCTAGATCTAGATCTGGAGATCTGAACGTGAAACTAGAGTTTTTGAACTGTTTCCTGAATCGTAAGTTAATTCCGGATTAAGTTTCAGAATTTGATTCTAAATTCAGTTTCAGAATTCATTTCCTGAATTCAGAACCTGCATGCTGGAAATGAATTCGAACCTTCGGTTCAGGAACTAGACTTCGGAACTGAATTCAGTTGCTTAATTCAGATTCGGAATTCAGTTCCTTAACTCAGATTCGGAATTCAAGTTTAGAATTTTGTTCTAGCACCTGTATTCTAAAAATGTTCAGTAACAGCGTTCTAGAACTGAATTTATGAACTGAGCTCTTGATCTGGATTATAACTTGAATTTTTCAATTGAATTCGGAGTCAATCACAGGTTCCGAATTTTGTTCTTTAATTCAGTTCTTGTTTCTGAATGTCCAGAATTTTCACTTAACAAATATTACTTCTGTGAAATTGATATGTGATTAGATATGATATTAGAAACTTGTTTCAAAGGGTGCTTTTCTTATCACACAATTTTTGATACTTGGGTATTCTACTATCGAAAACAGAAATTGTAGCACACTTGGAAATGTGTTGGTCAGTTAGTTGGATTGTTAGTTAATTAGCAAATATAAGCGTTGGAAACAAATTGACTGCAATCATTTTTTCCTTCACTTCAACATAAACAACAATAAATTTTAAAACAGTTACGTGATGTCCATCACAATAGTGATAGATTTCTATCAACAAAAATTCATGTGGTTTCTGTATCGATTAAGTAGAAGCGATATGAGTGCATTAGTTTTCGATACGTCGTTCGACAAAGTTAGCGAAAGAAAAATCATCCACATTAAACCAGCAAAGCTGCAGAGTACATCCATTTCCTTTCATAACACTGCTCCGGAAACGACCGGAAGTATATCTCACTTGATCGAAGCAACCCCAAACAGGACACCCTCGGTTCGTCGTTCAGCTCGATTCAGCACTCAAAATCCATTTTCCCCATTCCGCCGCTACCGCGTCGAAAGCTATCCGAAAATAGTACGACGCCAGGATGTCGCGGCGCCGTTAGAACGGAACTTTTGCCAGCCGATTGTGTCATTCGCTTCTTTAGAACTTCACCCGATTTCCTCCGTCACCGAAATGTTCTGCTCTGCGTTGGTCGTGCGCGGCGTCCCCAAAAAAAAAAGAATACAGATAAAGGAAACGGATCGACTTCCCGGGCAGCAGCGTGAATAAAAAATTATCATCTTTTGTCCCCGTATTACTCAGAATAAATGCTTCCATTATGTTCGACTGCTTCATAAAATTTCATTTTTCTGCGACCGTGAGGGAAACGTATCCCATCATCGGTTTTCGATCAGGGATTTTCCCATTGTGCACGGTTGCCTCATTATCATCATTTTCATATGTTCATTAGTCTTTTCGCAATCGACAGCAAAACGATAGACATCGCCGTGATGAATTAGTGGGGGGAGACTTATCGATGAACAAAAGGAAATGGAATATTTAGCTTTTTCCAGTCCGATGATAATCGAGTTTTTCGATGATAATACACAAAATATTTTGCTTTCACGAACCGACTTCGTCCCAAATGGAAATTCCGCTTGGATGTCACACCACAACCCTGCGTTCCAATAAGTCTGGCAGCCGAAAGATAACGCCTGTTTGACCGGATGCCCTTTTGAACCCTTGTACTAATAACTGTCCTTCTTCCTTCTCTCTCCCCAAATGAAACACGTGTCCAACCAAAAATCACGTTCATTAACGCTGGCATACCATCGAGTCACATTGTCATGAAACTCACCCCGTTCTCAAACTGCAGCTTGGCCATGCCCATGTTACACCGCATGCCGAAGGAAATGATGAACCCCATGCAGGTCATCAGAGCAACCGTGAAACGGGTCGTCTTCATACAGGGACACTCCGCCCGGACGTACTTGTCAATGTGACGCAAAGGTGGCCGCTCGATTTCCTCGAACGACACCGGCGAATCACCGTCCCCGTCGTCTGCCGGAACGTAGGTGGGCCCGTCGCCGGTACCTCCCATGTGATCGTACCCGTGCTGCGGCGGCATCTGGAACTTCTCGAATCTGGAAAAAATAAGATATAATTAGTTAACCATTTTTGCTAGTTTTAGTATCATCGAAACATAAAGGTATTTATTAATTCAACGTTCAATGCAGTAGAAATTTGGTATCAAATATATTCCCTCATTGATCAGTTTAATAAAATCAAGGGTCGATCGAAGTAAACGGTTGAAACCTGGGCTAAATAGATGAACATAGAAATAATAAACTCAGTAAAATTTGGTCGGAAAAGTGCTAAATGGCTAATTAGTATCTATGAAAATAATCTGTCATTTTGCCTTTTTGCCTTTATCATATAGAAAAGCTATACAATCGCTGTGAAAACCGACTTTACAACCTAGTGTCATATACAATTCGATTCAGTTCGTCGAAATCACAAAATGTATGTGTGTATGTGGCAAATAATATCACTCAATTTTCTAAGAGACGGCTGAACCGATTTTCACAAACTCAGATTCAAATGAAAGGTCTTATGGTCCTATAGACTTCAATTAAATTGTATCCCGATCCGACTTCTAGTTCCGAAATTACACGGTGATATACCCCAAAAAAATAGTCACACACGTTTCTCAGAGATTGCTGAATCGATTTTCTCAAACTTAGATTAAAGTTAAATGTCTTATTGCCTCATAAAATTATCCTGAATTTCATTTGGATCCGACTTCCGGTTTCGGAACTACAAGGAAATATGTGCAAATTTATGAAAAAATGAGCACTAAATTTTCTTGGAAATTTTACTGTTCTATTTCATCCAGATCCGACTTCCGATTCCAAAACTTTGAGGCGATGAGTATCAAAACATTCAAATCGTCATTCAAAATGACTCAGTTGAAGCTGAGCTGAGCTGAGCTGAAGTAGATCACCCGTAGTTGCACTTCTTGATTGACCGAATGAGTGGAAATGTACAATGAACCAAGAAAATTAAGCTTGGGAGAAGCCAATTGTTTTCACTTTACATACCCACTCACTCCTAATTTTTCATTAAATGATCAATAACGACGCTCAGTCACGTACTCAGAGGGGGGGCCCGAGGAGCCCTGGCCCCTCCCGAAATCAAAAACGATATATAATTATTTAAAAGATCTCAAACATTTGTTACAGAAATAACAAGACAGTTAACGTAAAGAAATGTAATACAATAACAGTTCCAGTGGAAAAGTTTAAAGTGTCTGTTAAAAACACCCGTAAAAGGCACTCCGAAAATTGGGTACATAAACAATCTTCAGTAACATAATTTTTTTTATCTTTGGGCCCCTCCCGAAACGAAATCCTGGGTACGGGCCTGACGACGCTGGCTACGACCAAAGGCTGTGCTACTGAGGGAAAGGAAGGAATGTTAGTCCGATACTCGTTGTTTCTAGAGGGAAATATAATAAGTAAGCAAAATATAAAATATCTCCAAGGAACGATCTCACCGTCAACAACGTAAGATGAAACACGACCACTGAAAAAATAAAATAAATAAACAATCGCGAATGGGTCCTTTGCAGAACAAACCCTAGACCTTCACTCTGAACACCGACTATGACATGCAGACGGCGCTTCGATCGGTTAACAGGTAAACATCGTTGAATTTTTGGGAGGTAAATTCTCAGTTCCCGCCGCTTGAGCATGTTTAGATTCGCGGATCAACATTATTCAATGAATAGCACTCTCACTATTGAACACATACTTGCCACATCTGCACTATCACTAAAAATAATTGTTTCAACCAAATTTTTAACTATTCGTATCAAACAACTCATTGAAATTATACTTTTTTGGGAGTATCACCGGGACTCCGCATCGAACTCCCAGTGATGCCAACTCATCCCTCCATTCAAATCGTCATTCAGAATGACGATGCAAAATTGGTACGCGTCGGCACGTGCGGCTCTGCTCCGTTCGCAACGTACTTTGTTCAATTTCGTATAGCGTGCTGGGTTGCTACATTTAAATCTATGTTTTTCAGATGAACAATAGAAAAATTTGTAAATATTTTATTCAATTTGCACCTATTTGTTAGTATTACCACAAAATCATGATAACTATTTTCAAAATTTTGTTATTTTTTATTACTTTTGTTTCCAATTTTAAAAGCAGTTTCGTGTGTTTAACATATCACTCAAAAAGTCATGGCGCCATCAATGCCAAATCCATATGACGTTTATAAGGTACAAACTTTCAACAGACTATGTGTGAAACTTCATGACATTTCGATTAGTTAGAGAAAGGTGACAACCATTTAAGTGAAGTTACTTTTGTCATTTTCAAAACATTAGATTCAGAACAATTTCCTATGTTAATTTATCATTGCCTCCTGATGAAAGCAATACTGTATAAGCTCAGCATTGGCTTCAAAAATAATATCCGGACAATGTTCCATTTAAAAAAAAACCTATTTGTTATTAGTTTACGGAATTTAAACATGGTCTTACAGACACCGGTGATGGTGAACGTTCTGGTCTTCCAATTGAGGTGGTTACTCCAGAAAACATCAAAATAGGTTATATCTGATCGAAAAATGAAATTGTGTGAATAGCTTAGGCCGTTAAGATATCAAAAGGCAGTGTGTTTACACAGGGCCACCGAGAGGGGAGAAGGAAAGAGAGGAATCCCCCTGGGCCCTAACTTTTTCAGGGGGCCCGGATCTTCGAAGATTCCAAATTGTTTTGCCTTTTTCATATAGAAAAGTTATGCAATCACTGTTTAAACCGCCAACCATTCGACTCAGTTCGTCGAGTACGAAAAATGTCTGTATGTGTGTGTGTATGTATGTATGAAACATTTTTTCACTTTTCTCGGAGATGGCTGAACTTAGATTTTATGTGATATGTGCAAAAAAAATTAAAATAAGTGCACTTTTCTCAGAGACGGCTGAACCGATTCTTACAAACGTAGATTCAGATGAAAGGTACAATTGTCCTATACAAAGTTCCTGAATTTTTTTTTTATCCGACTTCCGGTTCCGGAGTTACAGGGTAATTGGTGAAAAAATCATATTCTAACTTACTTTCTCACTTTTCTAAGAGATGGCGTGACCGAATTCAACAAACTTAGATTCAAATGAAAGGTATCATAGTCTCTTACAAAACTGCTAAATTTCATCCGGATCCAACTTCCGGAATTATATGGTGAAGTGTGTTAAAAAACGGATACCGTCACTTGAAGCGCCAAAAATAAACATAAAAAAAATTCCTAGCATGCCTCGAAACTATTCCAATCGGTGGCCATTGTCAATAGACAAACAAACAACCCGATTCCGGCTATGCTGGATCTCGGTTTCTGGTTCCGGAAGCACCGGAAATAAAAAGTAAAATAATTTCTAAACTTGCCTCAAAATTATCCCAATCGGTAGTCATTTTCAGTAGACGGCCAAACATTAATTTGGCTTTCTTGTTTGTTCTTGGGTTTTTGATGAATGACCGAAGATTGTAGCCATAGACTCAAAAATGGATCCCAGTCACTTTTCTCGAACCAACTTCGATTATACCGGTTCCCAGATTCCGGTTTTGGAAGTACCTCTTTTCGTTTCCTCAGAGATGGCCTAACCAACTTGAGTACTGTTTCACTCTGTAGGTTATAATAGTTTATGGACAAACCTTTTTGTTTTTTAGAATCAAAGAAAATTATTTTGAAGAATAACACACATTTATATATGAGAATATGTGAGATATGAAAAAGGCATCATTACACCACTAGGTGAATTGAAACAGGTTTTTTTTCATTCTTCATTACAAAATAAAATATCAAAAATTGAAACAAGTTTGGCTTGCGAATTATTTCGTTTAAATATTATATTTGAAAATCTTTTGATTCTATGATATTCTCATGTTCAGAATATCTTTTAATTCTCATGTTTAAGGGCCCGTAATATTGCAGCCCCCCCGGGCCCGAATTTTCTCACGGCGGCCCTGTGTTTAGAATTATCAGCATTTAACCCTGAGAAGGCTCTTTTCAATGTAGATGCCGCATTTGCTCACAGTCGATCATAAAACAACAATGTGTTGATGATTCAGAGCAAGGTTTGGTCATGTTTAAAAGTAATGAATCAAATTTTTTATGTGGATATGTTACAATGGATGCAATATGGATCCATCACTTTACTCCGAAATCAATAAGTACATAATATGAGTTGACTGCAGCTAGTGAACCGGAGCGTATAGAGTCACAACAGTCAGCTGGGAAGACTAGATGACTAGAGTATTTTGGGATGAACATTGTATGTTCTTCATCAACTATCTTGAGAAAGGTAAATCAATGAATATAACATACTACATAGCGGTGTTAGATTGTTTGAATGCAAAATCAAGGGAAACGATTTCATAAAACAATGTTCCATCAAGGAAATGTACCGATTCAAAAGTAGATGACAACGATGGTTAAATTAAAAACAGATCTGACTTCCAGTGACTACTGGCGATTCGCTAAAAAATGTCACTGGCTCAGAAAAATCGCTGGCTCACCGTCGAGAAACTCAACTGAAATAAAGACGCAAGTGCTGAATGTGAAGCCTATTTCAAGGCAAAAGACAAATCCTTCTTCGAGCACGTCATTGAGAAGCGAGAAAAACGTTGGAGTGATTGTAGGGGATAGTTGACAGCCTTGGGCCATTTTGTTAAGTGTTAATGAAAGGTATTTAAAAATTCCTGTGGAAAAAATTGTGAATATTTTGTTAAAAATTTGTTTTTGTGATTTATACATAACAATTTGTTGATATATAGCCAAAGGCACCCTTAATGGCGAATGCCTTGGGTCACAACTATCATAATTAAATTTATAAATGTTTCAATCGTTAAATCTGAACAATATTATTTCTTGTTAAGATAAAAATTATTAAAATGATATTTGCTTACAACTTTATATCTATTATAGGAGTATTATCGTAAATTATGATGCATTATGTCATGCAAGTAAGAATGAAATATATATATATATATATATATATATATATATATATATATATATATATATATATATATATATATATATATATATATATATATATATATATATATATATATATATATATATATATATATATATATATTTGAAACGAAATTGGTTTCTACACTTGACGCAATACATTCATTCGACGTTTTTTTGCCTTTCTCATATAGAAAGGTTATGCAATCACTTGAAAAACCGACTAGTGAAAATTGGCCCGGAGGGCCAAGTGTCATATACCATTCGACTCAGTTCATCGAGCTGAGCAATGTCTGTGTGTGTGTGTGTGTGTGTGTATGTATGTGTGTGTATGTGTCAAACAATCTCACTAGGTTTTCTCGGAGATGGCTGAACCGATTTTGACAAACGTAGATTCAAATGAAAGGTCTCGTGGTCCCATACGGAATTTCTGACCTTTATACGGATCCGACTTCCGGTTCCGGAGTTATAGGGTAAAGTGTGTTCAATATTGTACACCGTCACTTAAACCGGCGAAACAAAACACGTAAAAAAATTTCTAAACTGGTCTCAAAACAACACAAATCGATAGTCATGATCAGTAGGCAGCTAAACAAACCGATTCCGGCTATCCTGGTTTCCGGTGTCCGGTTCCGGAAGTACCGGAAATAGTGGTCATATACACTAAAATGGATCTCACTCACTTTTCTCAGCGATAGTTTGACCGATTTCCACAAACTTGGATTCAAATGAAAGATCTCGTGGTCCCATACGGAATTCCTGAATTTCATCCGGATCCGACTTCCGGTTCCGGAGTTATAGGGTAAAGTGTGTTCAATATTGTACACCTTCACTTAAACCGGCGGAACAAAAACCGTAAAAAAATTATAAACTGGACTGGTTATTCCCAATCTTAGGGTCAATTGAAAGGTCTTATGGTCCTACCAAAAATTACTGCATATTTTCGAATGCAACAAACATTTAAATCGTAATTTAGAGTGCGTACTAGTAGAGTTTGTATGTCATGTTAGTTGGTGGCCGTACGAACCAACTTTGATTATACCGGTTCTCGGGTTCCGGTGCCGGAAGTGCATATAATAGTGAATCCACTTCGTTTTCTTAAGGATGATCTACGCAATCAAAGCACTGTTTTTATTCTGTATGTTATGCACAAACAATCTCTTGGTTTCTTTCAAAAATCGAAGAGAAAAATTTTGAATAGAATACCACAATATTATATACATGAGAAAGGCATCATTGCACCACTAGGTGGATTAAAACAGGTTTTTTCTTTGTGTTACAGTGTTTCTTACGTCTTTTGTTCGAAACGGCACATTTAAGGGCCGTTGTTATTTTTTTCTATGATTTATGGATTAGTGGTTCAAGGCTGGCTACTGCTCTGTGACTCGAGGCACCCGATTGTGTATTCTAAGATCTTTATTCATCAAACATTATTATCAAACATATTATAAACTCCGATTGTAATGAAATCTTAAAAATCATATTCCTGGTGCTCAATTTCGTTATTCTTTGCAAAACTGAAGAAAAAACTTGTTTACTGTCAATGTAGTACGATGCGATGCCTAAGCGTTGTTTTAAAAAAAATGTCTAATATCAATATGACAACCAACTTATAATAAAGTAATTGATCGAAACAGTTATTTTGAGTGATAGTGCAGCTGTGACAAGAGTGCTTTGATTAGTGAAATTAAGTAATGCTAATTCGCGAAACTTAAAAATGTACAAGCGGCAGATAATGCGAATTTACCGCCCAAAATTAAACTATGTTAACCGATTGAAGTGCCATCTGCATATCATTGTCGGTGTTATCAGATTTATGTTACCAAATTTTTATGGAATGTGTGAAAATTTATAAGTCAATCATGTGATTCGAGTTGAAAATCTAAAATTGGTTTTCAGCAAACCCATTTGCGAGTGTTTATTTTATTTTAATCCTTCAGTAGTGGTTATCTCACGATGTTTAAAGTAATGCGAATAATAGAGACAGCATACTGGTGGGATGGTTTCTTAGAGATATTTCACTTTGTTTTGTTTCAATTATAGAGTTTTTAACCATTCACCTCTTCGGGTCAGAAAAGCTTTCTGATCCTATGGGGATCGAACCCAGGTGGGCTACGTGAAAGGCATCGACTAACCGATCACGCTATATCCGTCCCCTTATATTAATACAAAACGCTACAAAATTGCAACGTATTCTCGGTAGCCGGCTACCCAGAGCAATAAACTCATGATAGTATTATTTGATAATTTACTAACAATCTTTCTGTGATGCATGTGATGCATGCATCCTTCCTCCCTAAGTAGATCTGCTTACTGACGTGGCCGGTGTCGATAGTGAAGCAGATTGAAACAGGTTTTGAATCACGTATTTTACCATTTTTAGACAGTAAGTATATTTAACTAAAATGATGGTGACTTCAAAAATAGAAATGTATTAGCCAGTGACAGTTCCTCTACGTTTACTTTCATCTTAATTTATTACCAAACCGTGCCCACAGTTCGTGTTCGCATCTCTTCCGACGCAGTCCAAAATTACATACGGTCGAGACGACAGAAACAAAGACAATACAATGTAGTGAACAATAGAGTGTACGAAATGAGCAAATACGATTAAACAAAGCCTGAAAGTTGGCCTACAAGACCAAACTCAATTTGTGTTGGTTTCAAGTGCTGCAAAGTTAGACCAGCAGCAACCGAAATCCTCGGTAAGGAAGAGTATATCGAAAATAAGCTATCCACATACATTTGTTTTGTACGCATGTATTTGTAATGGTTTTTTATGCTCAGATCAAAGCATGCTGTGCGTTTGGCTGTCAGTTTTCGTTTGTTTACTTGTTTGTGCGGTTGAAATTCTGCGTTTTCAAAATATCGCGTATTGAAAAGGAAGCGAAAATTAAGGTTCTGGACATATGGCTAAGTGAGAATTGTATTATTATGCGAAAATTGGCGAAGCGGTTTGGAATCCATCATGCCAGTGTTAAAACCATCATTAATAAGTTTGGGGAACACTATTCTTTGGATGAGCTACCAGGAAGAGGAAGAAAACCCGGTTCTTCCAACCCGAAACTGGACCAGAAAGTGGTATCTCTAATCATGAAGAACAAATCAATGTCAATACGTGATTTTACCAAAAAAAGCGAAATCACCTGAAGACCTACAAGAAGCAGAAAATCTCGAAACAAAGTGTAGAACAGAAGAAGCGAGCAGCAACAAGGGCCCGGAAATTGTATTCGCATCTTCTGCAGTGTCCGGAAGGCACGCGTTTTGATGGACGATGAGACTGAGACTTATGTAAAGGATGACTCAAAAACCCTTCCAGGTCCACAATACTTTACTGTCGTCGTTGGAGGGATGTGAGCGATGCGGACAGGTCGATTCAAGCGGAGAAATTCGACTGAAAGGTACTGGTATGGCAAGCAATATGTTCCTGTGGTTTGAAGTCAACCATTTTTTACACTACCGAAACTATAAATGCAGAAATCTATCGATCTGAGTGTCTCCAGAAGAGATTGCTGCCTTTATAAAGAAGCATAGTACACCTTCACTGTTTTGGCCGGATTTAGCGTCGGCTCACTATGCCAAAACCACACTCAATTGGCTTGTGGAAATGAATATAAATTTCGTTGAGAAAAATATCAATCCACCAAATTGCCCTCAGCTTCGACCCATCAAACGTTACTGGGAAATCGTGAAGAGGGTCTTCAAGAAGACTGATAAGGCAGCTGGGAACATGTAGGAGTTCAAAAAAATTTGGGCTCAAACGTCCAAAAAATGCGATGCAACACTTGTCCGGAATAACTTTAATTTCATCCGGTTTTCATGTTGCTCAAGTTTAACATCGTACAATGAAGGATCAATTTTTACTTTGAATAAAATATCGTTTTTTATCATAATTTGAAAGAAAAATTTGTGGATAGCTTATTTTCGAACCACTCCGTTTTCAAAATGGCGTGTGAGTGGTACGTATGCAACTAAGTAAGGCAATTCCACCTTACATTATTTGTGTTCAAGTAGGAATGCATCCGTGTAAAACGTTGATTACCTATGAAAATCAGCTGATGACATGTCAGTTTTGTGAACAACCTGCACACTACGACAAACCTTGCACTGAAACTGCGAAAAAAACAGCTTCAACCAAAGACAAGGTCAACCGTTCAACAACGGAAACAAGTGAGCGCAGTACTCCTGTTTCACCATCAAACCAACCAGCAACTGCAATCAACAAGGCGCATCTACATCAACTTGCAACGAGCCCAACACTGCGAATAACAAGGAACTTAATCGGCCACTTCATCCTTGTTCGCACAAATAGGCCTGTATATAAAAAAAAATAATAAACCGTTCCCACGTTCATCTTTAACTTGCAGAAAATGGGTCATGGTCAATTTACACGTTTTCACAGTGATTCACACAGACAAAAATATTTTGTTGTTTCACATATATTTTTATGGACATATTTGAAGTAGGAAATTGAATAATTTGGAAATATTTTGTTGTTTCACATATATTTTTATGGACATATTTGAAGTAGGAAATTGCATAATTTGGAAATATTTTGTTGTTTCACATATATTTTTATGGACATATTTGAAGTAGGAAATTGCATAATTTGGAAATCAAGTTCCATTATTTTTTAGAGTAGCCATTCTGCATGAGAAAGACAAAAATAAAATAATCTTCATCATTTTAGAGCATTCCAAATTGCATAGAATATAACGAACGATCAAAACTATACTTGCCAGTGAAATTTAATTTAGTCAATATTATCATACAATAAATTTCACAAATTACTGCTGTGTAATCAATGTAATCAATCAAATATGTATATCCTCGTACTAATCCTCGTTGATTAACGATTGAAATTAGTCTACCAACTAGTCACGAAACACAATTTGCTTTTTCGATGTGCTCAGATTACGATCGAAACTATTTGATCTCACCAAAAGAACAACACAGAAAATAGTTCCCATCCCAGATACCGTTCCGAACTGATTAGCTCCAGAACAAATCCAAAAAAAAAATCTTGAAAGCGGATATCGACAAACAATATTATTAATGCCGAAAAGTAACTTAATTATGTTTGCAGAAGAAGGAAAAAGAAAGCCGACCCAACGTCTCTATCAGGATTTATGGATTTATCGCTTCTTACGCGCGGGATGAAATATTGGTCGTCGTAAGAAAGGGACACTGCAGTAATGACAATCGAGTTATGACGCATTCTGGGTGAGTTGGTGATTTCGAAAGCGTTGGATCGGGGGGACTGCATTAGATCCAGTGTGTCCAAGAAAGCTAAGACGATAAGACAGAAGTAAATCTCCCCTTACGGTGCGGTGCGGTGCGTTGAATGATTTGAGAAATATTTATTAGGTGACATTTATCAATTCAATTATTTCTTCTATGCGCTTTGTGAAGATAAGTTCATGGCAATTTTTTATATAGCATTATTGAATGACGATGATGTGGCTGAATCTGAATAATAGGAAATATTATATATCTTTCAATCTACATAACAAATGTGACGATAGTGGAAATCAGTTGAAAATCTTAAACGAACTCTTTCAATATTTCAGCCCTTCCATTTCCTGAATTCACCTAGTCGTACATCCTCCAACTGTCACCAACCCAACGCGAGAAAATTAATCGAATCAGACGTTCTAGTAGAACAAAAGTCTCCCGTTTCGGTAGACAAATTATCAATTACATTACATTGTCTTGTCGAGCACTCGTTCACTCCCTACTTAGCCGGAAAACACGAAAACACAGTAGAAGTATCTGTCACCTCCCGATCCCGGCGAAACCACCCACCGACTAACTGCCAACTTAACGGCCTTGTTTTGTACAACAACCACACCGACCGTCATAAACGGAACGATTCATCTTCACGACGGGAGTCGTACGGATCGGTTCTATCTCATGTATTCATATTTTCGCTTTTGCTCGATCCTAGGAGCTTCCGCCCGTTGGTAGCCGTGTGCTATAAAAGTTCATGATAGTGTGAAGCTCGCATAAAGGCTGACGCGCTTTCTTACATAGGTACTCAACTGTCCGGGTAAGCACTTGAACCCGGCTTTCCTCACCGTAAGAATATTGAATTCAAGATTGCCTTCAGAAGAGTGAAGAAAACCCGACCCGATGCTGGAATGGAAATGTAAAGCAATTTGTGTGCAAGGAAATGACATTAAGTGGGCTTTTTCATTTAATTTCATTTTTCTATTTACTTCTCGCATTTGGTCTCGACTTGAATAGCTGATGCCGGAGATCAAGCTACAATGGGTGTAAAGGCCCGTTGTGACCGTAATTGGTTCTGGCGGAAGGAAGACGCAGAAAAGTATTATTATTATTATCATTATTATTACTATCATTATTATTAAAATGACTTTTGCATACCGAAGATCGTCGATACATTTCAGACCAGGCCATTGCAATTGTCTCGTACTGAAATTTCGAGAAGAATCAGATATCTTCGAACTTCATAGCTTCAATAAAAATAAATTACAAATTTGTCGTACCTAGCCTCCTATATTAGCAAATTAAAAAGGAATTGTTTCAAGTTTGGAATATATAGTTGTAGAATAGTAGCTGTTTAATGTAACTAATCTGTACTTTAATGTAGGTGCATCGCTTCAAACTCTATTAGTGAAAAAAGAGGAAAGCTTGCACAATTCATGCAATCAATCAACTAACTGATGGGAGCGTGTCAGTTTTTTCGTATTCACGACATCCAGTTATGCCTCTGACATTACCCACCCGCCTTTTTACCGCTCAATTTCCTTAGAGATGGCTGATCCGATTCCAACAATCTTTGTCTTGTTTGTAAGCCATTGATTAAGTTTGAAGATCAAATGACTGTTACTTTCGGTTCCGGAGATATAATGGCATAAGTGACGTATTCGACTAACTGCACTTTTCTCATTAGCTCAAACTGTTCGAAGATAATCAACGAATTTCGATAACATTAGGCTTGTTTAATGCGAAACATTCGCCGTTCGGGAGATATTTTGATTTTGTTTGTTGAGGTATCCATTCAACCAGAAATGAGCTTCGCCGCTGAATACAGTTTTTCGATTAAATGTGGATCTTATTTCAACTTTGCCAGCGTCCATTCATGATTGAACAAGTTTGACAATGACACAAGACACGATTCACGCGTGATTTGTCAAAAACAGTGTTGCCAAAAAGATACCATCAAAAAATCACCTTTTACTTGTTATGCATGAAGTTAGTTAGTTTAATAAAATGTAACTTGAGGTAACTCAAAAAGTACTGATTGAAGAAAAGATGAAGAAATTACTGGTTGGTCAAACAATTGTTTAATAACTCATATTTTCGAGTACGTTTATATTTTACAAGAAAGCAATACTGCCTCTACATAATTTTGTTCGAGTTACTTACATCCAAACTGATCTTTTCCGGGAGTTGCAGAAAGAATTAACTTGTGCATTAAACATTCAATAATTACCGTTACAAACCCATGAAAACAAAAAGTAAACCTGTGAGATAATACATAATCCTACATCAATTTACCGAGTGTGAACAGTCAACACTGCAGAACTGTCTCAACCTGTTGGTAATTAATTACAATATATTGCAATCCAGAAAACAACTTTCCAATGAAACTTTTCAGTCAGATCCAACCGGGATGATAGTGGCAGTTAGAACGAAAATTTTCTACTCGTAGAACTAGCGAAAGCCTAAGGTAACGGCTCCCTATTTCATCTGAGCTCCTATTTCCATCTCATCCCTTCAATTCATTACTTTGAACATGAATAATATTTTAAAACCTACCTGAACCAAACTGTGAAATGTTTTAAAATGATTATAAAAGCTATTGTCACACTTTCCTATTGAAAGAAATGGTTTTAAGTTCTTCGGTTATCGTTTTTTTCATTTAAAATAAACTCACTTTTCAATTTAGGACACATTTTCGTTTCAAGATTTACAGTTCATCATCTTTCTGATTATCTACTAATCGATTCGTCTCAAAACATGATCACTTTTTCGCACAATTACACTACCATTGAATGCAGGATGACTTCATAATTAGTAATGTTCACTTGCTACTTGTTTAATTAACGATTTAATATTTCAAAAACTAAACGACAAACAATAAAAGTCTTTGAAAATATGAGATGAAAGTTTTTCACTTAGTTCACTTGATTGCGCTTTGTTTTCATCTCATTTGGTTTCGAAAAGTTGCCAAGTTATCTCATAATGTTACAAAACAAAAATTGATTTTCTTCTTCAAAATCTCATCAAAAAGTATGTTTTTGGTGTCCGTGACATTAGTTTAATTATTTTATTGATATTAATATTTCAATAAAACTGTTTTGGCTTCGAATATTACCAGGAAGAGCATGTTAAATACTAATGAAATAACCATTGTGGCAAATCTAGTAGCACTGGTTTCATTCCGCTATACATCAACATAACGCTGTGAAGTGTGTGTGTTTCATCGGCTGTGCACAGAGATGCCAGATATTTTCATAGAAACTCATAGAAACTCATAGTTGCATAGAAACTCTATATCTGGTCTATCTGTTTTCACTAATAAAATGATGTTAAATCTTTTTTTACTAATAAAATCTGTTAACATTATTTTATTAGTGAAAACAGATAGACCAGATATAGACTTTCTATGCAACGTAATACATATTCTATGAAAATATCTGGCTTCAAATAGTTCAAATTGGTTCCAAATTTTAATATAAATGTTAGTCAGTGTTCATAATCAATTATCTACATAAAAGATTTCCACTTTAACATGTGATTTGTCCGTTGATTAATAAACTTTTAAAGAATCACTGCAATCAACTACTAATAGATACTCAGAGAGAAAAGTCTAATTTTTTGCTTCTTTCTTTCTATGAACCTGTACAAATCTGTATTAAATTTAGAAAATCTTTACAAAATCGGTACCTTGATTTAAACCAGTATGCGAACGCAAAAATCTATACAATACACATAAATGTGTATAAATGGCATCTCTGGCTCTACACTTTGTTTTAAGAAGGGCTAATGAATAAATAGTAACAATCACAGTTTTGTTTTTATTTAAAGTTCACCAAATTAACTTTTCAGTAAAATTTTAAATTTAAAGCGAAAGGTAAAGGAAACGAATGAGAATTTTTTAAACGTTGAAATGATTTCAAACTGGTTCTAAAAATATCGTATATTGTCTCATAGTTGGCATTAGGCCGTTTTTAAGAAGAATTCTGACATTTTGAACCTGAGAGTGTAATAGTGGAATATTTCGTTTTGACTGCTGTCGCCATTGCTAATTTATAGGATGAATAAAGGATCAACGATAGATTGGATAAAAATCCATTGAGATGAAATTAGGAGCAGAGTAGTGAACATTTCATAAGTGTTTTTTGCTGTTTTATGAACATTATTTTAATTTCCAAGGAATGTGAATCAAATCTCAATGTGGAGCAAGACGAATAAAGCAGTAATATGAAATAGTTATAGTGATTTTAGTGGCTTAATCGAGGTTTGAAGGCGACGTCCTTACAAATGAGATGAAATAGGGACCCCTTACCCTACTTCAATTTTGGTTACGCTGCTATTTTTGAAACTTTTAATTGACAGATTTTATTTCATTTGAATTCCATGTACACTTCTAGAAAATGTGAAGAGGTTTCAACATAACTTCTATGCAGTCAAAATGACGAATCAATTGATTATAATAAAATTATCATAGCCTTTTTGTATAACTTGTATACGTATAAAATATGTACCGGGTTATGTTTCAATGGCTTCTCATATATCTTGTATATATTACTCTTGGCTATCTCATTATGGTAACGAAGGTTTAAATTTTAAGCACATTCTTAAAACAGGTTTTATGTCTCCTAGTGACTTTTCGGAATTATAATATGCATACGATTCATATGATAAATGACGAGTCTAATGATTTTTTATGTCAGTGTCATTTACAATAATTGGGAATCATTATAGAACATCTACGTCACATGAAGTCAAAACTTTTCAGATTGCATTCCATAAAATCTCCAAGTGCTTTGGCCAAACTTACTATCAGGAATTGTTTTTCCTTCAGATAGTTATTTACAACGGGAACGGCACTCCAAGTAAACAGTTCCGCATAAAAGGAAGAGACAAAGGCACATCTTTATATCGTTATCTTTTCGCAAACAGTAGAAAAACAATATACCAAGTGATCTATTCTGAACGGTCCTGCTCTCCCTGTTGCCACCGGAACGACGGTCAATTCTTCTACGAAGCCAACGGAAAAACGTTGCCTCCATTCCTTGGTAGGGTCCCGGTAATCTGGGAGATTCAATCTTTTAACAGCTATTTTTAATGATTGCTTTTCCTTTTTGTCGACTGTCGAATGCCACAGTTGGGCTGAGGCGATTGAATGAATTCAATTTTCCTATTTTTGTATTTACCCGGCTGGACTTTTCCCATTCAATTCCTGATCTCTCGTTTCTATGTGGGATTTCTTTTTGGATGGTTTGTCTGTTTTCTTCGTTGCCGTTATCAGGCCGACCCCGAACGACAGACCAACCAGGAAGGGAAGTAGGGCTAGAGGGATGAGCCGACGAAAAAATACGAAGGGATAACGGTAGCCGATGATGAGGTAATGAGGGGCATCTGAAACCATTTAACGTTGGTTGCTACAGTTTCGCACACTGATTGATGTAAGATTCTTGGTAAAAGGGAGAAACCGTTGTTACAGCAGTTCAAGCATGATGTGTAAACAAGAAATGTATGGTTCTTGAGAGATCCGGATTCAGAAATCAAGGGAATTTACTAAATCGATCATAAAAACTGTTTCAAAAAACCAATATTCCTTCGTTTTCACCGTCTGAGGAAAAATTTTAATCGAAATATGTTTACAAATAAAACATAATATCCCTGCTCCACCCCACCTAATAATGAAAGCTATCGCTATCACTTGGTTCCTGTACAATCAACAGGTTTCACCTGCGAGTCCCTACGGGCGCAAGTAACACAGTGATTCTTTGAAGTTCGAATTAAATTAGGGGACGTGCCTCCGTGCCGGACTACCAGTTTTCCAACGCTATCCGGAACACCGCGCGATACCGTGAAGACCAACCCTCGCCGGAGAAACTCGCAACAAGGTGAATATATGATGAACCCGATCCGAAGCAACTCGGAACGACAAGTCCCCACGGGGAAATGTGCGGTGAAACTTTTATGATTATTTTATGCCGCCACACTGGTGTTCCCCTCCTGCTGGGAGTGTCGGAGCCGGGAAGCCTGCACCAGGTCTTTGCGATAAGGTAACAAACCGTTTCCGCGCTTCCCGGCTTGTTAGTAAATATAAGCTGTAGGTATTTTCGATTTGATTTGTTTTGATGTGATTTCCACAAACGGATCGTACCGAAGTGGAAATGGCGAGGGACCCGACCCGAAAAGTGCGTGGGAAAGAAATACATAATTTGTATTATTAACTTGTAACAATCTGACTTTATTGCTGCTTTGGGTAAATCTCAATTGCTTTCCCCTTCGTCCGTAAGAAACCGTCCCACATTAAGGTGTAACTGTTCACCGTTGAGCACTAGTTGAGTCGAGCGTGTCCAATCGTGGAGAAGTTTCCGAAGGAGGCAGGATGTGATATAAGGACAAAATTAATTGAAACTAAGGGGCGTCGGGTTCAATTTGTGGGTAATTAGATCTTTTACGGGTCAATGTTACTGTACAAGGAATATTCTGCTCTCCGGTCTCATGATAAACCAATTAGAAACACGAAGGATTTCATCCTTAGAGTGAGTGGAAAAAATGTGTTGTTATATGCGAATGCTCAATTAACATGACTTCAATTATTATCAAACACAAGATATACTACTTAGAACACCATGCATCAGTAATTACGTTCTATGCTGTAAGGTTAATATAACTTCACTTATAACTGGTAAAAAACACCTCAGTGGCACGATTGTCATCTGCATAAAACTGGTTTGAAGCCAAAATGTTTAGTTCTTTGCTATCAAGTACTGTGTTGATTGAAATTGTGTTTTTGTCTATTTTGCTGCCTATAGGGTACATATCAGCATCATACATCAATTTGACGATCTCAGCTAAATGGTGATGTGACTTGCAGTATCAGGTTTTCAGTTTAAAACTTAAAACCTGATACACTAATCATGAATGCATAAAGTATTCGAAATACGTATCTGTAATGTAACGTTTATTATACATTTTCAACGTGTTGTTGTGTATTGTGGCAAGATATATAGATATAATGATGTTAAAATATGTTTCTCGTGAAATTATTCTACTAAACGTTCAAATAACAAATCCGTGATTTTTTTTATTTTCCTAGATGTACGGTTTTAAACGACAATCCCAGTTTTCTTGTGACACCTCTGAGATAATGATTAGGCTTCCGCTGGAAATAGTTGACCTTCTTTTTCGACGTTATGCAACGTTTTTTCACCGATTAACTATTCCTGGCGGGAACTTAGCGTGAGAGTCAGTCGGAATATCGTTATAAACGAGCAACATTTTGACGAACTGCTCTTGCATCGCTGCCATATACACAACAGAAGCGTTAATGGATAAGCATTTGTAAAATCCAGAAAACAATAGAAAAAAATAATGACTATTGTAACTATTTGTTTCTCTAACATTGAAGTTTTATTTGATCATTTAAATGACTTGAAACGAATTGAAAAAAAATTGGGTAAAAATTATAGTATTCTGTCACTTTTTCTACAAAGCAATACCATCATTTAACAAATGAACATATTTGAATAAAACTTTTACTTAGTATTTCATAATTATTTTATTCAATTTAAAAAAAAAAACAAATGATTTTTCGTCATATTCAAAGCCATTGAAAATCAGAAAAATATCATAATACAATTTAACATCGTAAAAACTAAATCCGTAGAAAATTTTACGGGCCAGAAATTATTTTAAAACCTATGGCAAGGGCTCGGCGCCAAGTTACTGGAGCATGCTGGCGAGGGACAGATAGAGAAAAATACACCGAAACCTAAATTTACGAACTAAACGGGGGTTCGTAAATCGAGGTAGTTCGTAAGAAAAGTTTACGTTATTTGGGATTTGGTTAGTAAAAAAAGTTTACGCACGGAACGACCGAAATCAGCATTTTCGCGAAAAATTTAGTTGATTTGCTGATTTTAGTTAGTTATTTTTTGAGACAACTAAAAAAATCTTACTTTTGCTGATTTAGATTTTTTATTCTCATTCCCTTAATAATAATAAAATATTTGTTGAAATGACTATTTTTTTTAGTTGAATTCACAAATTAAACGTACTGTCATTTCTTAGCTAAGGCACACTTCATTTCCAGTGAACTAATTTTTTAGTTGAATTAAAGAAATATAATGTTGTTTTCAACCAATATGAATGGTTGAATTGGCTTCTGCAATCTGCAGCTATATAGCGCCCTGTCACCGAAACGGTAACACCTTAATGACTACTAGCCACTAGATGGCACACTACTGCCGAAAAAATTTCAGACGTGGTTTTCTTTTCTATATTGGCAGGTATAAATACGATGTTGTATAGGAGAAAAAGACATAAACGAAACGTAAACATCGTTTTGAATTTTTTTTCTTCTTAATCACTGTTTTCTTCATTCTCACTGAAAACTTTGAGCACTCGGAAAACAAAAACCGAATACAAATAGTACACCGGACGGCGCAGCTCGGAAGGTTTGAAGATACAAAAAAACTTCATCACAATTAGAGTGAAACATTCGAAATTCACTTCACTGTTCCGCGTAAAAACATTATTACGCACAATCGCTTCAAGTGCGCACAAATTCTGAATAAATACGATTTCCACTAACAGTTTACGACATTTTTACATATCGGTTTAGAAATTTAAATAAAGATATATCGAACACATGCGAAAAACATCAAAACAATGTTCAAGCAGTTTCAATAAGACTGTCCTTTTTAGCTTTTTAATGGATTGTTTTGCTTTGACACTTCTCATGAGTTTTTGGCTAATAAACTTGTTAATAATACCCATTTCAGTTTTATTTTTTTGTGCTGTCCTTCAGTAATGATGGTGATAGATAAATAGAAACAAATTTTCTGATTTTAATAACAAAATTAGTTGTCAATGAGAATTTCGTGTTGGATTGAAATATTGCTGGTTTGAGTCCAGGATATTCACCAACTAAACACATTCTCTAAAACTAAGAGTTTTTTCAGCAAAGTAAATTCTCAATTTTAACTAATTTTATAGTTATTTTGGAAATTTTGTTGTTAAAATCAACTAATTCAAAAACAGTAATACGAATTAGGCGCAGAGCTAATTTCGGTCGTTCCGTGCGTTTTTTGGAATTTACTTCGTAAAAAAAATTTTGTGTAATGAATGTGGAAACCCCCAATCACATGGCCATTTTCGAAACGGATGTGATAAGTGGGTACAAGAAAATGATGTTTGGGGTCGGTTCAAATTCCAAGATGGCGACTTCCGGTTTATGAATATTCCTGAAAACCTTTACAATGTGTGTACTTTCGGAACGGGATTGATGAGTAGATGACGGAAAACGATGTTTGAAGTGGTTTGGAAATCCAAGATGGCGACTTCCGGTTTATCAATTTTCCTCAAAAACCTTTACAATGTGTGTACTTTCGGAACGGGATTGATGAGTAGATGACGGAAAACGATGTTTGAAGTGGTTTGGAAATCCAAGATGGCGACTTCCGGTTTATCAATATTTCTCAAAAACCCTTACAATGTGGGTATTTTCGGAACGGGATTGATGAGTAGATGACGGAAAACGATGTTTGAAGAGGTTTGGAAATCCACAATGGTGTTTTGCGGTTTATCAATATTCCTAAAAACCCTTACAATGTGGGTATTTTCGATCCGGAATTGATGAGTAGATGACGGAAAACTATGTTTGAAGTGATGAGTTACGGTTTTAAATTTCGACATTCGAAAAATTATTATTGAGTCAAAAAGGTTCCTTTATCAGGATGAAGAGATTGCCTTACTGAAGAGGTGTACATTGTTTCATTCGATTCGGAGAAAGTCGATCCTGCCAGTTTATCTGCTATTTATTTCTGGAATTGCTCATAAATGTTAGAAATTCAGTGTCATGTGGTTGTCTAACTGACTCTTACCACTTGAGCCAAATAATATCCCTTTTTCTCAATAGCTTACAAAATGTTAAATCATATTCCGACGGGCCAATTGACATGAGATTTTGACAAGTTTAAATAAAAACAAATGTGTCTTTTTTCGATTTTATCACGTACACTAGAACAACTGAAATTATAAGTGTAACACTGAAAATTTAAAAAAATGGAGAACACGGTCATTGATTTGAAACCGAATTTTAATGTTTGTGGTTGCTTCCAAATATTAGATTGAGACTTCGAGTTGTTCAATAAAATATTGAAAGCATACAATATAACTATAACAATATAAAATTATTATAGCTGTTCAGACGTCTTGTTATGGTCATTTCGAAAATATAGTACAATATTCAAACAATAATGATTAGCAGGAAACACTTATGTCAGAAGCATAACTTTTTTTTAAACGATGTATAGTCATATCGTAATGATCGTCAAAGAATACCTATACAACTGAACTCATCATTTTGATTTTTGAAGCGCTTTCAAACATAATTTCCAGGTATGTACTCATAAATCCCGTTCCGAAAATATCCATATTGTAACGGTTTTTAAGCAATTTCGTCAAACCGGAAGTCGCCATCTTGGATTTCCGAACCACCTCAAACATCGTTTTCCGTCATCTACTCATCAATTCCGGTCCAAAAATATCTACATTGTAAAGGTTTTTAAGGAATATCGTCAAACCGGAATACGCCATCTTGGATTCCGAACCACTTCAAACATCGTTTTCCGTCATCTACTCATCAATTCCGGTCTAAAAATATCTACATTTGTGAAGGATTTTAAGCAATATCACAAAACCGGAAGTCGCCATCTTGGATTTCCGAACCACTTCAAACATCGTTTTCCGTCATCTACTCATCAATCCCGTTCCAAAAATACCCATATTGTAGTCATTTCCATGGAGCCGGAAATTGGTTTCATTGGATGCAACTCGAGGAATTTATTCACTTTTTTGAGAAACTAGCTCTTAACTTGTATCATGAAAACAAACTTTCGAATTTGCAGTATTTTACTCATTACCCAGTAATTTTGAGACCGGACGTCGGATCAATATGAAAATTAAAAAAAAAATAAGTCAATAGTGCCTTTCATTCGAAACTATGTTTGTGGGAATCGGTTCAGTCAAATTCCTAAAATACACATACATACTTTCATCACAGATAATTGATATACAGGCTCGAACAATTTTTTTTCAAAATCCTGTGTAAATTTCAAACTTACTATACGTTGGAAACACTACCACCACCAACTCGACTATTCGCCGCGATCTTTTAAAACGTTCCACTACGTTCCGGAACGATAACAAAATCCTCCTGCCTGTTATATAAATATTTCAACTACACACGGAACGACCGAAATCAGCATTTTCGCGAAAAATTTAGTTGATTTGCTGATTTTAGTTAGTTATTTTTTGAGAAAACTAAAAAAATCTTACTTTTGCTGATTTAGATTTTTTATTCTCATTCCCTTAATAATAATAAAATATTTGTTGAAATGACTATTTTTTTTAGTTGAATTCACAAATTAAACGTGCTGTCATTTCTTAGCTAAGGCACATTTCATTTCCATTCAACTAATTTTTTAGTTGAATTAAAGAAATATAATGTTGTTTTCAACCAATATGAATGGTTGAATTGGCTTCTGCAATCTGCAGCTATATGGCGCCCTGTCACCGAAACGGTAACACCGTAATGACTACTAGCCACTAGATGGCACACTACTGCCGAAAAAATTTCAGACGTGGTTTTCTTTTCTATATTGGCAGGTATAAATACGATGTTGTATAGGAGAAAAAGACATAAACGAAACGTAAACATCATTTTGAATTTTTTTCTTCTTAATCACTGTTTTCTTCATTCTCACTGAAAACTTTGAGCACTCGGAAAACAAAAACCGAATACAAATAGTACACCGGACGGCGCAGCTCGGAAGGTTTGAAGATACAAAAAAACTTCATCACAATTAGAGTGAAACATTCGAAATTCACTTCACTGTTCCGCGTAAAAACATTATTACGCACAATCGCTTCAAGTGCACACAAATTCTGAATAAATACGATTTCCACTAACAGTTTACGACATTTTTACATATCGGTTTAGAAATTTAAATAAAGATATATCGAACACATGCGAAAAACATCAAAACAATTTTCAAGCAGTTTCAATAAGACTGTCCTTTTTAGCTTTTTAATGGATTGTTTTGCTTTGACACTTCTCATGAGTTTTTGGCTAATAAACTTGTTTATAATACCCATTTCAGTTTTGGTTTCTTTGTGCTGTCCTTCAGTAATGATGGTGATAGATAAATAGAAAAAAATTCTGATTTTAATAACAAAATTAGTTGTCAATGAGAATTTCGTGTTGGATTGAAATATTGCTGGTTTGTGTCCAGGATATTCATCAACTAAACACATTCTCTAAAAATAAGAGTTTTTTCAGCAAAGTAAATTCTCAATTTTAACTAACAGATCGGCTGAAAAGTTCGTATCGTTTCTATGAGATTTCCCTAAGTGTTGAAGACAACTTAATTTTCATGTCGCGAAAATTACACGAGAATTCGATCAGAATAAAACAAAAACAAATTTACCATTTTTACCAACAGCAAAACAAAAATCTAGCATGAAGTGAATGTTGCACCCAAAATTGGGGCTCTTGTGAAAGCGGCACTCAAATCGTGGTGCCACATCGTGTCGATCGTGGTGACATCTGTCACGCTGATTGAGCAAATTTCTTATGTGAGCCTGTATATCTGTTATCTGTGCTCTCATATATTTTTAAATCTCGACGATCTGGTTTAAATGTTATATGATACTCGTCGACGGTTGCAGAATTGGTTTTCACATTGTTTTCATATCCTTTTTATATGTGAAAGGCAAAACAATCCACAGGTATCTAAAAAACAACAAGTTTATGCTGGAAATTGTTATTAAAATACTAGAATATGAATATACAGATAAAAATCAAAAAAATAGTATAGGGTTCTTCCTCTTAGAATTAGTCGAGGTATTCAAAAAATATTGAAGTTAAAAAAAACTCAGAGTTTTGTTAAATTTCAAGTAATCAACTGTAAAGTCATTGACTAGACATGTTTATAAACGCTTAGCCATGTAAGTTTAAATAAATTTGGATGCTTATTTTATGTTCACAAATGTACCTTATTATTCGCTGAGTACTGAGTCAATCGGACTTGGTAGCGTTTCTACAGTTGTACTACTAAATGTGTAGAGTTTTTCAATGTTTTATGTGATACTATCATAATCTGGATCTTTGTTGATTTGCTTTCTATTCAAGTTGGCACAATTGGTAACAGGGGAATGGGGGGGGGGCAATGCGGGTATGCCTGATATCTTTTCTGGAAACCAAAGTAAATTTAGGGTATTGCGTGCTAATGCGGAACTTGATTTCAAAAGACTGCACGACCAATGTTAAGATCCTACCGACACTAAGAATTCTTCGAGCGTGCGAACATACGAACATAGCGCCCTCTACTGCATTGATCCGGCGACTCAGGCATGAACAGTGCAAATCGGCTATTTCTATCACTTTCATTATTAATCTTTACCGAAGTGTAGCATCTACAGCTATACAGGAAAACACAAATTATATGTGTGTAATTTCTGAAGTGACAAGAACTTACAGAAATGACATAAATTAGTAACAATCATTTCAAGATAATTTTGAACAACTTCCATAAAAATATATCAATATAGCTGAAATTTATCACGTCAGTCGTGTAAACGAATCATATTTCACGATCGTATATGTCGGTTTTATAAAACATTGAATTGTCAGTTTTGACGCTCGATCTGCTTTTTATTGTGGTAATCAGCTCTTGAATGTTTCAAACGATCTTTGATTCTTTTCTCGTTTCACGCACTACAAGTTTTTAAATACTATGCTAGAAGTTTTTCCAGCTCATGACCATGGCTCTTCATGGTATAAGTACCTATCCTGAACCGTTAAAGCACAACGTCAAAAAAAATCTACATGCGACCAATAAAATACATCTTTCCTCGAATATTTGGCGCTATCTTCATCTGTGAGGCAAACAAAAAAAGGACTTTCTTTGAAGAATGTTTTTGTCGCCTCATTGTCTATTTGTATTCAGTATCGTACATAAATTTCATATAATATGTAAATACGCCAAACTGCGAGCCAGTCACGTTTCGTTTTTTCTTTTTCGTTCCCAATCAAACCCAGATCCACAGAATTCGATTTCGAACCACTTGTAATATTCGCGGCAATCAAATGGAAGCAGGAAAAAACAACTTCTTCGGAGCACTCGAAACCCGATAACGCTTCTTAAGTTCGTTCGTTTTTGGCATTGTAGTCGCGTCATCGTTCTAGTATTTCTTTTGAAAAATTGCCGTTATTTGAAATTCGCGTTCCTCGCTTTCCGAGAAACGCTGTCCCACTCGAATTCACCCTATCACACGCCACAGGAACGGGTAGTGCGAGTTGAATTTCATCGCGGATTTGTTCGAAATACTGCTCCAACAGTTCTCGTTGAAAGCATAAATCACCAGCCCGATCCGTCAACGAACAACCCTTTTTCTCTGAGTGGGAGAACGAGTTACTTTAAAAATGACTTTAAATGATGTTATCAGCGAAGAATAGTCAGTTCTTTGTATGAAATCCATCGAAATAAAATTGCAATCCATAAAAATAAAACTTCACCGTACCAAAAAACTGGGTGCGCTCGACAAGGGGAAAGGGATAAGAGGAAATCTCTTCGGCTCTTCAAATCCTCCGGTATTAGACGGATATTGTGTTTATTCGGTGGGTTGCGGGCGAGGTGCAACATGTTTGTACAAAATCCTTGAAGACTGTTCGGGCACAAGGGAAGGAGGATTAGGTAAAACGAGCTGTGCTGAAATCTCTTCGCTGACAGCCACTAGATTTTTACCAGGAGTGAACGGTTTGAGGAGGCAACGGAGAGTGCCAGAAAAAAAAAATAAACAGAAACATTCGTACACTGCGAGGGTTGCGATAAGTGTTCTCGGTGGGCGGATTGAAAAGGTCGAAGGGAAATCAATCCTGCCAATTCATTTGATTGCTGTTTTTCTTTGCTGGCAGCTTGGTGATGATGGTCTGTAAAACGTACTTGATTTGATGGGGCCGTAGAAACTAACTGTATTAAATTTGTAATTAACTTCGAGATTGTGCAATTTTTTTTTATAAATCTTCAACGTGTATATTTCAGAAGTATGCACTATTGAAAGATGTCTTCTGTAATGGAAATCAATCTCTAGTGTCAGTTTGCGTGCAACTTTAATCGTGAAATTTGTTTAAGTATTTTTGAATGCATACACCGAATAAAAACATTGAGTGCAAAAACCGGTCACGATGAAGAAAATCGTCAATCATCAATCGTCAATCGTCAATCGTCAATCGTCAATCGTCAATCGTCAATCGTCAATCGTCAATCGTCAATCGTCAATCGTCAATCGTCAATCGTCAATCGTCAATCGTCAATCGTCAATCGTCAATCGTCAATCGTCAATCGTCAATCGTCAATCGTCAATCGTCAATCGTCAATCGTCAATCGTCAATCGTCAATCGTCAATCGTCAATCGTCAATCGTCAATCGTCAATCGTCAATCGTCCATCGTCAATCGTCAATCGTCAATCGTCAATCATCAATCATCAATCGTCCATTGTTACCACTTAACGCATAACTCTTCACTCTTCACTCTTCACTCTTCACTCTTCACTCTTCACTCTTCACTCTTCACTCTTCACTCTTCACTCTTCACTCTTCACTCTTCACTCTTCACTCTTCACTCTTCACTCTTCACTCTTCACTCTTCACTCTTCACTCTTCACTCTTCACTCTTCACTCTTCACTCTTCACTCTTCACTCTTCACTCTTCACTCTTCACTCTTCACTCTTCACTCTTCACTCTTCACTCTTCACTCTTCACTCTTCACTCTTCACTCTTCACTCTTCACTCTTCACTCTTCACTCTTCACTCTTCACTCTTCACTCTTCACTCTTCACTCTTCACTCTTCACTCTTCACTCTTCACTCTTCACTCTTCACTCTTCACTCTTCACTCTTCACTCTTCACTCTTCACTCTTCACTCTTCACTCTTCACTCTTCACTCTTCACTCTTCACTCTTCACTCTTCACTCTTCACTCTTCATTCTTCACTCTTCACATTTTACACTTCAGTTCACCATTAACTATTAATCCATCATTAATTTTAATTTTTACTTCTCACTTCTAGCTCTTAACCCTTCTATGTAACTTTTTTCTACTGTTCATTTGTTTCCTTAGAAAACTATTAAACATCAATTGATAAAGTCATGTAAACGATATTCAGTTTTCTAATTTTTGCATGAGCTATGGAGTCCGTATGATGATTTTCGAGAGAAATAACTCAATTAATTCAAACAATAGAGAATTGGCTTGAGAAACTTGAGTCTGGAAACAGGTAGGATTGCAATCAACATTCAATAAATCCTTAACTCCATAGAAACGAGGCACTTTAGTCTACACGATTTTGCCTTCCTCAAGTCTTAAGAAATGATCCCCATTGTATGTTATAATTGATTTTCCATTCTAGTACGGGCTCTACAGCAAGTTAGAGAGGCCTTAGTCGCTATGAAAATGAGAACCTGTTTTGGCCAGCTCCTAAATAAAAACGTTGTAATGAAACTGGCAATTTAGAAGAAAGTCGAGAAAGTTTTCTAATGGATATTGAAACCAATACCGGAATCCATCGGACGTGCCCTTCAATGAAAAACAACGGCTCTGAAATTCGCTCTCCTGCCAAGCCAAGTTGTTTACTGCCACCGATTAAATCCCACAGTCTCAGAGGATTTCGAAAATCGTCCCTAATTCTCATGCCGTGTTCTTCCGATGAAAATGGATTTAAATTTACACAATCATCATATCCGTCGTCATCGGTTTTCCACCTGACTAATGCGTAGACAGACGGATCTGAGTTTCACGAAACGTGGGATGGATGGGATGGGACTTTCCCGTCACCCACTCCACTTGTGAATGCAATCCTCGGAATTAACAGATAATTCTCCGAAGAGTTGTAAATGATATTTACGGGAATTAGATTTCAATAAAAACCTCGATCGTATCATCATCTTTCCCCTAGTGGGAAGCTTAAACGGTGACATTGAATAAGGGAAAGGAACAGTCTACACGGCAGGGATGATGTTTTGCTTCTCGGGTGGAGCACCAAGGAGATTAGATTCCGTCTGTATCGGTTGTTGGCAGTTGTGTGTGCAAAAAGAGAAAGCAATACCGAGAGATCCAATCTTTTGAAGTGCTGACAAATTTAAATTAAAAACGCTTGAAAACGATTTCATTAATTTTGTACTTGAAAAGAGAATGAGAGAGATAGAAACGACAAGCGACGACAAGGTTGCTGGTTCTGCATGTTTATTAAGGAGCGAAAGCCACGCGGAGAGACACGTGCTCTAGATGGCTAAATTGATATTTATGCGCTCTACGAAAGTGACACCGTGGCTACCGAACAGCAGTGTAAAGCTACTAGTGGGTGTTCTAACACCTTTTTCATTAGCATTCTGGAAGTGGATGATGATCTGGACAACTTGCCTGGAACGCGTTGCAGACGTACTGGGACAAAAAAAACGCAATAAATAATGATTATTGAACTTTGGAGGGAACGAGTCGGGTGTTTGAATTTTTTTTCTAAAGATTAAATGACAGAAAAAAACGCACTTTGCTCGCTTGCTACGCTTAGATGCATGATAACGGAAAAAGTAATGCATCTGATTTAAAATAAACGTTCAAGAAAATTTGTAATGAGAAATTGATTCTATGGTACCTTTTTCGAAGCTTTTCGTCTTAATCAAAACAACAATTATTTAGGAAATCTCCAGCATTAATTGAATAACCATAGTAGATGGATGGTCGTCAAACGGTGAGTCGTCACATACAAGTTAGAATGCGAGAGTGTGAGCAAGCAGGGGCACGATAACCCTAGCGTAGGTAGAACTAAATACCTGTCGCAGGTGTCTAACAGAAAATAAATCAAAGAGAAAAGAAAAGAGAGCAAGACTGGGAGTTAGGACAGGCCTAATGAGACGCCCGGAAAATCTATTTAGCAATAAATACGAATAGCAAATGTTACGAACAACACAGTTCGTACGCGCCTACCATCAAATATCTTGTCTACACATACAATCATATGCGCGATGCATCGTTACTGACGACGACTGATCAACGATCGAGAGGAGCCGTATAAGTGAGCTACAACAAAACGTGTTAGCGAATATAATAGTCTTATATATTGTATACTAGCTGAATTACCCGGCGTTGCTCGGAAATGTTTCGTGAAGGGAAGGTCGAAAAAAATTCTCGAAATTGTCCTGCTTAGTGAAATACTCCGACTGTAGTGAAACATAACTTAGGCGGCAACCCGATTCAACAATACTCCGTTCTTGTTCAGATTGCGAATGATCAGTGTTCCATCTCAGATCTCACAATAATCATAATTTTCATGGTATTCTCGACAAATTGGGTCAGTTTTATATTTAAACCCTTTTTTAGAGACATTTAAAATACCGTTCTCTCTATAAATACCTTCTTAGTAACCTCCAAGATTCATATGTATATGTGCTTGTAACGTACTTCCGTACTTCCTCATTACATTAGAGCTACAATACCTTTGGCTTTCATGGCTAGAAACACTTGCTACTGCCTCCTCTTTATAAAAATTTCATGACATCATGAATTGTTCAAAATTTCCCATCTGATAATGATTATTTTATAACGAAAGGTTGTTGAACATCATAACTACATTCGTACTATAGAATGACGTTTTTATATAATTTATTTTACCAAGGTTTTAACCATTTTGGTCGTTCATCGGTGAGGAAAACCTATAGAATAATGATTCAGTTAATACAAATGTTGTTGAAATCCTATTTCCATCACCTTGAGTCGACAGTTTTCTCAATTTTCATAATAAAATACACATTGATTGTATGATTTCGTCAATTCAGATCAATGTTGAGAATACTTTTCCCTTCCTTTTGAGAATATTTTTGTGAACCTCTGTCAGTTGCTAGAAATATACTGTACTCGTAAAGAAGTACAAATTTTTCGTAAAACCCGATCAATTTTCCCTTACACTTTCCATGTTCGGGGCACTTGCTACTCTCGCTCACCCTCAAAATAACTTTATAATCTATTTTGATTTAACTTCCTTTTTGTCAGTGAACTTAGTACAGAGTAGTGTATCTGTGCTTTTCAAAAATTATCGATTCCCACCTTTGGTATATGAGCCAAACTTGGTGGCGATTCGTTTAGTTGTTTCGTAGTTATGCTGAAACTTAAATACACTCGCGTTCATAGACAGATAAAGATTATTTTCCCTTGGCTCTTTGAATTCCACGACAAAATTGAACCAGATCCTTTGAAATTATTCGAAGAAAAATACGACCTTGAATTTTTTGCCATTCTCTTGTTTTATCAAAAATGGGAGACTTAAATTTATATTCAAAAACCCCTCCTTCTAGTCTAAATGTCGATTCTATTCAAATTTAGTCATTGACTCCCTCCCCCCCATGTTAAGGACACTTCCTACACACTTTTCCCCCCTGAAAATGTCCTAATGATCATTTCTGAAGAGCAAGAAGTATCTGTGCCAAATTTGATAGCAATCCGTTCAGTATTTCCGGAGTTGCGCCGTTACAAACATTACATCCCCTTTCTAGAGGGACATCCACCCCACACGAATACCCTAAGTTGCACAAAAAGTATCGATTGTCGTCAAATTAAATAAATTTTTTCATGACTCCTGTTAAGGATAGTTGCTACGCTCTCTCCCCCATAAAAATACCCTTACAACTATCTATGAAGAGCAAAAAGCTGCTATGATTGTGTGATAGCAATCCGTTTAGTAGTGTCGGAGTTATGCCGTTACACCCTCCCCTATAAAAATACCTTTATGACTATTTCTGAAGAGCAAGAAATAACTGTACCAAATTTTATAGCAATTCGTGCAATAGTTCCGGAGTTATGCCGTTACAAACATTGCGCTCCTTTTTTAGAGGCACTTACTACACCCTCTACTAACAGAATATCCTTATAATCTTATCTAAGTTGTGCAAAAAGTGTCTTCAAAAAGTACCGATTCTAGTCAAATTAGAGAATAATTTTAATGACCACCTTTGTTAAGGACACTTGCTACGTTCCCTCCCGCCATGGAAATATTCTTATAACCATATCTGAAGAGCAAGAAGTACATTTACCAGGTTTAATAGCACTCCGTTAAGTAGTTTTGAAGCTATGGCATTACAAACATTACACCTCCCTTTTTAAAGGCACTTGATGCATCCATCCCCCATTAAACTAAATCTACGGTATGCAAAATGTTTCTAAGATCTTCAAAAAATATATCGGTTTTCATCAAGTTATATGAATTTTTTCATGACCCCTCCTTGGTTATGAAACTTGCTACGCTCCCTCCCCCCATAAAAATACGCTTTTGACCATCTCTGAAGAGCAAGAAGTACATGTACCAAGTTTGATAGTAATTCCGGAGTTATGCCATTACAAACATCACACCCCCCTTTTTAAAGGCTCTTGCTGCATCCACCCCCCATATAATCATATCTTATATATGCAAAACGTTTCTATGGTCTTAAAAAAGTATCGATTCTCGTCAAATCAGACAAATTTTTTCATGAGCTCCCCCTGTTAAGAACACTTACTACGCTCCCTCCCCCCATAGAAATACGCTTATGATCATCTCAGAAGAGCAAGAAGTATCTGTGCCATGTTTGGTGGCAATCCGTTCAGTAGTTTCGGAATTATGGCGTTTTAAACATTACACCCCCTATTTAAAGGCACTTGCTACATCCACCCCCCATATAGTCATATATAAGGTATGCAAAATGGTTCTACGGTCTTCAAAACGTATCGATTCTTGTCAAATTATATGAACTTTTCCCTGACCCCCCCACCCCCCCCCCCCTCCCTTGTTTATGGTACCTGTGCCAAGTTTGGTGGCAATCCGTTCAGTAGTTCCGAAGTTATCGCGTTACAAACACACAAACTTACATACATTTATATATATATATATATATATATATATATATATATATATATATATATATATATATATATATATATATATATATATATATAGATTATTGAATTGATTCTACCTATCCTAAGCTTTTATACTATTTATAAAAAGTAGATACAGTGTGAAAATATTAATATTAGGTAAGAGCAAAAATTACGCACCTAAAAAAAGTTATAATTGTAAGTCTAACCTAAATTCTAAAACTACAATAGGTGAACACGATCGCCGGGTTTGGTATAAATAATTATCACATTGAACCGAGAAAAACCGTTTTGAATTATATAGTTGGTGAGTTATCAAACTACTTGAAATTGAATTTGATCATGAATGAATTATATGACATTAGGCGCACTAGTTTGGATCAAAGTTGCTACCATTATACGATCACAGACTATTAAGGCAGTAAACGTAAGTTACACATATGAATTGTAAACATTATATCATAAATAATCAAATTGTCATGAACAGGAATTTAATAATCTTCGAATAATAAATGGATTAATAACTTCGGAAAATCTTTATGTTGTGGCCAACAGCAACAATTGGCAATGAATGCAGGACTACAATTAGAAACTCGTCACATGGAACTTCAAATCACTTAGCTTCCCAGGGTGCAATCGAATATTGCTCGATGAGTTTCAAACTCGTAAGTTCGATATCGTAGCACTGTAGGAGCTGTATTGGACGGGACGAAAGGTGTGGGCATCGGGTAGCTACCTTTAACCAGAGCCGTAAGACATCCAGTATTTCTAGAACCGACTTCATAGTCCCGGAAAAGACGCATCAGCGCGTAATCAGTGACAGGCTGTGTGTATTGAATATTAAAGGCATTTTCTACAATTATAACCACATCGACGTACACTGCTACACGATACGAGAACCGATGACGAGAAGAGCGCATTCTACTTGCTGCTGGAACGAACCAACGAAAGCTGGGAGGTAATGTTCAAGCCTGCTATCAAGCTGAGTAACCAACAGACGGTCTCAAACGATAAGAGCCCGTTGACCAACAACTTGGCGCAGCGACTGTAGAAGATGTCTGGAAAGGTACAAGATGCACCATGAGTAGCAGATGGGCCACGAGAAGAATGCAGCAATGGTGCAAAGTTTTGATATATCACAGTTTGTAACACAACCTTTTATTCTGCGTTTACCAACAAAGTCTGGTATTGAATGCTATTCTTGCTACTAAAACTACTTATTCGCGAATGGTCAATAGCTTCGTTTACATAACTGCTTATCTGATTATGACAAACCACAAGATAAAGAGAACGACACAGGAGTCAATATGGATGTCCGCTTTGCCGAAGACAGGTTCCGCCTAATCTTTCGAAAATAAGTGAGCAAACTAATCTGGCGGAGATAAATGAGGCAATGGTTGTCAGGCGAGCTGCTTAAACACGAAGAAGAGATGCTAGCTAGAATACAGCTCTAGATGATTTCTAAAATTCTATAATCCGCCATCTACAAGGTTATCTCCCAAATCTTTTGTAGTCGTCTAGCATCAATAGCTAAGGAATTCACAGGGTAGTACTAGAAATGATTTAATGGGGCCCTTGCCACTACGGATTATACACAACGTGCCTCAAAGCGACATACGACGCAGATGATCAAGAACAAATTAAGCACGAATTCGATTTTCTAAAAAAAAACTGATGCGAAAGCAATGATGGATAGAGTGATAAGTTACGTCAAAGTATCTGAGATGCTCTCGAGTTTTGGAGTCTTCGGCAAGGTGATTACAAATTACGTTACACGTTACGTTACGTTACAAACATTGCGCTCCTTTTTTAGAGGCACTTACTACACCCTCTACTAACAGAATATCCTTATAATCTTATCTAAGTTGTGCAAAAAGTGTCTTCAAAAAGTACCGATTCTAGTCAAATTAGAGAATAATTTTAATGACCACCTTTGTTAAGGACACTTGCTACGTTCCCTCCCGCCATGGAAATATTCTTATAACCATATCAGAAGAGCAAGAAGTACATTTACCAGGTTTAATAGCACTCCGTTAAGTAGTTTTGAAGCTATGGCATTACAAACATTACACCTCCCTTTTTAAAGGCACTTGATGCATCCATCCCCCATTAAACTAAATCTACGGTATGCAAAATGTTTCTAAGATCTTCAAAAAATATATCGGTTTTCATCAAGTTATATGAATTTTTTCATGACCCCTCCTTGGTTATGAAACTTGCTACGCTCCCTCCCCCCATAAAAATACGCTTTTGACCATCTCTGAAGAGCAAGAAGTACATGTACCAAGTTTGATAGTGATTCCGGAGTTATGCCATTACAAACATCACACCCCCCTTTTTAAAGGCTCTTGCTGCATCCACCCCCCATATAATCATATCTTATATATGCAAAACGTTTCTATGGTCTTAAAAAAGTATCGATTCTCGTCAAATCAGACAAATTTTTTCATGAGCTCCCCCTGTTAAGAACACTTACTACGCTCCCTCCCCCCATAGAAATACGCTTATGATCATCTCAGAAGAGCAAGAAGTATCTGTGCCATGTTTGGTGGCAATCCGTTCAGTAGTTTCGGAATTATGGCGTTTTAAACATTACACCCCCTATTTAAAGGCACTTGCTACATCCACCCCCCATATAGTCATATATAAGGTATGCAAAATGGTTCTACGGTCTTCAAAACGTATCGATTCTTGTCAAATTATATGAACTTTTCCCTGACCCCCCCCCCCCCTCCCTTGTTTATGGTACCTGTGCCAAGTTTGGTGGCAATCCGTTCAGTAGTTCCGAAGTTATCGCGTTACAAACACACAAACTTACATACATTTATATAGATATATATATATATATATATATATATATATATATATATATATATATATATATATATATATATATATATATATATATATATATATATATATATATATATATATAGATTATTGAATTGATTCTACCTATCCTAAGCTTTTATACTATTTATAAAAAGTAGATACAGTGTGAAAATATTAATATTAGGTAAGAGCAAAAATTACGCACCTAAAAAAAGTTATAATTGTAAGTCTAACCTAAATTCTAAAACTACAATAGGTGAACACGATCGCCGAATTTGGTATAAATAATTATCACATTGAACCGAGAAAAACCGTTTTGAATTATATAGTTGGTGAGTTATCAAACTACTTGAAATTGAATTTGATCATGAATGAATTATATGACATTAGGCGCACTAGTTTGGATCAAAGTTGCTACCATTATACGATCACAGACTATTAAGGCAGTAAACGTAAGTTACACATATGAATTGTAAACATTATATCATAAATAATCAAATTGTCATGAACAGGAATTTAATAATCTTCGAATAATAAATGGATTAATAACTTCGGAAAATCTTTATGTTGTGGCCAACAGCAACAATTGGCAATGAATGCAGGACTACAATTAGAAACTCGTCACATGGAACTTCAAATCACTTAGCTTCCCAGGGTGCAATCGAATATTGCTCGATGAGTTTCAAACTCGTAAGTTCGATATCGTAGCACTGTAGGAGCTGTATTGGACGGGACGAAAGGTGTGGGCATCGGGTAGCTACCTTTAACCAGAGCCGTAAGACATCCAGTATTTCTAGAACCGACTTCATAGTCCCGGAAAAGACGCATCAGCGCGTAATCAGTGACAGGCTGTGTGTATTGAATATTAAAGGCATTTTCTACAATTATAACCACATCGACGTACACTGCTACACGATACGAGAACCGATGACGAGAAGAGCGCATTCTACTTGCTGCTGGAACGAACCAACGAAAGCTGGGAGGTAATGTTCAAGCCTGCTATCAAGCTGAGTAACCAACAGACGGTCTCAAACGATAAGAGCCCGTTGACCAACAACTTGGCGCAGCGACTGTAGAAGATGTCTGGAAAGGTACAAGATGCACCATGAGTAGCAGATGGGCCACGAGAAGAATGCAGCAATGGTGCAAAGTTTTGATATATCACAGTTTGTAACACAACCTTTTATTCTGCGTTTACCAACAAAGTCTGGTATTGAATGCTATTCTTGCTACTAAAACTACTTATTCGCGAATGGTCAATAGCTTCGTTTACATAACTGCTTATCTGATTATGACAAACCACAAGATAAAGAGAACGACACAGGAGTCAATATGGATGTCCGCTTTGCCGAAGACAGGTTCCGCCTAATCTTTCGAAAATAAGTGAGCAAACTAATCTGGCGGAGATAAATGAGGCAATGGTTGTCAGGCGAGTTGCTTAAACACGAAGAAGAGATGCTAGCTAGAATACAGCTCTAGATGATTTCTAAAATTCTATAATCCGCCATCTACAAGGTTATCTCCCAAATCTTTTGTAGTCGTCTAGCATCAATAGCTAAGGAATTCACAGGGTAGTACTAGAAATGATTTAATGGGGCCCTTGCCACTACGGATTATACACAACGTGCCTCAAAGCGACATACGACGCAGATGATCAAGAACAAATTAAGCACGAATTCGATTTTCTAAAAAAAAACTGATGCGAAAGCAATGATGGATAGAGTGATAAGTTACGTCAAAGTATCTGAGATGCTCTCGAGTTTTGGAGTCTTCGGCAAGGTGATTAACCCTCATGTCTCTTGTTTAAGATTTCTTTGGAAGTGTGGGTGGACGATAGTCTCTACAACTGGTACGATCGTCAAATAGTCTTTTTTGATCTCACTGGCGACGTTGATAGTACTACACGTAAATTTGAGATGAAAATGAAAACATATAAAACCGAAGGTTGACGGATCGGATGTACAATAAATGTGTCGAGGACAAAATACATGAGACATAGATGATCCAAAGAGGAAAATGTATGCCTTCTAACACATATATTAATGAATGGCTCCAAGGCAAGAAGTGATTCGCCAAAAAATTATCAACATGGTCGTGGAAAATCCTGACCAGTACCACAGGTGGGTCGCGAAACAGTTGGGGACCGACAGTTCTACCGTGTCTCATGTGATAAAAGCATCCAAAGAAACCCAGACGACCAAACAGTGAGCTATCAGTGGAAGAAATGCTACCCCGTGAACGCAAGTAATGTGATGGATTACTTCAAGCGCAATCCGACCTGCTCAGTTCAAGACGTGGTCAAGAAGGTCAAATTTTCTGTCAGATTCATATGATCGACCTGGAGTTTTTCGTCGGCATGTCCCTGAGGGATGTTCTGGAGAAGCTCCGGAGGAAGACAGTTTACAAATTGGCCATGAAGTATTTGATCATTATATAATATCATTATATAACGAGAAAAACAGATTGAAAAAATGTATGAGAATACAACTATACAAGGTCCGCCATGAAACTTTTTTTTAAAACATGCAATAAAACACAAACGGTTCATCTGATTTCTAAATTTATGTTTTCATATTAAAGTACAATCCTTCCGGTTAATTGTGGAATATAATTTCATTCAAATGGCTACCTCGGTTGGCCTTGCAGTACGCCATACGGTCGGTCCAGTTTTTTTAGTACATTTTCGATTGTATGCAGCTTTATGTCATTTATGGCTGCCCGAATGTTGTCCTTCAAGGCTTGAATTGTCTCTGGATTGTCCACATAACACTTATCTTTGACAGCCCTCCAAAGATAATAGTCTAACGGCGTTAAATCACAGCTCCAAGGCGGCCAAACGACATCCGAATTTCGACTGATAATCATAATAATCATGGCGCGGTAGCGCTTGCCATTGACCGTGGCGGCGGCTCCTGCCTCATTTTCGAAGAAAAATGGCCCAATGATACCGCCAGACCAAAATCCGCACCAAACCGTCACTCTTTCGCATCGGCTTCTCTATGATAACGTGCGGGTTTTCCGTCCCCCAGATGCGATAATTTTGCTTATTAACATACCCGCCGAGATGAAAATGTGCCTCATTCGAGAAGAGGCAAAAATCGGCGTCTTCTTCAAACTGATTTTCAAAGTAAAACTGCACTATTCTCACGCGTTCCTCAAGCGTTTACACAACCATTTTCGTTCAGCGGAAGGATAAAACTAAGTTTCTGTTAAATCAGAAGTGACATTAAGGTTACCAATGTCGAAATAACCGCTAGTTCAAAAAAAAGTTAGATGGCGGACCCTATATAATGAAAACCGCGAAAAAAGCTTCCTCAGAGACGAGACTTGAGTCCGTAGCTAGCTCCTATCTGGGGACCACCCTGCATATGAAACACACAAAAAAAACAGCCTAAGTAAACTAGCTCAAGGCGGCTCTATGTCTTAACAAGACTAAAACAAATCGTTTCAAGGAGTGTTTGTCATCTCAGGCGATCTGTAGGTGCGGCAAAATCAGCAAGCTGTATATAACGACCATCAGCAGCCAGATACATTAAGGAGAATGTCTCAAGAAGCGCTTACTGTCTTTCCTTCGTTCTCACAAAAGTGAAACTTTGCTTTGGTTGGATCTGGCATCGTGGTAAAACTCGTGATGGAGTGATGCGAAGCCAACGATGTAGTCTTTGTGCCGAAACTGACAAATCCACCAATCTCGCTAGAACATCATCCAATACTAAATACAAAAGAAAAATACTAATATGAAAGAAAAGTCTATAAAAATGACAAGAATTTCAAGAAAGAGTGATTAAAAGATTTGGATTAGATTCGATTAGTAGCGCTAAGTCCAAAGTGCGGACGATTTGCTGAAATATCAAGAAAATATCAAGTATCGCTATGACAGTACAAAAACATCAAGACAAGATATAATGGTAAAATTTGTCATTATTTTGTTCTTTGTTTGCTAATCACATCTACCCGGGTCTGCATATTCCAATTTTCGTTCGGATCAAACCCCTAGTTCCAGAGGTTCCAGAGGATGCTTAGTATAAAAATGTCAGTTTCAAAAATATTTTTTTCATAAGCTACTTCTTTATATTGGCTAATGAATTTCTCTAGTTTGCAGACCAAATAATCCATTGAGAATCCCAAAAATGATTTGCTGAATTTTACCCAAGTCCGACTACCGGTACATTTTTGCCAAAATTCAAATCGCAATAGGGAATCTTTAAAAAAAATTGTAAGTCTTTTTAGTGTATGGTTGAATGAACCGAATATCACTATGTCGATGCTTTCGATAGATTGAATAGATTTTTACTAACTTAAATTCAAATGTAGTATATCAATGTAGTAGTATTATGCAATAAAAATCTTCAAAACTCTTTTCTAAACTTGTAGTATTTCGAGAAATTTATGCTGTAGTATATATGAGAAAACCAATAATATGAGAAAGGCTGTTTTTTCGTGTGTTTCACATGCAGAGTGGTCCCGAGATAGGAGCTAGCTACGGACTCGAGTCTCGTCTCTAAGGAAGCTTTTTTCACGGTTTTGTTGTATAGGGTCCGCCATCTAACATTTTTATTTGAACTAGCGGTTATTTCGACATTGGTAACCTTAATGTCACTTCTGATTTGACAGAAACTTAGTTTTACGCTTAGAAACTTAGTTTAACGCTGAACGAAAATGGTTGTGTATAAACTTGAGGAACGCGTGAAAATAGTGCAGTTTTACTTTGAAAATCATGGTAATGTTGCGGAATGTGTGCCTAAAAATCATCTTCTCGGATGAGGCACATTTTTATCTCGACGGGTATGAAGCCGATGCATACTCAGAAAGTGACGGTTTGGTTCGGACTTTGGTTTGGCGGCATCATTGGGCCATTTTTCTTCGAAAATGAGGCAGGAGCCGCCGCCACGGTCAATGGCAAGTGCTACCGCGCCATGATTAGCAATTAGTTCTTCCCGTTACTCGAAGAGGAAAACTTGGACACCATTTGGTTCCAACAAGACGGCGCTTCGTGCCACATAGCCAACGCTACCATCAATCATCTGCGCACAGTCTTCGAAGATCGAATTAACAGTCGAAATTCGGATGTCATTTGGCCGCCTCGGAGCTGTGATTTGACGGCGTTAGACTATTATCTTTAAGGGGCTGTCAAAGATAAGTGTTATGTGGACAAGCCAGAGACAATTCAAACCTTGAAGGACAATATTCGTGCAGCCGTAGCTGAAATAAAGCTGCATACAATCGAAAATGTACTAAAAAACTGGACCGACCGTATGGCGTACTGCAAGGCCAGCCGAGGCAGCCATTTGAATGAAATTATTAATTCCACAATTAACCAGAAGAATTGTACTTTAATATGATAAAAAAATTTGAAATCGGATGCACCGTTTGTGTTTTATTGCATGTTTTAAAAAAAAGTTACATGGCGGACTCTGTATAATACTGTGGTATTTCTCGAAATAATTTTTGAATTGGAGTAATTTCTAGGCCGATTTGGAAATTTTTTACGTGATAGTGATAGTATAAAATTTTTAACGCACTTACCCTATAACCAAAACCAGATCCGGATCAAATTCAGGAATTCCGTATGGAACCACAAGACCTTTCATTTGAATCTAGATTTGTAAAAATCGGTTAAACAATCGTTGAGAAAAGTGAGTGAGATTCATTTGGGAAAAGGCCGGCGAACGACCGCAACTATGTTAAAGCCGGTAATAATTAAACGATATAAATTAAATTAAAACCATTTGGGAAAATGTGATTACTATTTCCGGTGCTTCTGGACTCGGAAACCTGATTGAGGTAGTTTTGAGGCAAGTTATCAGGTCTACAACTTTGCTTCCGCCGTTTTTTTCCAAAATTAAAAGCTTTATTGCGAAAAAGTGCTTACAGATCTATTATTCAAAGTATTGTCCATCGCTAGCGACAACTTTCTCCCATCTTTCCGGCAATTTTCGGATTCCGGCTCGAAGAAAAGGAGTCCTCTTTTGACGGCTTCATGAATTTTTCCAACTCTTCTAAGGATTGAAAATGTTGATCTACCATCGAACGGAATAGGTGGAAGTCAGAAAAAGCGACATCTTGGAAATACGGCGGGTGGGGCAAGACTTCCCATTTCAGCGTTTCCAGGTACTTTTTGACCACTTTTGCGACTTGAGGCCAAGCATTGTCGTGTTGGAGGATGACATTGTCAAATCGCTTTTAATATTGTTTTTTTCTTTTCTTTCAGCGCGCGACTAAGGCGCATCAGTTGCGTTCGGTAGCGATTTCCTGTGATGTTTTCACCCGGTTTTAAGAGCTCGTAGTAAATCACACCGAGCTGATCCCACCAAATACAAATCATAACCTTGGCGCCGTGAATATTCGGTTTTGCCTTTGACGAAGTAGCATGCCCGGGCTTTCCCCATGATTTTCTGCGTTTAGGATTATCGTATCGAACCCACTTTTAATCACCGGTTACGATTTGATGTAAAAACCACTTACGATTTTGTCTTTGAAGCAGTTGCTCATATACAAATAGACGGCGCACGATGTGCCTCGGTTTCAACTCGTGCGGCACCCAGTTTCCTTCTTCCTGAATCATGCCCAGGGCCTTGAGACGTTTTGAAATGGCTTGCTGACTCACTCTTAACGATTCGGCAAGCTCTTCTTGGGATCGGCACGAATCTTCATCAAGCAATGCTTCTAGTTGTTCATCTTTGAAGGTTTCTTCTCTTCCACCACCATGTTTGTCTTCAACATCGAAATCACCATTTTTAAAACGTTGAAACCACTCTCGACATGTTCTTTTACTCAGAGCAGCATCACCGTAAGTTTCTGAGGGCATTCGATGCGCTTCAGCTGCATTTTTTGCGAATTGTAACAGAAAAGTAAAACATCCCGCAAATGGCGAGAATTGGGCACATAAACAGACATTTTCGAGCGTGAATAATACGAAAACAAGAACAACTGTCACTGAAACGGCGATGACAATTCGTTAGGCACTGCACACACTCACTTTAAAGGCATTATCATCTATGCATTTTGACCAGCCTCAGCCGGTACAGCCACCTATCGGAAAACGGCGGAAGCAAAGTTGTACACCTGATATAAAAAATTAACGTTTTTTTTTTCGCCCCTATATTGATGGTATAAAATTTAGAACACACTTTACCATTTAATTTCGGAGCCGGAAGTCGGATCCAAATGAAATTCAGAAAATGTGTATGGGACCATAAACCATTTTTGTAATCTAAGTTTGTAAAAATCAGTTACGCCATCTCTGAGAAAAGTGAGTAAATAATTTGAAATTGGAAATTTTACACTAATCACCCTGTAATTCCGGAACCGAATATTAGATCAAGATGTGATTAGCGACCCTTACACGAGACAATATTATTGTCAATAAAGACTGTTCCAGAAAGTATGGACGCACTTTGATTTCGCTGTAAATAATTCACAAGTGTTGGATATTCAAATTTTATTCGATATACTGATAATATTAGACTATAAAAAATAACATTATTCTCAAAATTTGCTACTTAGCCATTGTAGACTAGCTGACGCACCTTCTTGCGAACGTTCCTCATTAAATTCCGTACAGACTTCTTGGCGACAAGTTTTGACACTTTTTTCCAATATTTTTCGAACTGTTGAATGGTTTCGGCTGCCGAGACATGTTTTCTAAGATGTGCCTTCTTTAATGCCCAAAATTCCTCAATCGGTCGAAGTTGTGGGCAATTTGGTGGATTCATGTCTTTTGGGACGAAAGTGACATTTTTGGTAGTATACCATTCTACCGTTGATTTCGAGTAGTGGCAGGAAGCAAGATCTTGCCAGAAGACAACAGGATCCTTGTGGCTTCGAATCATGGGTACAAGTCGTTTTTGTAAACATTCCTTGATGTATATTTCGCTGTTCATTGAAGCAGTGGTGATGAAGGGTTTCGAAATCTTACCGCAGCTACAAATTGCTTGCCAGACGATAGCTTTCTTACCAAATTTTTCGACTTCAATCGATGTTTCGGACTGGTTGACAACTTTCCCTTCTCGCACCGTATAATATTGTGGTATCGGCAAGGATTTGTAATAGAGTTTCACGCAGGTTTCGTCGTCCATGATTATGCAGTTCAAATTTCCAGCAAGAATCGTATTGTACAGCTTTCGAACCCTCGGCTTGATCGATGCTACTTGTTTTGGACTACGTTTTGATTGTTTCTGCTTCTTATAGGTTCGAAGATTCAAACGTTCTTTAGCACGAAGAACATTTGACTTCGAAGTGCCCACTTTTTTGGCCACATCCCGAACTGAAACATCATTCTTTTGCTCAAACGCCTTCAGTATACGTTTATCCAACTGAGGGTTAGCAGGACCTTTGTTTCGACCCGTTTTCTGTTTTTCCTCAAAGGTGTTATCCTCACCGAACTTCCTGATTGCATTTCGCACGGCTTTTTCACTTACTCCTTCCATTTTTGCTATCTTTCTCAGTGACAGTTCGCGTTCTGTGCACCATTTGTACACAATTTTTCGACGTTGTTCTGATGGAAGTTCACGCATTTCGACTAATGAAAACGAATAAACAACTGCACAAGTGGTTAGAGAAGAGTGTAAACAACAGGACGCAGCCATAAAAATTGGCAGATTCTGAACTATTGCGAAATGACAGCGGTTTTTGGTTGCGTCCATACGTTCTGGGACAGTCTTTACAAGGAGTATTGACAATACTTTTGATCGTGTAATGGAAACTTCATTGGATTGACAAAAATATTGTCAAGAAATCAAAACTGCTCATCAATCCGCCAATACTTTCTCTCCAGAGAGATACTATTAAATATATGCAATGACCTTTTTTCTCAATATTTCAATATTCATTTGCAATATTTAACGCGCCAAACGCTTGAATTTTTCGAAAAACTCGGACTCAAGTTATCAAGCAAATTGGATTGATGATATTGACAATAATATTGTCACGTGTAAGGGCCGCTATTCAGGATTAATTCATAAGACCATAAGACCTTTCATTTCAGTCCGATTTTGTGAAAATCGGTTCAGTCATCTCCGAGAATAGTTGGTGCTCATATTATATTTTTTTGCTTTTTACCAAATAATTGTGGAACCAGGAATCAGATCCAAATATAATTCAGGAGTTAAGACTTTTCATTTGAATCTAACCTTGTGAAAATCAGTTCCGTAATCTCTGAGAAAAGTGAGTGCAAAATTCGTTACATACATATACGCACATACACACAAACTTTTGCTTACTGGACGAACTGAGTCGAGTGGTATATGACACTCGGCCGTCCGGGCCCCAGTTCAAAAGTCGTTCGCAGTGCTTGCATTCACAGCCAAAATTAAAGAAAGACAAAAAGTGTGATTTTTCTCCACGGATTTGCACTATCACAAAAGTCGAAAAGCGTCTACGACACACCAAGATGTCTTCAGACAAATTATCCACAAATTACCTTAAAGATGTCCAAAATCTGTCTATGTGAAAACGAATAAGATAACTGTAACGTTTCACTTTGAATTAATGAGTTCTGTTTACAAAAGATGTGGAAATTAATTATGAATTATACAGTCGTATATGATCGTTGAAAAGTGAAAAGTATAGGTTTACTAAATTCGTTACTACACTTCGCTCTAATAACTCGTAATTTTCTTGTGATATACATTTCGAAGCTTTTCAAAGCTTTGGCGGTCTGCAAAACTTTTCAAGGAATTTAATTGAATTTTAAAAACTTGGTGGCCAATTTCATGGCAAAATCGAATGACGCTTCTTAAAATAATCATTACTGCCATAAATCAATCGCAGTGCACGCACCAACCATCAACTTCGGACAGCCCGAAGGAATCCCACATCAACTGTATCACGTTCCACATCAAGTGTAATTTAGTAAGCATTTTTCACATCGTCCGCCATCCCTCGTCAGTCGCAAAAGTAAGATATCTCCTTTATCTTCGCATCACGGCCGGGCGTTAATGAGTGGAAATATTTGCTGATGTGTACGGAAAATACTGTCGGCTAGATTTACGAGGGAGGAAAACCCTATGCCGCAACCGAGGACAATGTGCCCTTGTTTAGTTCCTTTCTGTGCGACACAACGGGCAAGGGGGCGGTGGTCGGTTGCCAACGTACTTCACGTCGTTTAAAATTTAACGTCACTCAAACGGCGCGCGCGGTGACGATTTGACAATGACAATTTTCTCTCGGATGGAAGGGTGCTGATTACGGATAAAAGTATTTGTTTACTAGCTGGTTGGGACGAGACTTTCAAGCAACCGAACTGGTAGGTTCTATTGTTTCCCAGCAGGCAAGGCGGGCGTTGACTACCGGTTACGGTGTTTAAGCAGCATCAAGCGTTGCGTTTCTTGTCACTCGTCGTGTCCCTTTCTGGAACTGGAGTGCTAACGATATTAATTATCATTAGAGTCAAGATTTTGTGATGAGCCAGCGACCAAATTCGAAACTCATTTACGACATCCTTTCAAGTGAATTAGATTTCAATTGGGTTTCGCTTGCGAAGCAAAATGAGATTTTAATCTAATTAAACCAAAAAGTTTTGTTTGATAAAAAATTATTACTTCCAGCTTACTTCTGTTGGGTTGGCTAGTAATTAGGATTAAGCTGTATTCTCATTCCACAAAAAAATCAAATCCGAATACTTGAAATATCCTCTCAATCCCCGAAATCACCCCCTTCGATTAGAAACGTTGATAAGCGCATCCAATTTTGATTGATATCTGTTACATATGCCCTATCGACCAGCGAGTATTAGTCCCCCGGGAGGTTGGATCCAACCCTCCGGTCGTTCCGGACAGCACCGTTTTGAACCGTGGAATGCAAGTACACAAATCAGCTCTCGGCTAGAACCGATGTTATTATGTTTACTTTGAACCATCGGCACTCATCCGCTTCCCTCGCAGCTCATCTCTTCTCGTGAAGAGCGGGATTTGTCGACTTGATGGAATTTTGCTGCAAACCGGAACAAACCCAAAGTGTGTACCGGGAAGCTACTTCATGTGTCTGTACGGCATGAGGGGCAAAAGCATCCGGAAAACCTAGTCAATATTTGCTCGATCCATAATTTGAAAACTTAGCCGGGTATGGGAGGAGTTTGTTCAAATGAATGGTTTCAAACAATTTTATTCGCAACTGCTCTAGAACTGAAGAGATGTTTTCTTTTTGTTGTGTGTTATCTTAGAAGTCTGTGAAAATTAATTCCATCTGAGACGATAGCAGAATTTGTTAAATTAGTTTAAATTGGTTGAAACTGTTGAAAAGCTATATTGCTTATAGGCAGGGCCTGTGAAACTTGTTAAACCCAGGTGGGTAATTTTTCATACTGCGGAGAACGACCCACTATTTTGAAGTATTTCTCCGTTCTGATGGAAATGATATTCATCCCTATATTTATCACTCTGTACTTTAGTCGTTTTTTACCTTTTTTATATATATATATTAAATAGGTTAGAATTCGCTCAAACTTTAGAAAATTTTTCCGAGGCCCGGAGAGCTGAATGCCATATACCAATCGATTCAGCTCGACGAACAAAAGGACGGCTCGTTTTTGGCAACATAATCGTTCGAATATGACATATATAAACCAGATGACGGCAGATTTTTTTTTAATTATATTGTTTTAAACTACTTACAGGAATAAATGTTGGAAGAACATAACATCCATATACCATTCGAATCAGTTCGTCGAGATCAGCAAATGTGTGTGTGACAAATAATTTCACTCAATTTTCTCGGAAAATTTCTTTTCTACAAATTCAGATTCATACGAAAAGTCGTAAGCTCACAAACAAAGTTCCTGAATTATGTTTGGTTCCGACCTCTGGTTCCGGAACTACAGGATGATATGTGAAACGAAATCAAAATTGTGTAACTCATTCTTCTCGTAGATGTCTGAACCGGTCTAAGATTCAAATGAAATCTAAGAATCATCTAAGATTCAAATGAAAAGTTTCAAGATTCTATAAAACATCTTGCTCTTCAGTCAGATCCAACTTCCGGTTTCAGGGATACAGGGTGATTGGTATAAAAATGTCTATTCCACATAAATTAATCAGGTTTATCGGGTTAGCAGATTTGGATAGTCGATAAAAAAATAACTTTTTTCAGTTGTCGATTCAGAAGGCACCTAAAAATTTAATTCGTGCTATGATTTCTCAAAGATGTCTTCACTGATTTTCAAATATTTTGAAACAAATGTAAACTATACAGCTACGCAGGTGAATTTATCTGACTTCGGCCATACCGATTTTAGAATTCCGGTTCCAGTATAAAATCGTTTCTCAAAGCTCAATCGTTTTCTCAAAAAAAGCCAAATAAAATTTCAGAAACAAAAATTCAAATTCAAATAAACTTATATACAAAAATTAATTAATTTTATCCAATTATGACTTCCGGTTCTCGAATTACATGATGATGGATTTTTAAAATTCAAACCGATATAGAAGATGACAATCCCGAAAAGCTTCAAAGTTGGACTCAAAACTGTTGTAATTTATTCGTCATATGGCCATACGAATCGGTTTGGGTTATGCTGGTTCCTGAATACCGGCTCTGGAAGTACCTTAAATTACCGTAAACTCTAAAGTGTAACTTACATATCATGGCATGTTTAATCGATTATCACACTTCTAGATTCAAATTCGATCTGATTTGCAGTTTCGACATTACAGAGTAATGAGTGATTAAAATCTCAAATTGTCGCTTAAAACGACGGTCATTAAAATAATGTCATGAAAACTTAAACACCGAAGAATATTCATGCAAAAAACACATGCGGATTGATAAAAAAAGGTATATCTCACTGCTAGGTGGATTAAACACGTTTTTAAATAAAATATTGATTCTATAAAACTTTTCATGAAACGCGTAAATTAGAAATTTGGTTTAACCTGGTTTCAAACTCACTGCCAATATTTGTTTTCAATTCAAAGTACCAACCTTCAAAGAACATTTAACATCAGTAATTACGAACACTGAATCTATCGACATATAAGTGACGTTACTAATTCATTTATGGAAAATGGAAATAACGAATTCCGTGTGTTGCTAAAACATTGCTTTTTAAAGGAAAAAAATACGCAAGCCCAGCTATAGCTTGAGAAGTGTTTTCCCCACTAGGATCCATTAAAAATGAAGGTTTGTGGTATTCTGATTTTGAACGTGGCTAAATGAAGCAGTCAACCGGAAAAAATTAAGCAAGTATTGATAATCGTGATGTATGAACGCAAAATCAAAGCTCATGAGATTAGATATGCTGAGATCGTTAGCACATGAACTGAAAGTTGCACATGAACTTTTACGATCTTGTATGATAATCTGAGCATAAAAAAATCGTTACCAAACGGATCTCGAACACGGTTGCTCATAATCAACAAACCTTGCCGTAGTAAAATGAAATGCGTTGGTATGAAACAGTGGACGAAACATGATGGATCCACATTTTTATCCGGAGTCATACCAGCATTCAGACTGGGAAAGCCATCTGAAAACGTAACAGGTAGCTGGAACAATCATGGCATAATTTTTTTTAGATGTTCGAGGTATAATTAACATTGACTATCTTGAATAGGAAAGTACCATCAAAAGTGATTCACCGTTAACCAAGACAATGGACCGTGCCGTAAGTCGATGAAAATAATAAAGAAATTAAAAAAATTGGGCTGCGATCTGTTTCCTCACCCCCGTTATTCACAATTACCTAGCCCCCAGCGATTGCTTGTCCTTTGCTGATCAGAAAAAGACACGTCAGGGCAAAGAATTTGGTTCGAATAAAACAGTCATCGCCGCAACTGAAGCCGATGTTTAGGCCATTGACAAATCATTCCATAAGGATGGTATTGAAAAATTAATATGTCATTTGAAGATGATAATGTTGGTGAATAAAAAATATGCCTGCACACGAAATTATGTTTTTCTGGTTAGTTCCTGGACTGTTTGAACAATGTGTTAGCAACTTTTACTTCTTTTCTGAACCACACAGAGTTCAAGTTTATTCGATACAGAATCTTGGTTTGTATGAGTGATTTTCTTAAAAGCGAACACACTAATTGAAACGCAGAAATTTAAAGGAAACCGTGAACTTGTATGTATTTGTTAGAAGAAACCATGACAAAGATTTTCGTTACTAACTGAAGTTTCGATCACCAATTATTTGGAATATGATTTTATAGATATAGATTCATCAACTCCAATCGAAGTATAGAAATATTTTAAATGCAGTTTATGTAATGATATGAAAAATAAATTAAAAATGATTGAGATATGTTAGATGTTCAAAACCTGAACACTGTACGGTTCTCAGTATTTTGAATTCGCACACCGGTATAAAAAACAAAAACGTTGTCATCCGCCCGATTCTCTCGATCTTCGTCCCTGTCCACCATCTTTATTGGAACTAACAAGATCTTTTTTTTGTCACTAACTTTTTCATTCTCCTTTCCCCCGTCTCTTCACCATCTCGATTGCAACTAATTAGATCTCTGTCGTATTTAGACATGTTGTTCCCAAATCCCCTTTTTACCTCGTTTTCCACAATATTTACTTCTCTTTCATTCTCTTCCGTAACATGACCATCACCGACAACGGAAGACCGCTCCAGTCGATTACCAGGCTGCAAGTCACCCGCCGGGTCTTTGTAGCCTGGGGGTGTTTCCCGCGGACCCACACGGTGCGAATGATGCGGCCAACATAGATATTTACCAACGCCATCTGGAAGACTCTCATGCTATATTCAATTCACCGGTCACTGCTGATCGCCACCTGAAAGTTGAATTTCCGAGAATTCGCGACCCCGATACGACATTTCCTAATGATACTATTCTAGTTTTAAGTCAGTCGTTACTTACGATTAGAAAATACCCTTGGCATCTTAGAGCTTAAGCAGTGTGCCTTAAAATTATATTATATTATTGAATAAAACCTGTTTTAATCCACCTAGGGGTGTAATGATGCCTTTCTCATGTATATAATATTGTGGTATTCTATTCAAAATTTTTCTCTTCGATTTTTGAAAGAAACCAAGAAATTGTTTGTGCATAACATACAAAATAAAACAGTGCTTTGATTGCGTAGGTCATCCTTAAGAAAACGAAGTGGGTTCACTATTATATGCACTTCCGGCACCGGAACCCGAGAACCGGTATAACATAATCAAAGTCGGTTCGTACGGCCACCAACTAACATGTCATACAAACTCTACTAGTACGCCCTCTAAATTACGATATAAATGTTTGTTGCATCCGAAAATATGCAGTAATTTTTGCTAGGACCATTAGACCTTTCAATTGACATTAAGATTGGGAATAACGGTTTGGAGTCCAGTTTATAATTTTTTTTACGATTTTTGTTCCGCCAGTTTAAGTGAAGGTGTACAATATTGAACACACTTTACCCTATAACTCCGGAACCGGAAGTCGGATTCTTATAAAATTCAGCAATTCCGTATGGGACCGTAAGACCATTCATTTGCATCTAAATTTGTGGAAATCGGTCAAACCATCGCTGAGAAAAGTGAGTGAGATCCATTTTGGTACATATGACCACTATTTCCGGCACTTCCGGAACCGGATACCGGGAACCAGGATAGCCGGAATCGGTTTGTGTAGTTGCCTACTGATAATGACTATCGATTTGTGTAGTTTTGAGACCAGTTTAGTAATTTTTTTACGTTTTTTGTTTCGCCGCTTTAAGTGACGGTGTTCAATATATAACACACTTTACCCTATAACTCCGGAACCGGAAGTCGGATCCAGATGAATTTCAGGAATTCCGTAGACCTTTCATTTAAATCTAAGTTTGTTAAAATCGGTTCAGCCATCTCCGAGAAAACCTAGTGAGATTATTTGACACATACATACACACTGAGAACGATGAACTGAGTCGAATGGTATATGACACTTGGCCAATTTTCACTAGTCGGTTTTTCAAGTGATTGCATAACCTTTCTATATGAGAAAGGCAAAACAAACGTAGTCCTACGTCAAAAGATTTTGAGTGATTTTTTTTATGTGAAGATATAGAAGGTGAGATGTGTCAAGGTTCATTTTATCATGCAGAAATCTTTTAGTAACTTAACTTTCACTTTCTACCAGAGGAATCGACCTTAAACATCTGCCGGAAAATTCCGATAAAGGTCTTCTACTATTTACTGTTCCGGCAAAGCTACCAAAAGTTGTTACTTTCTACTTGCTACTGCATTCTTCTTTTGCCGGTTCGAAATGTAAAGAGTAAAAGACCTTTATCGGTATTCTCCGGTATCCCGAGTGATGCGCATTGATGAGATGTTTAAGCTCGGCTCCTTTGCTAGAAGGGAAAAGTTAAGTTACTAAAAGATTTCTGCCTGCTCAAATGACCCTTGTCACGTCTCACCTTTCTGCGGTATATCTTCACATCCTTGCTCTACCTTGAGAACTAGCATTCTATAATTTTGATTTTATTTATTATTCCGAATTACAATAAAAAAAATTCTTATTATTATGAATAATGCTAATATTTCCATTGTTTTTCGTTCGAAATTTCAAGTGGGTAATTAGCCACCTTTGGAATTTTCGGGTGGGTAGTGTTACCCACCGTACCCACCTCTTTCACCGGCCCTGCTTATAGGAGCACAAAAAATGCTGGACTACAGAGTTTCTTAACGAGATCTTTGTTGTAATTTATGTTTCTACCGCAATTTAGAAACGAATAAAAAAGAAAATGGTGAATGAACCTACGCCAGGACATCCAACACACTTCATCAGTCGGCTCCCGATGAATAAACGAACGTCAAATCACAGGAAATTGCCAGCATCTATCAGAAATCTGGACGAATCTTATTGTGTTCCAAGGGGAACTTACACCAACAAGCGAAGCAAGAACCGAAACTGTAAGGCAGGGGATCATTCTTTGCTCTTGTTGGCTATAATCCAAACGAACTGGATCCATGAAAGCGAAAATAATAGCTAAGTTATTCCGAGTATCTTTTAGGAGACCGGAAAATTGTCATCAGTGTAGGTACAGCCAATCTAGAAAACATGTTCTATTCTAGATATTTTCATTTTCTACGGTGGTTCAAGCTTTAATAGCCCCAAAAAGTGGTTTTGGTTCGACGCTGACGTAATTACCTTCAAAACATTTCAGCAAACAATTAGCAGGAAAAAAGAAAAGACGAAACTAATTCCATCCAAATTCAATCCATCTTAATGTAATTAAAGTGACTTGATTTAACCCCTTTTAGCCCTTTCTTATCTGGTTCTCGAAGAAAAAAAACACAGGATTCTGCAGGGCACGTCAAATCAAAGTCGGGAAATTACTGGTGGCGAAATGTGATTATATGGGAAAATCTGTATGCCCTCCAACAGAAGAGCTCAATCGTCGTCAACCCCACCACTGCATCGAGAGGAATGATTGATGATAGTTCAACGGAGCATTGATTTGTGGGGAGGGTGATGATTTTTCTTTCACCATTTGCCGCAGGCTTCGGTAAAAACCATAAGCTTTCGGGGCCAAAGCAATGACTTCGCTCGGAGGAGAATCAACAAACGTGTTCGTTTTTTTTTCTTTGTATTCCAACGGAAATAATATTGGTTAGAAAAAAGTCAGTGGTTACAGGGAACTCGGCTTTATGAAACAATCCTTGTGTTACAATTTCAATTGAAAAGGCGCAGTCGTGCGTGATATCATCGATATGGGACACATTAGAGAAAATGGAGGCAGGACGATATTCACCAAGACATGATTTTATGGACATATAAAGTTTGCGTGCAGTAATTGAAACAATTGGAAGATGGCGAAAATGTGACTGCTATCAAAAATTTAACAGCAATCACCACAGGTAAATGGCCCTTATTACCGGTATCACTTTACGGTGAAAACCGAGTCCTTATTACGAAAGAAGCTTCAGAGACAAAAGTAATTACTTGGATGAACTTGATGTCATTATGAACATCACGCCACCAACATTTTAAAAAAAAATGATGATTCAATGATCACTTTAGTGAAGTGAAAGTGGAAGTGGAAGTGACAACGGTAATAAGGGGCCAATATAGTTTGTAAATTTACATCATTTGTCATGCACATATTTAGAGCAGGAAATCGAGTATAAAGTTACATTACAGATTTTTTTTTCAAAAATTAATTTAATTAGGCTGCTTAACACTAAGATACCGAGGGCATACTTTACAGTTCTTTATTTTTTAATATACTTTAAGGCCCGAGGACAGTGGGTAGATTTTGAATCGACCACGTGGCTCCCTCAATTCCCTTTGCGTCTGTGTGTTTAGGAACCTTGTTGAATCCATTTCAATACTCTTCCTTTCCTCTTCTTTTTCGAACGCTACCAGAAAATTAAAGCGCATTGAAACAGACTGTGTTTCACAAGCAAAATATAATTCATTCATCCATCTTCAGTGTGATTTTCTTATATTACTCACACCCGTCTTGAATAACGTTGATCTGTTCACCGCACACAGTTGGAAAAAATCATGTGATTTTACATCTTTTAAGATGCACATAAATGGAGCGTCATATTTCACACAAATTTGTATTCAAAAACATCTAAAATTGTGTGATTTAAAAATTACATGGCTTGAAATCGAATGAAATAAAAACAAAACATCAATGGTAACAGCATCCTTCACGAAATACCACAATATAGAGCCTATTTTGCTTGCAGGAATCACTCTAGTGGTGATTTGGCCGAATATGTGAAACAAAACAATCAACATAGACATTGAACTGTGTGTCATAGGACAGTTTTATGATGTTCATGGAATATATCGCCCGCCCAGTTTTGACTTTAATGATTTTTTGTATATTTTGAAAGCTTAATGTATGAAGTCCAACCTAAACGTTCGTGCTAAATTGTAGGTGATGCGAATGTCCCAGTTAATATGATTAACCACAACATTGTGACAAGATATAGGGAACTGTTAGATTCTTACAGATTTATTTGTACAAACTGTTTTCCTACCAGACCAACTAGTAACAACATACTTGACCATGTTTTATGTAAACTTGACGACGTAAATCGAGTACGAAATGACACTATTTTTAATAGCCTTAGTGATCATTCACAAGTATTATCAACTATTGAGCTTTTTGTTGAAAAGGATCTAATGTTACTGACAAAAAAGGTCATTAATCGTCGTCAAATTATTCGCGAATTTTCAAGTTTTATGAACAGTATTGATATCAATGTAAATGCAGAATCTATATTTCAATCAATAATGTATACATACAATCACTTACTTGAGCGTTATAGCAGAACAGTAACAAAAACTATCAAAGTGAAGGGTTCTTACTGTCCTTGGATGTCTTTTGACCTTTGGACTCTGATAAAAATAAAGAGTAACTATCTCCAGCGCGTCAAAAGTAATCCGACAGATTTACATCTCAAGCAAATGCTTCTACATATCTCTAAAAAAGTTGATACCTTGAAAAAAAAAGAGTAAACAATTGTTTTACGAAAACTTGCTTACCAATACACCTCACTCAAAATTTTGGAAAGCTCATTAGGCTTAACCAAGAAAAACGATAAGATAAACCTCATAGAAAATGGTAGAAGAATTGTTGATTGTGAAAAAAATATGTCAGACCTTTAATGACTATTTCTCTAGCATTGGACAAAAACTAGCAAATAATATTCCAACTAATACTAGCATTAATCCTTTAAGCAATGTTCGTTGTGTTCGTGACTCAATATTTTTACGTCTCTCGTCAATCGCCGAAGTTACATTGCTGATACACAGCCTAGATAATAACAAAGGCAGTGGTTCCGATGGCATATCAGCTAGTTTACTGAAAGAAAATTGTACAACGTTTTCTAGGATTCTCTCGAAATGTTTTAATGAAATTATTCTGTCCGGTTATTATCCCGATTGTCTAAAAATCTCTTAAGTAATTCCTATATTTAAGTCCGGTAATCGTTGTGATTGTAATAATTATCGTCCCATATCCACATTAACCGTCTTCAACAAAATTTTTGAAAAACTATTAGTCACCAGATTGCTTGACTTTTTAAATAAACATTGCGTCTTCTACCAATTTTAATACGGTTTTAGACAAGGTTCTGGCACACAAACTGCTATTATAGTTGACAAGATAATGAGTAAAATAGATCGTAAGAATATTGTCGGTGCCTTATTTCTTGACCTTAAAAAAACTTTTGACACGTTAAACCACACGATTTTACTTGACAAATAGGCAACAATTTGTATCCATTGATAGGAAACGTAGCAACCTCGCTCCTACAAAAATTGGTGTACCACAAGGTAGTAAAATAGGACCTTTATTATTTCTCTTATACATAAATGATTTAGGCAACTTGAATCTTAACGGTACTCCAAGACTCTTTGCCGATGATACAGCCCTCTTTTATCCCCATCATGATATCAGTACCATTATAAGCTCGATGAACAGTGACCTAGATGTCCTTGACAAATATTTCAACGCTAATTTATTGTCATTGAATTTACTTAAAACGAAATATATGATTTTTCGTTCCATGTGAAAAGTGTTACCAATTCATGACAACCCGAAGCTAACAGATTACGTGATTGAAAATGTAAAATGCTTTAAATACCTGGGCATACATCTTGACCCTACGTTATCTTGGACTCATCATTTTTGTTGAAAAGCGTGTCGCATCTTCCTGTGGTATCATGTGGATTATTAAAATTATTAAAAGGAAACTTATTTCCACTGGGATTCCACACCAATAAATTAGTTAATTGCACATCTTAGTATAAATTGTTTTAATCTCAGTTCTTCTTGTTTTTTTTGTTAGTATTAAAATTTTGCCAGTGTTAATGAACTGAGATTAGTTGCATCCATTACCAAGGGGGCTCCTTGTTGAGCTTTTTGGTGTGGGGGAGTGTGGTGGACTATTAAAAAAAAACAGCGCGACTTGAACCGACAAACATTAGATCTCAAAGTTGAAATGTATAACATGTAATGTACTGACTCGATGTAAAAACTCCTCCTTCCCTATAAATCCCTCACCTTATACTTCCCAACCACCCCCAAATCCCGACCCCAAACTGTTACAAACCCGGTGAACGACCAGAATTAGGTTAAAACCGGGAATAAATAAACGATATAATAATAATAATGAGATCTCAAAGTACGTCGATTGAACCACAGAAGCCCATATTCGCTTGATGAATAATTTAACCATATAAATTCATACAGCAGCACTTGATAGCCGAGTGCAAATTACACTCAGAGCCTGTAAAAATCTGTGCGAGTAGAATTTTGCGTCATTTGAAAAGTTGAGTAGTTATGAATTGTATCGTTTGTAGAATTAGACATTGCAGCAGCAATGGGAGAGTACTGGGATATGGTTCATCACACACACATAAGACTATAGTACTAATACAGAGGAAACGTTTTAATTTTCTTGTTTCAAAGACAGCACGAACGATCATCGCGAATTAGGTTTTGACGATGATCGCTGCAGTTCGTTATTCGTTCCACATTCGCGTTAAGTCATTCGGGGATTTGTTCCATGCGAATCTCAACTGTGTAAAAAGGCCTTCATACCAGCAGCGAAGCAGCATCGGCTTCGTTCGCTCCCGAATACACGAACAAGTCCGAATATTTACAGAGCGACTATCGACCAAAGGCGAAGGAAAGCGAACGATGATCGTTGACGTTCGTAGAATTTTAGATATTCGAGCAACATTGTATAAGTTTTATGTTTTATTCGTATCTAAATTAAATTATCTAGACTTTGTCACGATAGATTTATAATATAAGTCGATATATTCGATGAACAAGTAGTGTTGCGTTTTCAATAGTTCTCCAATCCGAAAAAATATAACTGGATCGTTATTTTAGATCATGAATCTACAATACAATGTATTTACATTTTAAAACTAAAGCACTAAATCGTTGATTGAAAATGAAAACGCAGTACACGTGATTTATGTTTGATGCATAACAATTTTGGAAGTTTATTTCTAAACAAACTCAATAACAAACATGTGATGGATGTAGTGTAATCCTAGTGTGAACAATTCGGTTTTAACTTTATATTACGTTCGTCAAACACATTATTTTCTGCAAGCCTGTAAATAGGATGAAACTATCCACAAATCCAGCAAACTGTGTACGCCTAGTTGCATACAGGTCTGACAGCATTGTCGATAGGTTCGTCACACGGTTTGAGGTTAGATTCCGGAAAGAGACCGTAAAAGTCATGATTTGTGACTCTATTATTTTTCACTCCCATTCCAAACACCCATCCTCATTCCACAGGGTGAATAACGTGAATCAAAGGATAGCATGGAATAACATCAGCTAAGACGTTTAAGAAAAATTGAACTACACTAATCGCATTGAAAGCATTGAAAAGAATAGAAAAAACTGAACGTCACAAATACGTATCAATCTAATCAGAAGTAGATCGAAACCTGCCGTCAAACGGATCCGATACTTGGGTATATGTTCGTCACGGTTGTTGTTGTTGTTGTTGTTATCGTTAGAGGTTCGTTTTAATACATCGAAGCTCGGCTTGCGGTGTCACACATCACAAAAGACCGAAGGGATTTTACAGCAGCTCGACTCGAACACGGTCCCCTATGGAAGATGGATCCTTACCGAGCAAATGGTTGGGTACTTACTTATATGAGTTTTACAATGTTTTTTTTTTTCTCTCTGTTTCTCCAAGCTCTTCCTTTGCAGAGGGGGTGGACACTTCATTTCTGCTGACTGTATCTCTTCATAAAATCACACTCTAATACCACATCGAATCAGAATGACTGACTGGGTGGCTGTCTCTCCTTACGTACCTTGGTACGAGCTGCTGAGCTGATGACGGTGATGATCTTTTAGTATACGGTTTGAAGAGTATTGTCAACAGATTTGCGATGTACTCTGTTGCTTCTGAGGGCTGGCTTTCGGGTAGCCGTGAAAATGTAGGAAAAAGGCTTTGGTGGTTCCTGGATCGACGGGAGGCGTCGGATATTATTCATATGCCCCCAGGGAAATCATTTAAGCCGCAAATAATGACGGCAGGGAAGTTCACCTTAACAAGGATGGCACATAATGAGAGCGCCGGTAAATTTGTCATGCGGACTCGTAGGGGTTTGGACTCTGTATGGAAGGGTGTCAGTATGATATGTGATTCAATCGTTTTATTAAATATGATACGAGTCGTTACTGATGACGACTGAACTGGTTTTTATCTTTAACTAGTTACAAGTTCGAGTCAGTTTATCACGGTTATAAATTTAAAAACTATATTCTCAATGCTGAAGTGATTTTAACAAACTTAGATTCAAATTAGTCATGCGATTTCATAGGATGCAATTGAGTTTCATCTTGATACGATTTCCAGCTCCGGGACTACAGGGTGAGTAGTGGAAAAAATCAATTTCACGAGTATTTTCACATACACGGTGAAAGTAAAAACGAACAAAGTAGTTTGAACTATCCAGGAAATTCTTATATTGTGCATGATAAACTTGAACACTTTCATCGTTACCCCGGAGATGATTCAATGTTCTGCAAAAAAAAAACCTGAAAAGTTCTTTTTCTCCTGAGCCCGATGGCTTACCTGCTGTTATTTTACATCGGCGTATTGATGCTTTGGCAGGACCACTAAGTGTTATTTTCACTCGATCATTGGAGCAATCTAAATTCCCGCGGATATGGAAACAATTCCCATTTGCCCAATATTTTAAGATGGTGATCGTCGTAATGTTGTAAACTATCGTGGAATAACTAATTTTTCCGCTTCATCGAAACTTTTCGAGATTATTGTTAGTAGTGATATATTGAATCGAGCAAGAAATGATATATCATTCGATCAATGCCAGGAAAATAAGTTGCAACTAATCTGCTAACATTTACGTCAAAGTGTATTGCCAGCATGGAAGCTAAAGCTCAGATGGATGTCGTTTACACGGATCTAAATTAACCACACTATACTTTTCAGCAAATTATCTCGTCTCGGATTCTTTGCCCATCTTGTGTCCTTGTTAAGCTCATATCTCTCCGGGAGAGTTTTGCGATTTAAATTGAGCAACCGTTCATCATTACTTTTCTCTAATTCCCAGGAGTTCTCCAAGGCAGTAATTTAAGACCAGTGCTTTTCGTGGTATATTTAAATGACGTCTCATTTGCTATGGGAAATGGTTGTTTGAAATTTGACATATGCAGACGACATGAAATTGCACCTCGTTATTCGCACTGTGAATGTTCGTTGGCAGTTGCAAAATGCACTTAAATCGTTCGTAGATTGGTTTAGTCGAAACTAACTTATGATTAACGTCGCAAAATGTCACGTGATCATGTTTCTTGTTTTGTTTTTCAAATACATATATGAAGTAATACGATATACTGGAATTAAATATTTTGACTTTTGAATTAAATTGAATCAAATATACTGAATTTTACCTTCAATTTCATGGATGTTGATTAAAATTTTTCGTCCTTGAATTATTACTCATACTTGACATACATACATATGAAGAAAAAATCAGCAATAAAAAAAACAAGCGGCTTACTCAAATTAAAAATTTACTTATTTACCACTATACGAAATAACATAGAAATAACAATTGTTTTTCTCAGGGGTTGCAGAAGATCCCACTTCTTGGAAACAAGAAAAAAAATTCCACTTCTTGGAAACATTTACAAAATGGTTAAAGATTTTTGTTTATAAGAGTTCCCACTATTCTAAGCTCCACCATTTATCTTATACAGCAAAACGATTAGTTAGAGTGATATCTTCCATCTCTGTTCGATGCAAATGGCTCGAACGGTAAGGTAAAAGTTGATACATTCATCTCGAGTTTTTCCTTCATAATAACAGCAGTATTGCAAATTTGTCGAACTATTTTTCTGTATCACATTGCCTCTTTTATTTATTTATTTATTTATTTGGAGCAGGAAAAAGCCCAATGGAGCTGAAATAATAATCTCTCACTCCAGCAGGCATAAAACCTCCTCATCGTTTATATCAACAGATTACAAAAATCCAACAGATACATGTATGTACTTAATACTATTAATTAAAACTAATTCTAGCTAACTAACTCTGACACTAAACCCATTGGGTAAACGATGGTGATTTTGCATTAAAACTAAAGAAGAATATGCTTTAAAATGGGAGGTAGAAGGAGGGAGTGGTGAATGAGAGTTGGCGAACGAAACGGGGTTAGGTTCGGCATGTAGATCTAATTAGTGGTCGAAAAGATGGTGGAAGACGGATAAAAAAAGAAGGCTAGCAAACGAGGTTAGAACCGACATATAGATCTAATTAGTGTTCAAAAAGATAAGAGAAGAACAATTAAGAGCGGAGAAGAGGAGATACAACAGGATTAATTACAACGAGCAAATTTATTACTTTTCAATGGAGATGGTGGAGAGAACGAAGGGGTGGTCGAGCGGAAAGAATGAACATTAGTATTATAACTGCAAAAATAAAGAATCATGTAATAATCGTTGTATCGCATTACGAGAGAGATGAAAATCAAATTCCTGTGAGCAACTATTGAATAAACGGCACATACTGGAAAAGGGTTCATTATATCCGTAATTGGTTCTAGCATGGGGAATTCGTATAAATGGATGAGAACGAAGACTTCGACGATGAATGTCAAAATTGATCAATTGTAGGAGGTCAGGACTGTCAACACGTGATTGAATTAGATCAGCAATAAAGACAGCCTTGCAAACGTTCCTACGTACAGACAGCGGATCTAGCTCAATAAGCCGACAGCGATCTTTGTAACTAGGAAGGTTGAATGGGTCCCTCCATGGCAGATTGCGGAGTGCAAATCTAACGAATTTGCGTTGGACACTTTCGACACGATCAATGTCGATTTGATAATGAGGCGACCAAACGGTTAGAATGCGTATTCTAATGTTGATCGAACTAGCGCACAATAAAGAGTCTTCAGGCAGTGTATATTGGTAAAGTTCTTAGTGATCCGAAATATGAAGCCTAAGAGTTTAGAAGCCTTCGAAATTACATAATCGACATGATTCTTGAAATCCAATTTGTGATCGAGAATAACACCTAAGTCCTTAACCGAGGATTCACGTTTGAGGACATTTTGCAAGAGATGATAGTCATATGTAATTATTGAGCGTTTACAGGAAAAAGATATAATGGAGCATTTGGAAGCATTTAGTACCATCCTGTTATTGTGGCACCATTTGGCGAATGTGTCAAACTGAGCTTGCAGAAAACGTGCATCTTCTAGTTCCTTTATAGGATATAGTTTGAAATCATCAGCAAATGATAGTTTAAAACATTTCACGTAGAGGTTGAGATCATTGAGGTAGAGTAAAAATATAAACGGTCCTAAGTGGCTTCCTTGAGGTACTCCTGAACTAACAGTAAAAGGAACTGTTGTGAAGTTTCCTATTTTCACCGACATCTCGCGACCAGTAAGATATGAACGCATCCAATCCAGTAAATCGCCACTAAAGCCCAGTCTGTCGAGTTTAGCAATTGTTATTTGAAGATTTATTTTATCAAATGCCGCTTAGAGCCGAAGCGATGCTTTGAATCTGATTTAGCGCGTTAAAAAGCTCCATCCATTTTCAGGTCGCGTTCTGTGAGGAGAAAATCAAAACAAAACTAACAAAAGAAGCAAACGCCACTGCTCTAGCGGTCAAGGTAGAATTTGACTAATGAAATTATAATATAAAGAAAAACGAATGAAGAGAAACTGCGAAAAACTCAACTCGATAAAGTCAAAGAATTAATGTGCTTTTTGTCCGATACAAACGAATGTTGTTTACTGTCCGACGTTTCGGCCTTTGGTGTAGGCCTTTTTCAAGGAAAATAAAGTCTATCGTTTATAATCAAAAAAGGTCTACACCAAAGGCCGAAACGTTGAACAGTAAACAACATTCATTTGTATTATAAGACTGAGACAGCCGTTTTCCAGTTTTCCACGAGAAAGATATGTTTGTCGTGTTCGGGTTGGGAGCGAACCATTTAGCCGAAAGTCGTTTCGCCGAATAAGTCATTTCGCCGAAAGTAGTTTCGCCGAAAGGGTCATTTCGCCGAATGAGTCAATTTGCCGAAAGGGTCATGTAACTGTCTCGTTTGCCCGGTCTACTCAAAGCTAGGTTTCGATAGCGATAACGAGGTCGGACAGCACACGAATCAAATCGATGTGGGGAAGCCACATTAGATATTTGTTCAAAAACACCTTCATCATCTAACCAACCAGCAACTGCAACCAATGCACAACAAGGCGCTTCTACAGTAACTAGCAACGAGATCAAGACTGCGAATAATAAGAAAAAGGGAAAGAAGACGGAAATCAATAATACCAATAATAATCAAAAATTATTTAAAAAATCGGCTCAATCGGCCACGTAAAGCTTGTAGGCAAATAGGCCTGAATAAAAATGTCTTTTAAATAAAAAAAAATGTTACCATACTTTTCGATCCTCCATTAATTTATTATTATTTAATATGTTTTTCTTGTTTTGGTTTCAACGATTTCACTCTCGACAATCGGCCAATATGACAATGTGTATAAATCAGTGCAGTAAAACTTCATTCAATTCAATTGAAACTGAATGTGAAACACGTTGACGATCTCTTTACTGCAGTAAACTTCACACTCTGACACACACAACGTTCGCTGAAGTACCGAACGGGCAGCATTCAGTTCATCACTCGTTTCTCTTCCAATTGAAGCTCAGTTTAACAACCGTCAGTTGATCTCTTGAAGTAACAAAATATCTTTTTCAATAGTGCTTACACTATTGACAGAGATATTTTCATTTAGGGGTTAGGCTATGTTTGTGCTTAGGGCACATAACCGTTTTTACTTTTCTTTACATTTCGTCTTAGACTCGTCAGTGCAGAGCAGTTCAAATTGAACTGCTTATTGCAAACTTAAACAGTTCAACTTGAACAATTGTTTCCTCCTACAGTTTTTCTTTTTTTTAGGATTATTGTTTTACGCATACGTCAACGCATTAATAAACAAATCTATAGTCCCACAACAAATGGGCTTAACTGCACCTGAGTTTCTCTTTGTTTACTTTTTCTTTCACGGCTTACCGGATGGGTTTTATATTTAACGCCCTAATCTTGGCATAATTTTCAAGTTAAAACCACAAGCTTTCGATTTATATTGGAAACTTTCATGAAATTTCGATAAAGGCTCAATACTCAAAAGAGATAGGCTCTCATTTTCAGTCAGGTCCTTTTGTCGTGGGGCTATAGAAATAATTGAGTTTCTTCTATTTTAGTTAGTCATTATGTCCCTCTTGTTTCGGTGTTTAAATTGTCATGTTGATTCGCTGGTACAAATAGAATGTGATTCTTATCAGCGCAATACAGTTTGCGTTACAACAATTTATTATCAATATACATACAAGTACAGCAGCATATGCAAGTCGGAACATACCTGAAATATAATAAAAGATAAAAAATGTTAGTAAGAATTTTATTAAAGCTATTATCAGAAACTAATTTGAATCAATGGTAATTATCTGGGAGTTATGTAAAATACTACTACAACCTTCAAGCTGACCTAGTTTCTAATTCGATACTATACTAGTAATTGGACATCGGTTTCCAAAATAACAGGTGTTTCTAAGGAGCCCTTCCTGACTACAAAAAAAAATCACAGTTAATTAACCATGAAAAGTCTGAACAACCCCGCCCGATAAAAGCCGCAATGCCACATCAAAAGAAAAACTCGTGCAACGTAACACCAGATCCTTTCACAGAGCGTGATGCCAGTTTTCCTCGTTAAAATCGGTTGGTCCCCGTCCTCATTTATCGAATGATTATCATATCAAAGATTGAAAGCCGAAGTTCTTGAATGGAGCAGCATGTGGCCGTCGGATAGCCCATGATGGCAGTTTGAATGAGCACAAAAGAGGAAGGTAGCTAAGCAAGGCAGAATTAAGCACCCGCCATACTTCCGCCAGCTACCGAAGCTGCCGTCGGTTTTGATCCGTATCAGGACGACGAAAGAAAATATTCAGTGATACTGCACAGAAGTGTCCTTCAAACGTGGGTGGAAGCCAACGGCAGTGGTGGGACTCCAGCACAGTAGAATCGACGCTCAAGTGGAAAAGCATTAAAAAAGGCAACGTAGTATCCTCGAGCTGAGGCAGCCCCGATGACGATGTAACCGTCGTACGCTTCAGTATCCTTGGTGAAACGATGATTGCCACCGGGAGCAGCAGTGGAAACGGTGGGAAAGGTATCAATGACTGACTGAATAGCGGCGTGGCATGCTTGAATGGTTGGTTGCATGAAAAATGCCTTTCGCACCATGGTTACTTTGGCGGTTGAATGGCGTGCTGAGATTTGGCTGGAGAAAGGATATGCCAGCTTGATGAATAATAAGAGGAAAGATTTTCTAGATGATATGAATATTTAGACTACTGAAAGGGAAGAGGGGGAGAAGGAATCAATGAAAGTTTGTAGTAGCATAAATGGTAAAACTTTTTCTTGACGACTTTAAAAAGTGTTCATCAAAAATGCTGGAAATTCTCTTTCGCGAATCGACTCAAATGTTCCGTATAACTTGAATACCAAACATCTTGACTTAATCGTCATATTATCTATAAACGAAAAACCTGTTTTGTCGTGAATACGACTTACTTTACTATGGGGCGCCTTTTCAAAATTAGCCATATGGAAGAATGGGCAGAACTTAATCGTGAATATCTCGACTTGTATTAATGGTAGCAACATAATTCTTTCACCATTTCATCAAAAATATGATCAGGAATTCAGGATAATATTTTGAACAGTGTGCGATAACCACAAACAACTCAAAAATTAAGTTTTCTTAAAATTTGAAAACAACGCGGAAAACTCTTTACTTTCGCTTGGGTTTTTCGCGCAAGGACGACGATTTTGAGGCAGTCAGGCACATATCTTCAACTTAATGCGTATAAAAGGGGAACCGTGGTCGAAAATCGATCATTTCTTTTCGTGCGTTCGATGGAAGCAGACGTCGTGGGAGTGGAATCATCAACCAGCAGCGACGGAGAATGCACCTTCTGCGTGGTCGCAGGTCGCATCTCTCATTCGCTTGCTGGCCATCGAGGCGAGAGGACCTTAACCAGCAGCAGCAGCGGGAGTTAACTAGCGGCGACGGAGAATGCACCTTCTGCGTGGTTAAAAACCTCAAACGCTCAGGTCGCATCTCTCATTCGCTTGCTGGCCATCAAGGCGAGTACCAGCAGCGACTGAAACTGGATTCTGAGTCTGTTATTGGATCTAAATTTAGGTCTTGAACTCAGGGTCCAGTTCTCTATGCCAGACTTCTATTCGGTTCTTCTTAAAACCATAATAATACTCCTAAAGAATTATGCGGAATTTACTTCACTGTACCTCTACACAACCCATTTTTGTCGTGAATACGACTTACTTTACTATGGGGTGCCTTTTCAAAATTTACCCTCTGAGAGAGTGATAAGTTTCTGATCGTGAATATTGTTGTATCTAATGAATCAACATAATACTTGCGACATGCCGACATGGAAATATGATCACAATTTTAAGATAAAATTTTCAGTTTTGTGACATAGTCTCAAATAATTCAAAATTAAACTTTTCTGAAATGTTTGGTATAAACGAGTATCAAAGAGGATAATTCATAAGGCGCGTTTGCCTTTCTCGTATTTTTAAAGCTCATAGCTCAGTGATCTGTGAAAGGATTTATATAATCTAACTACCAATAGAATCGAAATTTTTCAATTTAAACGTGTATAGCAAAAGCATTGAAGTATTTCAATAGTACACTATTGAAAAACCTGTCTCATTTGCTCCATGTCAACACCAGCCAATCAGAACGCGTTCTAAGGAAGAGAACAAAATATCTGCTGCTGTACAACAAATCGTCCGGGAAAAATGTTCCGAAAAGTGGTGAATATCGCAGTGAGTTCCTCAATTTGGTCCTTGTGAATGCTAGAAACGAATCCCTACAGCATATTGATAGTTTCTTTCAATAAATTATGCAAATCCGAAATGAAATAATCGACAATAAAATTCTGTATGCGGCTATTTTTATAGCCGTTCGGACCGCCCATTAGTGAAAAAGCTACAAACGAAATCACATAAAAGGAAATCTCTTAACAAAAATTCAATCAGTTTGGATTCAATCGCCACTGCGAGCAGATGTGTTTTGTGTCGTCTGCACGCTTTCGACAAGAGCGATTACGTCACAGCTGCCAGTCATTAGCATTGGGAAAAAACAACGGTGGAGAGCATTGCACAATATCAGCCGTTCTAATGGCTCTAAAAGTTTTCTAAAGAACTATTAGGATTTGTTGTTCGAAAATCGTAGGGAAATATCCTCAGTTTACTGCAAGTCAAGAACAGTTTGCTTAGATTTGTGCACTTTTCGCTGTGTGAAATTCACAGTAATCGAGATCAAGTGAAGCCTTTTTTTGCAAAAAATGATTTAGAGTTTAATGTCGTAGAGAATTACGCAATTTGACTCTTCTGAATGCTGGAAACGAATCCCTACAGCATATTGATAGTTTCTTTCAATAAATTATGCAAATCCGAAATGAAATAATCGACAATAAAATTCTGTATGCGGCTATTTTTATAGCCGTTAGGACCGCCCATTAGTGAAAAAGCTACAAACGAAATCACATAAAAGGAAATCTCTTAACAAAAATTCAATCAGTTTGGATTCCATCGCCCCTGCGAGCAGATGTGTTTTGTGTCGTCTGCACAGCTAGTTTCGCTTTCGACAAGAGCGATTACGTCACAGCTGTCAGTCATTAGCATTGGGAAAAAAACAACGGTGGAGAGCATTGTACAATATCAGCCGTTCTAATGGCTCTAAAAGTTTTCTAAAGAACTATTAGGATTTGTTGTTCGAAAATCGTAGGGAAATATCCTCAGTTTACGGCAAATCAAGAACAGTTTGCTTAGATTTGTGCACTTTTCGCTGTGTGAAACTCACAGTAATCGAGATCAAGTGAAGCCTTCTTTGTTTTTGCGAAAAATGTTCCAGAGTTTAATGTCGTAGAGAATTACGCAATTTGACCTTTCTGAATGCTAGAAACGAGTCCCTCCAGCATATTGATAGTTTCTTTCAATAAATTATGCATATCCGAAATGAAATAATCGACATTAAAATTCTATATGCGGCTATTTTTATAGCCGTTAGGACCGCCCATTAGTGAGAAAGCTACAAAAGAAATCACATAAAAGGAAATCTCTTAACAAAAATTCAATCAGTTTGGATTCTATCGCCACTGCGAGCAGATGTGTTTTGTGTCGTCTGCACGCTTTCGACAAGAGCGATTACGTCACAGCTGCCAGTCATTAGCATTAGGAAAAAAACAACGGTGGAGAGCATTGCACAATATCAGCCGTTCTAATGGCTCTAAAAGTTTTCTAAAGAACTATTAGGATTTGTTGTTCGAAAATCGTAGGGAAATATCCTCAGTTTACGGCAAATCAAGAACAGTTTGCTTAGATTTGTGCACTTTTCGCTGTGTGAAATTCACAGTAATCGAGATCAAGTGAAGCCTTTTTTGCAAAAAATGTTTTAGAGTTTAATGTCGTAGAGAATTACGCAATTTGACTCTTCTGAATGCTGGAAACGAATCCCTACAGTATATTGATAGTTTCTTTCAATAAATTATGCAAATCCGAAATGAAATAATCGACAATAAAATTCTGTATGCGGCTATTTTTATAGCCGTTAGGACCGCCCATTAGTGAAAAAGCTACAAACGAAATCACATAAAAGGAAATCTCTTAACAAAAATTCAATCAGTTTGGATTCTATCGCCCCTGCGAGCAGATGTGTTTTGTGTCGTCTGCACAGCTAGTTTCGCTTTCGACAAGAGCGATTACGTCACAGCTGCCAGTCATTAGCATTGGGAAAAAAACAACGGTGGAGAGCATTGCACAATATCAGCTGTTCTAATGGCTCTAAAAGTTTTCTAAAGAACTATTAGGATTTGTTGTTTGCAAATCGTAGGGAAATATCCTCAGTTTACTGCAAATCAAGAACAGTTTGCTTAGATTTGTGCACTTTTCGCTGTGTGAAATTCACAGTAATCGAGATCAAGTGAAGCGTTCTTTGTTTTTGCGAAAAATGTGAAAAAGGGGAATGCGTACATAATTCATACAATTGATATTCGGAAGTGTTAAGGAACACGTCAGTTGTTTCCGTATTCACGACATCCAGTTATGTCTCTGACATTACCCACCCGCCTTTTAATCCACCTAGTGATGCCTTTCTCATGTACATATAATATTGTGGTATTCTATTCAAACATTTTCTCTTCGACTTTTGAAAGAAACCAAGTGATTGTTTATGCATATCATAAAGAATAAAACAGTGCTTTGATTGCGTAAGCCATCCTTAAGAGAACGAAATGGGTTTACTATTATATGCACTTCCGGCACCGGAACCCGAGAACCGGTATAATCGAAGTCGGTTCGTACGGCCACCAACTAACATGACACACAAACTCTTCTAGTACGCACTCTTAATTACGATTTAAATGTTTGTCGCATCCGAAAATATGCAGTAGTTTTTTGTAGGACCATAAGACCTTTCAATTGACCATAAGATTTGGAATAACGGTTTAGAGTCCAGTTTATAACATATCTTACGGTTTTTGTTCCGCCGGTTTAAGTGACGGTGTACAATATTGAATGCACTTTACCCTATAACTCCGGGACCGGAAGTCGGATTCGGATGAAATTCAGGAATTCCGTATGGGACCGGAAGACCTTTGATTTGAATCTAAGTTTGTGGAAATCGGTCAAACCATCGCTGAGAAAAGTGAGTGAGATCCATTTTGGTATATATGACCACTATTTCTGGTACTTCCGGAATCGGATACCGGGAACCAGGATAGCCGGAAACGGTTTGCTTAGATGCCTACTGATAATGACTATGGATTTGTGTAATTTTGAGATCAGTTTAGAAAAATTTTCACGTGTTTTGTTTCGCCGGTTTAAGTGACGGTGTACAATATTGAACACACTTCACCCTATAATTCCGGAACCGGAAGTCGGATCCAGATGAAATTCAGGAATTCCGTATGGGACCGGAAGACCTTTCATTTGAATCTAAGTTTGTGGAAATCGGTCAAACCATCGCTGAGAAAAGTGAGTGAGATCCATTTTGGTATATATGACCACTATTTCTGGTACTTCCGGAATCGGATACCGGGAACCAGGATAGCCGGAAACGGTTTGCTTAGATGCCTACTGATAATGACTATCGATTTGTGTAGTTTTGAGACCAGTTTAGAAAAATTTTCACGTGTTTTGTTTCGCCGGTTTAAGTGACGGTGTATAATATTGAACACACTTCACCCTATAATTCCGGAACCGGAAGTCGGATCCGGATGAAATTCAGGAATTCCGTATGGGACCGGAAGACCTTCATTTGAATCTAAGTTTGTGGAAATCGGTCAAACCATCGCTGAGAAAAGTGAGTGAGATCCATTTTGGTATATATGACCACTATTTCTGGTACTTCCGGAATCGGATACCGGGAACCAGGATAGGCGGAAACGGTTTGCTTAGATGCCTACTGATAATGACTATCGATTTGTGTTGTTTTGAGACCAGTTTAGAAAAATTTTCACGTGTTTTGTTTCGCCGGTTTAAGTGACGGTGTACAATATTGAACACACTTTACCCTATAATTCCGGAACCGGAAGTCAGATTAAGATGAAATTCAGGAATTATGTATGGGACCGGAAGACCTTTCATTTGAATCTAAGTTTGTGGAAATCGGTACAACCATCGCTGAGAAAAGTGAGTGAGATCCATTTTGGTATATATGACCACTATTTCTGGTACTTCCGGAATCGGATACCGGGAACCAGGATAGCCGGAAACGGTTTGCTTAGATGCCTACTGATAATGACTATCGATTTGTGTAGTTTTGAGACCAGTTTAGAAAAATTTTCACGTGTTTTGTTTCGCCGGTTTAAGTGACGGTGTATAATATTGAACACACTTCACCCTATAATTCCGGAACCGGAAGTCGGATCCGGATGAAATTCAGGAATTCCGTATGGGACCGGAAGACCTTTCATTTGAATCTAAGTTTGTGGAAATCGGTCAAACCATCGCTGAGAAAAGTGAGTGAGATCCATTTTGGTATATATGATCACTATTTCTGGTACTTCCGGAACCGGATACTGAGAACCAGGATAGCCGGAATCGGTTTGTTTAGTTGTCTACTGATAATAACTATCGATTTGTGTAGTTTTGAGACCAGTTTAGAAAAATTTTCACGTGTTTTGTTTCGCCGGTTTAAGTGACGGTGTATAATATTGAACACACTTTACCCTATAATTCCGGAACCGGAAGTCGGATCCGGATGAAATTAAGGAATTCCGTATGGGACCGGAAGACCTTTCATTTGAATCTCAGTTTGTCAAAATCGGTTCAGCCATCTCCGAGAAAACCTAGTGAGATTATTTGACACATACACACACACACACACACAGACATTGCTCAGCTCGATGAACTGAGTTGAATGGTATATGACACTTGGCCAATTTTCACTAGTCCGGGCCAATTTTCACTAGTCGGTTTTACAAGTGATTACATAACCTTTCTATATGAGAAAGGCAAAAATGTTATTTATTTTTACTGACTTCATAAAATATTCATAAAATATTCTCGAACAAACGATTTCCATGCAGGCAATGATTAATATTCGGCATGCTCGAAAAGTAGGAGTAGGAGCTAGATTTCAAAATTAACAAGTCGCAACATGGTTAAGTACCTCCAAACAAGATTTTTGTGCCCAAAAGATCTTCAGCTCATTGAGAATTAAGCCTAGCTGATGAACCAACTGTAATGAGTGATGGAAAGGTACGACAATGATGTAGTGTTTTAAAAAAGACTTTCAATGGTTCAATTTTTTTCGGAACGCTAAACAAACGTAAAATGAATGCTGCCACAAACATTTTTTTAAACTGATGGCCTAATATCTCATAACCTTATTGAATGTTTCATCTCAAATTTATTCAGCAAATTTCAAGTTGAGCCAAAAGAAATCAGATTGCGCTTAGCTTCCTTTTCCTAATCCTTACTTTATACCTAATGTTTCGTCTTCGACTCTTCAGTGCATAACAGTTTATGTTGAACTGTTATGCCACCTAGCATTTCAACATAAGCTGTAATGTACTGACGAGTCGAAGACGAAACATAAAGTATGTGCATAAAACGGTGGACGCCTATGCACAAAAAACGTTAACCCCCAAATAACTTGAAAAAAAGTAATAAGAAATACGTATCGCACAAAAAATCCGGGCAACTTAGGAAATCCGAGCAGAAAAAAAACGCAAAATTCTATTCTGTTGCCAAATGTTTTCAAAAATTCATGAAACATCGAGACCTGGTGTTATCTCGACAAAAATCGCCTTGGCATTTTGAGATTTATAAATTCGATGTTTTTATGCCGAATCCTGGGTTGAAGTGATTTGCAAACCAATAGCAAATTTTATTATTAAAACCTAACATCTCGATGATAGAAATTAACATTATTTAGTTTGAAATAAGTGTTAAAATATAAAAAATCATAATCAAAGTCTTCTTGAGAAAGTAGCAAGAAATTGTGAAATATTGTCATTGTAATATCAAAGCAAGAACAAAATATTCATAGAAGACGAATTTTTAAGTTATTTGATATACTAGCCTTTGGAATAAAAAAAATTATAACCATTTATCTTATCTGATTCTGATGCGGTTCATTCGATAGTGTTATTTGAAAATAGAACTGCTGGATCAATTGAACATGAAGAAATTGAAATAACTCATCACTATAAGATATAATAACTAAATTTGATGCTATACAGATATTGTATAATTTATTGATTCCTTTAATGAAATGTCAAGAAAATATCGAATATCGCTTCGACAGCAACATCAAGACAAGATGTGATGGTAAAATTTGTTATTATTTTGATCTTTGTTTGTTATTTGCATCTACTCGGGATGTCTTAGAAATGCAGGAATCGATGAGATCGGATGTAATATAAAAAAAAACATTTGTTTGGAAAAACAAATCCTAAAATATCCGGGACAGTTAAAAAAAAACCAGAGCGTGAGGGAGTTGTCTTCAAAAAAATTTAGGGATAATACCAGATCTCGACGCCTCAGTCATTTCTAAGACAAAATAAAATTGCAATACTTTGAAAATTCTCATAAATATCATATTTAATCCACCTAGTGATGTAATGATGCCTTTTTCCTATTGCTTATATTTTAAAAAAATATCACTAGAACATTCTGTCAAGAAACTTTTTTTTCAAACTTGAATGAATTTGGGTATAAACTAACACAACCTTTTCAATTTGTAATCAGTTGTGTAAAATTAATAAGAATTCTTCTATGTTTAGCATCGTCGCACTAAATTACGGTTTGAAATTTTAAACACACTTTATCCTATAGTTCCGGAACCGGAAGTCAGAATGAAATTTAATAGCTACCTATGAGACTATAGGACATATTATTTGAACCTAAGATTGGGAAAATCGATCAAATCATCTCTGAGAAAATTGAGTGAGTTTCGTTTTAGTGCTTTTGTCTACTATTTTTGGAACCATGAACTGTGAAATCAGTTTGTTTAGTAAATAACTACTATAGCCTACAAATTAAACCAGTTGTAAGCCAAAACTAAAAGAATTTTACTCCTTTTTGCATCGTTGCTCTGAATGACGGGGTGCAATTTTAAACAATCCTTTCCCTACGAAAGCATGATGAAATTCAGTAGCAATTTATGGGACTGTGAGACCTTTTATTCGAGCCAAAGTTTGTGAAAGTCGGTCTAACCGTCTCCGAGAAAAATTATCTGACACACACATACATACATACATACACACAGACATTGCTCAGCTCTATGAACTGTGTCAAATGGTATAGAAAACTTGCAATTTTTAGTGCAATTCTTTGTTTTCTAAGATTTCTTCTGATAAGTAAGAAAGATGGTGGCCTTGATCATAATGTAAGATAGTAAAAAGAAATGATTGCTAATTACATTAAAAAAAATGTAACTTCTAAATAAAAAAGCAGCTGTCATTTTCAGATTCGATTTAATAACATTTTCATTTCTTTGCGCTTTAACTTCTTATCATTTTCATATACAGATTTTCAGTAAAAAAATTTTATCTCCCGATACGAATTTACAGATTTTTCTCCAGAAAAATATAGAGTTTAATGTGGCAACCCTGCACGCTATTCATAATTGTACAAAGCACACTGCGAACGGAGCAAAAGAGGTGGTGTTTTCTTCTTCCGTACCAGCACGTACCGTACCGGTTTCGCATCGCCATTTTGCATGACGGTTTCAAAGTTTTAACACTCATCGCCATAAAATTTCGAAACCGTAAGTCAGATTTAGATGAAGTTACACAATATCTTTTAGGACAATAGAAACTTTAATTTAAAACATGATTTGTGGAAATCGGTTTAACCGTTGCTGAAAAAGAAGTTAGTTTCGTTTTTGACCCTTTTTTCATTACTACCGATACTTTCGGAAGCGGAAACCGGGGACTCGTAATCCCAAAGTAGGTTTTTATATCCACCAAATAATAAGATCGGCTAACAAGAAGAATTTACCAGTAAGTTTTTTACAAATGTGCACCTCGTTTCGCCATCACTTGTGAAAAAATACTCACGAAATTGAAATTTTTTCACTTATCGCGCTGATTTACCGGAATAAGAATTCTGATCTGGATAAACTTTCCGTAGAATTTTTAAAGTAGTTCAGGACCTTTATTTATTTGCATCGTAGTTTTTTAAAATCGGTTGAAAAGTTACCTTGTAATTTCGGAACCGAAAATCTGAATATGAAGATTGAATAGCAAGCTATGAGACCATAAAACTTTTCGTTGAAATCTAAGTTTGGCAAAAAACACCGCGCAACTTCGCAAGTCTGCGTAAAAACACCGCATAAAAAAGCATAAAAAACAAGTAAAAAATTTTCGTGTATAGACGCCGAAAAAGGTAGAATATTCCTTATTTTCTCTAAAACTTTTCAATAACATACTTTTTTAGTTCAAAGCAGGGTCTCGGAGTACATCCGAAAATATTCTATGTAATGCGATAAAAAAAATTATAAATTTGAATGTATTCAAAAGGGATATGAAATAGAATAATTATTTTGTTTTAACAGTAATCTTTCCCTATTTAGAATTAGAAATAAAAAATCACTAAAATTTCAGAAGTAGGTTTAGAGGAGAAGCGTTTAAAATCTTCTCTAGAGGCAACGGCTTGACAACATGCTCCCTAAACATTAGACTCGTTTGTTTCTGAATAGCTCGAATTTGGCAAGAGATTTGTTGCTATGGACCAATATGCCAAATTTTGGTTACAAAAATATTCGTCGAATTTTTAGATGAACAAAGAAGAAAAATCAAAAGCTCTGTAAAGCTTAAGCCAGAATTAGCCAACTACTAACTACTCTACAGTCGATAGACACTTCACTACCACCGTGACATCTGAATGAATTTAATCGAAAAGCACACCATTTTTATGCCAAAACGAGAAATGTTGGGCAATTATGATTCTGAACCTGAGTTCTAGACCTGGATTAACAGAACTGAATACTGAGGCTGATTTATGACACTGAATGCAGGACCAAGATAACCAACAGATAACGTTGCAAAATATTTCGATCATAATCGAAATACGTCTTTCTATGTCGAGGTTTGCAAAAATATTATTACAACAATGCGAAAATCGGGAGTGGGTCATTCCGCCGGAAGCCATTTCGCCGAAAATCGTTTCGCCGAATGAGTCATTTCGTCCAAAGTCGTTTCGCCGAAAGGATTATTTCGCCGAAAGGGTCATTTTTTTGGCTTAAATCTCCGCATGTGGCGCACCCACATAACCGAAGCTAAGATGGCTCGGCGGCACAAAGCCGTCGAGGCGACGCCAGCTGAATTGGCCGCCGACCCGCCGTCGGAAGCGGCGGCCTCTTGCATACAAACCTGTAACCGCCTCGTTTGTCCGGTCTACTCAAAGCTGTTTTTTTTACTTCAGTTTGGTCCGAACGAGCGGTAGCGAGGTCGGATAGCATACGAACGAAACGATGTGGCGAAGCCGCATTAGGTATTTTTCCATCTGCACTCAGTTATCGGAAAATTCCGCAAAAAATTGCCTGATAGTCACACTAATAAAGTCAACAAGTTATTTTAGGAATTCCGTTCTGAGGATCATGAATAAACCTACAAAAATTATTCAAGTCTCTAAATCATACCAGAAGTACGATTGTAGGTCAACAAAACGGGAGTAAACTTAATCATTTTTTATTTGTCTTCTTTTATCAATTCCAATTACGATATTAAGACTAATGACGAATTCGGAAAAATTACCCTTTCGGCGAAATGGCTTTCGGCGTAATGACTCTTTCGGGGAAATGGCATTCGGTGAAACGGCATTCGGCGAAATGACCCTGATCCCGAAAATCAAAGAGCCCTTCAATTCTGAATCACCCCAATTTTTGTCTAACTGTCATTATTGTTTGTATGAAACTACCAACTACCGTGAAAATGTGGAAAGTTTTCGAATTACTCTTTCTCTGTCTTTCTTATGTTCCAGTATGACCACAAATGCGGTTTATACTTATAAATTTATGTTCAACATGAAGTCGAAAAACTGCAATATACAATATCATTTCTTTTGCAGTACAAATATTCAAGAAATCTCTTTATTTTCTTAGTTTTCAATATTTATCTTTAATAAACCATTTCGGTAGAACCCAAGCTTCTTAAAAATTTCTTTTAAATTCATTCTACACGTTTCCCGCAGAACAATTCAAAACAATCGATATAATGCTTTGGAACTCCAAGCACGCTCCAGACAAGTGGCTTAACATTTCGGGCATAAGTAGAACGGCGACTCCAGCTGGAAACTTCCGCACCAGCCAGATTCCATTCATGAAGTTCGCAAAAGGTGCCGCAGATGGAACACTGAACTGACCTCACATCCCAGCCTCGGTGTGCTTTGAACCACGAGAAAAGCACGTGCCACAACCAAAATTTCAACACTTTTCTTACGGTGGTAGACTCAGAGCAGAGAAAGTGCAACATCCTCCGACGCTTCTTCAAGCACGGGAATCAACAATCTCTAGAAGAAAAAAAATCCGCAAGGGTGGGAAAGTCCACCACCGGCTGGTTGCTCGCGTACGCGAGAAATGGCCAAGTGGTGGGATTTTCCCAAATTAGAGTTTATTTACAAACATCTGAAAACGGGAGTACTACAGTCTGAAGGTTGAAGACACATTACACAAAGTGGGTAAAAGTGGCTTGCATACCAACGATCCATGGGTAGAGTATGCAGATGTCTCTCGTAGAAGGAAGGGAGGGAATCATACTGTAGCTACACTTCCGAGAAAGTTTCCACCGGCAAAAAAATGCAAGCAGTCGAAAAATACGACACGAAAAGGGTGTCTGAATTCGTGACACTAAATCAAAACGAGTAGCCCATTTTGCTTTAGTGTAGATCATGCATATTCACAGACAAAACAAACATACCCAAGTTGTAAATCTATTTTACTATTATTCATTAAATTTTCTCTTTTAATGTTGTTTGAAACTAAAGCTTGTTTTATTCAACCTGTTCAAATATATTTTGCAAATAAGTTTCAAGCGTTTTGTAGCCGTCTATATGAGAGAGTTCTTAAGATTTTGTACAAAAACTAATTGATAAATGTAGTTGCAATGTCTATCGAATAGTTTTAAATACAAGCAAATTTTCTGGCTTAGTTTTTAAACCCGTATGTATCTTGGTATTTGTAATCTAACAGGTTATTTTCATTTATAAAAATTTTCGATTTCTTGGGAATGATAAATTGTCGGTATATTCTGAAAATGAATGAAATGATCGGTGTTAATAAAATATCCCAAAAATACAAAATGAAGTTTTAAGATTCAATTATTAATTAAATTATCACATATTTGAGATTTGAGCGATTTGTGGAATGAATCCAAACCGGAACTTAAGAGGAAATTTTTTTTCAAAAACGGAATTAAACTATTCCAGCTGCTGTGATCATCTGAAGTTTAACACTGACACGCTTCCTTCACACTTTCGCATATCAGTTAGATTATTGATTGTATGAATTGTGCAAGCTTTTTCCTTTCTCGACTACTAGAATTTGAAACGATGCTCCTAACCAACTACACTAAAGTACGAAGTAGTTACATCAATAATTCTGACAAACAATCAAATATTACGAACCAATTTGTATACACACTAAGAAAAGTTTACATCTTTATAGATGCACATAATTGGAGCGTCGAGATTCACTTACATTCACGATTCAAAACATGTAAAGATAAGTCATATCAGTAACTTCACAGTTAATGTAGCTTAAGCTCACATCGATATAGACGCGAAGTTTATTTTTACATGTTAGTAGATGTAATATTGTGTCATCACCGAAGAAATTATGGCATGTTTGAATTTACGTCAAGCGTAAATTTCATTTTTTCTAAGAGTGTAGTTTTTATAATAAAACAGGAAGACATACACATAAAAGAACTGTTTTGTTCAAAATCATACGAGAAATTTCCTCTAATTTAATGCAAATGTAATGAACAATATAATATCTGACACAACTTACACACTCTGCACGGAGAACCCTTCGATCATAAAATTGCGATATCGCAGTTTTTGATTTTTGCGATAGTTGATTTAACTAATTTCTTTTTCATTCAACCAAAATGGTTTTTGATTTGCATATATTCAAGTAGTTGAAAAATATGTTGTTTTGAATGCTGTCAAATGCCGGAGACAGTTGAAAGCAAAACAATAATCGCAATGCAAAATCAACAACTTTTTTAGTTGAAATCTGTTCGCGTCGCTTCAAAATGTCAATGAAAACAACATCGATGATTAAAGCGTTTGGTGAAATTGTGTCCATTCGATTTGAGAAATTTATGATAACAAGTTTTTATCTAACTGCGGTGTTGTGATAAAGTTAACCTTGTTTGAGATGAAAAAGGTTTGGTGACAAATTAGAAAATGTTAAGAATGATCATCTCGTAAACTTACAGGTATGCGCAAAAATTTTATGCTTCAAATTCGATCATTATTTACTTCCAGCAGACTGTTTTACTTCCAGCTGTTTGATACCGATGATGATGTTCATGCATTAGCAATAAAACGCTTTTTGACATGAATTTATAACGTAACAGGAGCGAAGGGTTTCAAACGCACAGAACGCGCTGCGATTGAATGGCGCGTTTGAATTGCCGTCGCAAAATCTAATTCCCAGCGGTTGATGCACCCAAGCTCATATAAATTGACTAAAATTATCAGTGCATAACTTTAGTTCAACCGTTTGACGGCATCATTTTAGGTAAATTTAATAATTTCGCTAATTTACTCGCCCCTCCGGGCACTTTTGCTGATTAAAAACGTTTTTCTACATCAATCATTTCCGATCGAATCAGAAGTATTTTTTTAGAATTTAGATCTTTACTGATCTCAAAACAAACAAACAAATAAAACCGATTTATTTTTCAACTAACAGAATTTTGTTTCAATAACAACACCAGTTATTTCAACTAAAATATTTGTTGAAATTGAAAGGTATGTGTCCTCACTAATTGACAGCATTTTTTTTTCAAACAGTTGAATTAGTTGTTTCAACCATCGTTTCTGCTAATCGCAAAACAAAAACGACAGTTTAGTTAAAACAACAATCGATTAGTTGTACCAAGTTTTAACCAATCGAATCAGAAAATCAACTAATATTCTGGTTGAAATGGGATCGCGGGTGGTTCCGTGTGAAGGCAACAAAACGCATTCATACCAATATACACAATATCTCAAATTTAAAAGAGCCGAGTAAAATATGCGAAAATTTTCTAATTAAAATCTATCGGACCTTCGCTATACTGATTGTATTCACTTCCGATTTACATGTTTCAACTTTCTAATAATTCTTTGGGTAACCTTTGGAGGCATTAAAAGGACTGATTTTGCATATCGATCCTCATCGTGCCCACTTTTCGTTTTATTTTTCCTTAATGCAAAACGATCAGCAGCAGGATGACGCAATCGAATTTGTTTGAAGCGAAACTGGCTCTACGAACGTCCCGCAGCAGAACTGCTTCCTGTGCGAATTGAATCAATACTAAAGCTATTTAAGTAAAGGGTTTTCTTTTTTCGTGATTTCGTTTGTAGTTTTCTCCCAAATGGGTGGTTCCAATGGCTACAAAAATAGTTACATAAAGAATTTTCTTAACTCATTTCTGGCATTCAGAAGAGCCAAATTGAGGAATTCTCTACGGTACTAAACAGGATGATTTTTATCGCCGATTTACAAAGAAATGATCTTTATAGTTCTTTAGATAACATTTGGAGCCATTGGATTTTGCATAATGGTCCCCATCGATCTCCATTTTTCGTTGTATTTTGCTCCAATGCAAACGACCAGTAGCAAGATGACGCAATCGATGCGTTTGGGTAGGTATAAATAAAAAAATGGGTTCGATTTTTTTGCAATAAACATTTAATTGGGGTTGAATTTCTTCAAGATCAATTACTCGTGAACCGAATTACTCTGTTGACGTGCTTCTTGGCACGCGAGTTTATTCTTTTAAGTTTTAACACAAAAACAGTTTTTCTCAAAGCTGCATAAATTAGTTTCGATATTCGATAAAAACACTGCCATCGGAATGAACACGACCAAAAACGGTAAGACATTAACAGATCGGCTGAAAAGTTCGTATCGTTTCTATGAGAGGGCGCCACTAGAATTAAATCCATACCATTTTCAGTTAGTACCAACCTTCAAAAGATACGTGTATAAATTTGACAGCTGTCTGATTATTAGTTTGTGAGATATTGCATTTTGAGTGAAGCTACTTTTGTTATTGTGAAAAAAATGGAAAAAAAGGAATTTCGTGTGTTGATGAAACACTACTTTTTGATGAAAAAAAGTGCCGCCGATACCAAAAAATGGTTTGATGAGTATTATCCAAACTCTGCACCGGGCGAAGCAACAATTCGTAAGTGGTTTGCAAAATTTCGTACTGGTCATATGAGCACCGAAGACGATGAACGCAGTGGACGTCCAAAAGAGGCTGTTACCGATGAAAACGTGAAAAAAATCCACAAAATGATTTTCAATGACCGTAAAGTGAAGTTGATCGAGATAGCTGACACCCTAAAGATATCAAAGGAACGTGTTGGACATATTATTCACGAATATTTGGATATGAGAAAGCTTTGTGCAAAATGGATGCCGCGTGAGCTCACAATCGATCAAAAACAACAACGAATTGATGATTCTGAGCAGTGTTTGGAGCTGTTATATCGAAATAAAATCGATTTTTTTCGTCGATTTATAACAATGGACGAAACATGGCTCCATCACTTCACTCCGGAGTCCAATCGACAGTCAGCTGAGTGGACTGCACGCGATGAACCGAACCCAAAGCGTGAAAAGACTCAACAATCGGCCGGTAAGGTTATGGCGTCTGTATTTTGGGATTCGCATGGTATAATTTTCATCGACTACCTTGAAAAAGAAAAAACCATCAACAGTGACTATTATATTGCGTTATTAGAGCGTTTGAAGGACGAAATTTAAAGAAAAAACGGCCTCATTTGAAGAAGAAAAAAGTTTTGTTTCATCAAGACAATGCACCGTGTCACAAGTCGATGAAAACCATGCTGAAATTGAACGAATTGGGCTTCGAATTGCTCCCTCATCCACCGTATTCTCCAGATTTGGCCCCCAGTGACTTTTTCCTGTTCTCAGTCCTCAAGAGAATGCTCGCTGGTAAAAAATTTAAAAGCAATGAAGAGGTAATCGCTGAAACTGAGGCCTATTTTGAGGCAAAGGACAAATCGTACTACAAAAATTGTATCGAAAAGTTGGAAGATCGCTATAATCGCTGTATCGCCTCTGATGGCAATTATGTTGAATAATAAAAACGAATTTTGGCAAAAATATGTGTGTTTCTATTAAACGATACGAACTTTTCAGCCGAACTGTTAATCTTACAAGCACACAAACTGCCGTTGAGAACGTTCTGCCCTAAATAACACCGAATCAAATTCCACATGGCATTCCAGCAGACCAAAAGTCGCATATTTCAAGATTCCATCCAATTTGTAGCACAGCCGAATCGATTCATCATCGCAATGCGTCTGGCGCCACCAAATCTAGAACAAAGTTTTTCTTTTTTCATTGGCTCTTAGATTTCCCTGCCAACTTTCGTGCGTCATCGATTCTCATCCTTCACATGAAGGGAAGCGCTTCGGATCCTCCCGGACGGAACAAACAAGAACGCCAGTAAAAACTACGATGCCAACTCGTCGAGGGGAGATTTTCGGGCACAGATAGGCTTGCTCTTGCTTCTCCGAAGGAAGGAATTGAATTATAGTAATATTTTTACAGCATCCGAAAGAACTTCGGATGGGCTAGGCCAGCAACTACGATTCCGCCAACAGCCAAAATGTAGGGTAATAAGGAGAAACTAGCGCCAGACAGCTCGACCAGACCGAAGAACAACGCATTGGCGACGCCATAAAAGTGCGGACTAGTCTGTTTCGAGTTTTCTCGGTTGTTGTTATTGTTGTTGTGGATGGGAGATCGATCGAATTCGGTCGTATGGTTGGGGATGACTGTGCAAGCAAATATTTTCTTTTTCTGATTCTCGAAGAAATATTGTGGCAGAAATGTGAAATGAAGACATGCTCATTTCTCTCTGAATTCTTTTTTTTTTCATGGGAGAATTCAGAAAGACGTAATATAAATTTGAACATCTGCAAGCCACAGTCTAAACGAAATAATCTCTCAATCGATGAAACAGTCAAAGTTATAATGATAACTATTGAATCCCTTTTTATCTTTCGATGAACATAAAAAAATCAAAATCGCGGAACATAAACCAAGATGAAAGAAAGACCAACTCCCATTCGCCCAAGTACATCCTTCAACGTCAATGCAAAACTTATAATCGGATTTGTCGAAATGGGTCCTTTCTGGTACGCATGCATGTATTCAGCACCAGAACCAGCACCGAAGCCAACGAACACGAATCCACGCGATGCAAGACGGAAATTTGTCCTGCGCTCGTCATAAATTTAAACTCATTCATGGCATAATGCTTATAGTTTGAAACAATTGTGGGGTTGGATACAAAAAAAAATGAAACCCGATTATGCGGTTGCAAAACTTATGAACCATAACCGCCGACTCGAGGGAGAAATGTGGTCCAGATTTTCGGATGGTCTGCTGTAGGAATGCCTCGTAATGATCATAAATTCAAGCCGAGTTCCTTACCATAAGCCGCTGACGGGGTATCAGCGTAACTAGTAAGCGTTTCTGATTGAGAAAACTGGTGAGCTGTGAAATTGGATTCTAGAACATAGGAACGGATGCTTGGTTCGTTGGTTTGTGACGAATAAATCGTTTCTGAGCATGGTAAATTTATCAGAAATTTTTGCGAATCGATAATTTTTAAATCAAAATAGACACTTTTTCCTATTGCCGTTTTAATTTTTCGGAGTGTATAGGGATGTCGTAATATCGATCGATTATTCGAGTAATCGATTAATAACCCAGATAATCGAGTAATATTTAATCGATTAGGTTAAAAGTAATATTCGATTATTTAGCTAATCGAATAATTTAAAAAATCCCATAGTAATAATCGAATGAATAATCGAGTAGTCGATTAATAACCCAGATAATCAAATAAACTTCAGTCGATTAGTTTCAAAATTATACTAGATTATTAAATAATCGAGTAATTCGAAATTTCCGAGAGCCCTAGGAGTGTAGAGCCCCTACCCGCTTGCATTTGTGTGGCAGATTTCCCCCAGACGCCTGAGAGCGTCTGTCAGAAGGATTTGTTAGAATGCTGGCATGAGCCTGACAACAATGCAACAACCGTCTCCGGCAAAGAATTTCACCTAGCGGTTATTAACGGTTCAATTTCTGTCGGGTTTTGCCATACGAGACTGCAGAACCGTTTTGAATCGGTTCTTAATTTTTAGCGCCTTTTGTTTTATTCATTCCATTAGAGGTTTAATAATATAATTTATTCCATTAGAGGTTGCAATAACATAGCTTTTGCACTACCAAGCATGATATGCAATGCTTCTTCTCTCGATATACCGATATTTTCATTTCATTTACCTGTTCTCAAGACGCATTCTCAATTTTGGATGTACATGCAGGATTGACGAATATCAAATGAAGTCGAACATATATAAAAAAAAAGAGAGAGCTTGCAAGACGTGACGGGGCGAGAGAATTACGCAATTTCGGCTGCAAAATTTCGACAGCTGCATGAACCGTGCCAGGTTTCTGCCGGCTGCCAGAATTTTTCACAAGCGGGTGAAATAATTAGAGTCGCGCGAAGAAAAAAATCTTTAAACTGGGGGTCCAGTCACTGCACGATCTTTGTGGCAACCAGGCTAATTTTATTAACTTCAAATTACTTTTGATCTAATACCTTATGATCAAAAAAGAACCGGAATTTTCATTTTAAAATTCCCGCGCTTGTCCAATCGGTAAACTTTTATTCTCTCAACGTTGGCAACACTTTTATACACATTCTGTCAAATTTTGACGCATATCATACGATTAGTTTTTGTTTGGCGTCTATAGAAAGAAGTTGAAAAATTTTCGTGTGGCGATACTGCACTGTATTATTGTTTTTTGAATTCTCAGAAAAGAGAAGGATTGCGGTTTAAAGTATAGAAATTTTTGAAGAAGAAATAATCTCTCCATATCCTCTCAAAGATAGGGTATTGTAAACTTTCTTTTCATTCTTCCATACAAAATATATGACGCAATGATGATGTTTTGCGGTTAGAGTTCTATATAGGTAGGAAAGGGCTGCCACTGTTCAATAGTATTTGATTTTATAGCATTTTTTCTCTACTTTTCAAAAACCATTATGCGATCCTGCACATCTCTGCACCTAAAGGTTATTTTCAATTGTTTGCGGGGTCGACATAAAAATCACAAAGACAATGGCTATACTTTTGTAAATGAAGTCGGTGCGAGTAAATTTTAAATAAACGGCTATACGATAAATAAAATCAGAATATTTATTACATACATAACATAAAACACCTAAATAAATGTCGTTATATAAATCTTTTTATAGGCGTTGGAAATAAATGAGTAGAGTTTTTTTCTGCTAAGTTTCATGATTTTTAGTGAGAGTAGCATTGCAGTGCCGTTTTTCAAAGTATAGTCCACCGTTATGTATCATTTTCTGTCATCTTTCTGGTCAGACTCGGATACCACGTTTGAAAAATTCCTTTTCCCCAGATTCGACGAATGAATCGATCCAATTTTTAGTGGTGTCGTAGTTTTTGAAACTGACCTGAAAAGTTATGCGCCATGGATTGGAGCAAATGGCAACCGTGTGGAACAATATCTGATAAAAAATGGCGGCAGGGGCAGAACTTTTCATTGCAGCGATTACAAAAAAATGCTTTTACAACCAGTTACGTACCCAGAGGGGGGGGGGGGCCGGGGCATTTGCCCCTCCCGAAATCAAAAACATATATTTATTTAGAACGTCTCAGACATGTGTTACAGAAATAACAAGACAGTAAACGTGTAGAAATGTAATACAATATTAGTTAAAGTGGAAAAGATTAAAGTGTATGTTGAAAACACCCGTAAAAGGCACACCGAGAATTAGGTACATAAGCAATCTTCAGTAACATTATTTTTTAATAATTGGGCCCCTCCCGAAATGAACTCAAGAGTACGGGCCTGTTTACAAGTTTCGAAACATGGAGTCTTTCATTGCCATGAAGATCTTCATATTGCGTCCGCTTTTCATGCAATGCTCTGTCCAAACGCAGCAAGTGTAATATGTATATGGAACCAATGATGGTGTCACCTAATTTGAGTAGCTCATAATAAATAGCGCTCAGTTGATCCCACCACATGCACTTTTTCTGTTGTCCGGAAAAAAAATTCTGTTGTCCATATAAAAAATTCACAAGTTTGAACCACGAAAACCACTTTATGCATGTTTGCCCAGCGTCATTTTTTGTCATTTTTCATTTTACATAAAAATCCATGTTTTCAAGATTGATGTTTTCAAGATATAAGGAGAAAAGGTTTTTTCTCAGTGTGTACATTTTCCACACAGGTTTAATCATTATTTGAAACATTAGTGAAAGCTCCTGATCAATCACGAAATAAATAAAAATACACAATTTAATTTGTTTAAAAAAGTCGTCATATTCCGGTACGTAGCGAACGGTGCATCATGTCACTTTTAGGTGGATCGAATATTTTTTCATACATTATCAAGATGGAAATATATTCAGAGACCTCAAATTATTAATAAAAAATCATCCAGCTGATGCTTATCGACGTATTTAAGGTTTTTGCCAACTTTTGTATGGAGAGGCATCACTGTGCGGTCTAGCTATCAGCTAGTGGATAGGCTAAAAGAGTGCGACAGCCATTTGATATTTGACATTGAACAATGACCCAATAAGAGCTTTTAAACTAGCCTAAGCTGAGTCGAATGTTAGGGATCTCCGAGGCACCGATCATGAGTCGGGATTTTCAGTAATACTAAAACGTTTCTAGAACAATATCTGGCACTTGCTAACACATTCCACATTGTTCTTGTGACAGATGCTAAAATATAGGGTGATTTTTTAAGAGCTTGAGAACTTTTTTAAACAATAAAACGCATAAAATTTGCAAAATCTCATCGGTTCTTTATTTTAAACGTTAGATTGGTACATGACATTTACTTTTTGAAGATAATTTCATTTAAATGTTGACCGCGGCTGCGTCTTAGGTGGTCCATTCGGAAAGTCCAATTTTGGGCAACTTTTTCGAGCATTTCGGCCGGAATAGCCCGAATTTCTTCGGAAATGTTGTCTTCCAAAGCTGGAATAGTTACTGGCTTATTTCTGTAGACTTTAGACTTGACGTAGCCCCACAAAAATAGTCTAAAGGCGTCAAATCGCATGATCTTGGTGGCCAACTTACCGGTCCATTTCTTGAGATGAATTTCCTCAAGTTTTCCCTCAAAATGGCCATAGAATCGCGAGCTGTGTGGCATGTAGCGCCATCTTGTTGAAACCACATGTCAACCAAGTTCAGTTCTTCCATTTTTGGCAACAAAAAGTTTGTTAGCATCGAACGATAGCGATCGCCATTCACTGTAACGTTGCGTCCAACAGCATCTTTGAAAAAATACGGTCCAATGATTCCACCAGCGTACAAACCACACCAAACAGTGCATTTTTCGGGATGCATGGGCAGTTCTTGAACGGCTTCTGGTTGCTCTTCACTCCAAATGCGGCAATTTTGCTTATTTACGTAGTCATTCAACCAGAAATGAGCCTCATCGCTGAACAAAATTTGTCGATAAAAAAGCGGATTTTCCGAATGGACCACCTAAGACGCAGCCGCGGTCAACATTTAAATGAAATTATCTTCAAAAAGTAAATGTCATGTACCAATCTAACGTTTAAAATAAAGAACCGATGAGATTTTGCAAATTTTATGCGTTTTATTGTTTAAAAAAGTTCTCAAGCTCTTAAAAAATCACCCTGTATATCAAGTATTAGAACATGATGTGATGATATTTACCTTGATTAGAACCAAAAAAATTTGCGTGCATCGAAATAGCAAGCAACGTAATATTCATTTTTGGTATAGCTTATGATAAAAAAGAACAGGAATTTTCATTTTAAAATTCCCGCGCTTGTCCAATCGGTAAACTTTTATTCTCTCAACGTTGGCAACACTTTTATACACATTCTGTCAAATTTTGACGCATATCGTATAATTTTCGTGTGGCGATTTTTATAATGGATGAAAATTTAGAACAACGTGCGTGCATCAAATTTTGTGTTGGAAATGAATTTAATCGTTCCGAAACGTTGAAAATGTTAGAAAAGGCTTTTGGTGAATCGTGCCTAGGAAAAACACAGGCATACGAGTGGTATAAACGCTTCAAAGGTGGTCGTACAAGCTTGGATCATGATGAGATCCCTGGACGCCCAACAGCATCTGTTATTGAAGAAAACATTGAATCGGCGAAGCAAATCGTGTTGCATAATCGTTCTGTATCGATTAGAGAGATTGCTGCGTTGTTGGGCATCTCTTATGGATCAGCCGAACACATTTCAACTGATGTTTTGGGTTTGAAACGTGTCGCTTCTCGGCTGGTGCCAAAAAAGCTGAATTTCATTCAAAAACAGAGTCGTGTTGATGTGGCCAAAGAGATGATTTCCAACGCAGATAGTGACCCCACATTCATCGAATGCATCATAACTGGTGATGAGGTGTGGATCTATGAATATGACGTCGAAACTGCACAACAATCGACCGATTGGCGCTTCGAAGGCGAGCCGAAACCATCCATTATAAAAATCGCCACACGAAAGTTTTTCAACTTCTTTGTATAGACGCCAGCCAAAAACTAATCGTACGATATGCGTCAAAATTTGACAGAATGTGTATAAAAGTGTTGCCAACGTTGAGAGAATTAAAGTTTACCGATTGGACAAGCGCCGGAATTTAAAAATGGAAATTCCGATTCTTTTTTGATCATAAGGTACATATGATTGAAAACAAACCAATAATTAGCAACTCTCCTCCCGTAAAACCTATTCCAGCAAACAACATATAAGATATTCTTTCAGAATCGAATTTTAATGACACAGAACAAAATTCCTAAAATGGACGCTTGCCACTCTGGAAATCCAACAACAATCTAAGCCTGCAAGTTCGAAGCAATTCGTTCTGAGCTTTCTTCGTTTCTTCTGGAAGTGAATCTAATACATTACCGTCATTACCACACATGGTACAACAAATTGTCATTGTAATAAAGAAGACTTTTCATGCTCTGGTTGTGATTAAAACATAAATTCAATTATTGACAATGTCATGTCAGAAATAAAAGAAATTAAAATTGTCATCCAATAAAATCCAAGGTAAAATCATTAGATGTACATATACCTAAAATTAGAACCGTTCTACTACCACTATAGGTACATTCTTCATGTCATCCCATTTTTGAAATGCGGCATGATTACGATTTCAATGTGTTTATGAGCAAATATATCATATGAGAGTGACAAAAACATACAAAATATCGATCATTTTTTTTCGTAATAGGGTGCTAAGCACCTCTCGTTGAATAACCAGACAAATAAGCACAAATCTCTAAATAACTAGGGGTACGTGCCACTTGAGCCAATTAGTTCTGATTCTGATAGGATATCAGTTCCAAAAGCTCAAACTAAATTTAATTCAACGGCTCCTTCATGTACATCAATACCAACATTGTTGTGATCCTAATATGGAATAGTTGAAAACATTTAAAATAAAATTAAACATGAATTCACTGAATAATTCAAACCATATTCTAAACCTAAGGTTCTATGAAGATCCTCAGAAACCATTTTCAGCTCTCACTTCTTTCTACCAGTCTCTGCAAACAGTGGATAAGGTCAAAGTCGACTGCTTTTGACGTAGAACTACGTCTTTCTTTACTATGCTGGGTGCTGGGTGCAATTTCAAATTTCACAACATGAAAGTGTAACGAAATTACTACAGATTTGATTTCTTAATTGCTTTTTCCTTGTTCGATATTTTTTCTAATTCTTTCACGAACCAAATGGAAGAAGGTGTAAGATTGTTGTTAATAGCACGTTTATTACGAAAACATTGTTTAACTAGTGAAAAAATAGATCCAAGCACGAAATATCAAAATCAACCGAATCTATGAATAGACCCTGTTGCACATTTGCTAGCTTCAGTCTATGCTAATCCATATTGAGTGCGCAGGCCTTCATCTACATCAATACAATTGAACTACACCCAGCATTATTCAACTGGTGCTTCAGTCAATGGCGAATATGAGGTTCCGTTTCTCAAGCCTGAACGCAGAAAAACAACAACTAGCTCTTCTGTGAGCATATCTGCTGTTGGACGTTGACAGTGTGAGTTTCGCTTCAAACAAGAGCGATTGCTTCATCCGACTGCTGATCGTTTGCATTGGAGAAAAAGAAAACGAGAAGTGAACAACGATGGAGAACATTATACAAAATCAGTTGTTCTAATGGTTTTAAATGTTATCTAAAGAACTATTAAGATTTATTCTTGGTAAATCAAAGGTAAAAATTATCAGTTCAGTTCAAATCTAGAATAGTTTAATTAGCTTTGTGCACTTTTCTCACTGTTCCGATATGTTGAATAAACTATAACAACTTTTCATTTTTCTTCCCAAATAAACATTTTATTTTAATTTTTTTGATTTTTCATTGTTTAATTTCCATTGCTTGTTTGAAGTGTACTAGTTTCCTTCCAAATAGGTAGTTGAAATGAAACCCGAAGATATATCATAAAGAGGTTAAACTTTTCTGTTTGTTATGCAAAGCATCTCTCGCTCTAAGTAATACAGTTATATATCGGCTCATTCCGTATTCATCAATACCCCACCATCGGCCGCTAAATTTCATCAACCATCCGCGCGTGCAACATTCATACGACGTCGCATCGATGATGATTACGTTCATTATGCGTTCACAAATTCCACCCCAACTCCAGTTTCATCTGTTCCTTTTGAGCCAACCCCCGGGAAAAGCAATTTGAATTCTCCACCCACAGCGTCGGCACCGGCTCGAGTATCTTCGACTGTACATTTGCATGAATCCACAATCGATCTCGATAAAATTGTGTTGTCAGCTCGGTAGTAAATTAAAACAATAAATTCTCATTTTAGATGTTTCAATTTTCGATTGTATTTTAAACAGGTTCCGCCCGGTTTCGTCCGATTGTCCAGCTTTCCCTCTCGCTCGACAGAAGCGACGTAACTCCCGGGAGCCAAGTGTCGTCACTTAATTGAAATTAAAAGCCAGAACATAGAACCTAATGCTGTGTTTGTGCTGGGGCTTTATGGTTTTCCCACTTTCCCATGGGTCTCGGGCGGAGGAAGGATACACGGGGAGATGGTCACAATCGACCACCGAGACGGAAAGTGCAAACTCAACAAACTGGTCGTTGGAGTAGAAATGGTTTACATGCAGAACAATGCGAAGAGCGCGGCTCAACACAACAATAAAATCCATTAACATGATTAAATTGCTTCGGCTGTTGAGTTTCCATTTTTTGTTGTTGTTGGTACTCGTTTCGTTTCATCGGGTTCTGGCGGGAAAGTAATTCTTTTCGGAGGATGCAGGCAGCATCAGACACACATTTTTTCCTACCGAGTCACATTCATATGTGGAACGGATGGTAATGTTGTGCTCTATTCAAAATAAATGCAAACGGACAGAAGCTGGGAAATGGTGCAGTGAAAAGGGTTTGTGTGGTGATAGAAACAATTATTGTTATGGTTTTGGGTGATTAAATGCAACTAGAATTGGCTTCCCTGTTTATATCGCCCTGTTCATTAGATACTGTGTAAGAAAGGCAAAAGTTGAGTTTTTTACAATTGCGACATATTAGATCGGAAGATGATACTGTATTATCGTAGATTGTGAATCAAGATTGCAATATTTATCATAAAATTTAAAATTATTTTTCTAGAATTTTACTAAGTTTTCGGTAATTGTTCAAAGCGATATTTAGTGGAACGAGTCGGTTCGTATAGATACATGCTTCGCTCAGCTATGACACAAAGATTTTAATTTTTTCATCTATTTTTCAGTGATATTTTTTATTTTGACCCAAGCTAAGATATCAGCATGGTGGACAGGTTTAGCTTGATGGGTTACTCGATGGCTTGCACGCAGCCAGTCTGGGTTCGATTCCCAACCCCGCACATTGGACCAGATAGTTTTTTTGTTTCAAAAAAATCAAATTAAAAAAAAACAAAAAATCAGACATCAGCATCAAATATAGCTGAATCCGTGAAATAATGGATCTAAGAGGATGTTTCCAGTGCTTAACAGAAGATGACACCTGCAGTAAATTTGTAGGAAAGTAAGAGCTTATGCGTTTTATCAAAAGCATCACCATCGGTCAACAACAATGCGTTATTACAGCATCATTACAGTTGTGCATTTCTCCAGACGTCGAGTTTTTGATTACAGAAACGGACAATTTGACCAACTTGGAACGTTTTACCGTATGTCCCCACGCGGTTCTGTAACTTCCTCTCGGCACTTGTTTTATCGGTCGACAGAAGAGACCAATCTGTCCTGGTTGGCGTCCACGAGATAAGAGAGAGTTCTCCTTCTAGGTCCGATCTGAGTGCGTTCGGGATTTTGATAGCAGCTCGGGATTTGAAACGACGGTTATTTCACTGTTAATTTTCTCTTATTGTTCCTATAAACGCTTTATAAACTACACATATATAAAACAAATTGTATTTTCATTTTAATTATTAGGCACATGTAACAATTTGCAGCTTCAAACTGAACTCAAGGAATTAAGATTACTTCGTAGTTTTTTTAGAGCATACATATGTATGTATGTATGTATGTATGTATGTATGAAGCCACCATCAGTTCAAGGCATTACCATTGTATGCGGGTATGCTTTCATATAACTACTGTTAAGAAGGCCAAAATGGGTTTTGAGGACTCGACGAATTTCGCTATACCAGCTTAAACCCACCTGATGGTTTGTTTGTTAGAAGCGTGCGTATTGCTCCCTGATGCCCTGATGCACTCCCTGCCCCTCCCCACTGTCGATATAATTGAGCATAATACAGTATAGTATAGTATAATACAATAAAATATAATATAATACAACATAATATAATACAATATGATTAATAAATGGTGGATATTAATAAATATATAAAATATAATTAAATACAATTCAATTCAATGTATAATAAATAACGTAATAAACAATAGAATTATATGTTGCAATATACTATACTGATAAACATTGTACTTTAGGATGGGCTTTAATTTATAAGTCATTTCGCACCCCCTCATTTTTCTACTAACGCAGAAGGCGATAGCACCCAGTCGACACCTTTCTATTGACCAAATGCCATAATAGAGACACGGGGAGGCATGAAATAAGAACTTGTGAGGACTAAGCTATCTCACCATTTGACGACTTGTTTTTTTAGAGCATACCCGATCAACAAGGGAGAACAAAATTGTATCTGAGGTTGTTTCGTTTTGGCATCGTTAATAAATAACAAAAATTATAAATCAGTTTAACCTAGGTGACAACAAAATTCTTACAAACCTTGATATGTAAATATCAATATTATATCTAAATTTGTTACAAATGTAGTACAACTTTTCAGCTTTTATTACCCATTTTTTGAGGGGAAAGGTTTTACAGTGCAAATCTAAAAATAGATTTCGCGAAGTAAGATGAAATTGCTTACCTTTAGGCGATTTGATTTGCCATAAAAAATGTCATTAACAGTTAAGCGACTGGTTCCGAACCGGGAAGTTTTTAGTTGCCAACATACGCTACGATTGCATCTGGGCATGAGAACCAACTGAGGTTGAAAGAATAAATTGGCATCATATAATATTTTGTGTAAGTCTATATTGCTACAAAAATAATCTATCGCTCTCTTCTCTTTCGTCGTTTCCTTCCAACCGGCATATGAACGACAAAGGGGCTATTTTCGAACTATGAGCAAGCTCTTTTTTGGTACTGAAGAATAGTTGTAAATAAACGGAAATGACTAAATTCAGGGAAACAAAACTACCTTATAGAATCGAATCTAACTAATGAATGATAGTTTTTCAGTTTTTTCTTCATTGTACCAAGAGGGCCGACTTTCAAATAACATTCGAAACAGTTTGCTCGTTCAGTTGAAGTAGGGAATAATTGTCTGTTCGTGTATGTGTGTCGATTGGCGGGTATATTTGATTAAAATGTGCACTTATGTTTCTCGGAGATGGCTGAATCGATTTTCGTAAATTTAGATTAGAAAAAAATACGTTTGAAAGACAGTGAAAAATCAGAAAGAGTATATATAACATCGATTCGAATAGCAAGTTTTTATGATTGATGATCAACCAATTGCCTATTAGTCACATTAGTTTGCGATATCCGCAGCCAGAAGCCTCGCAACCATTAAAATGGAACCTTTATTCCGGCTTGATTGTTTGGTATGATATGTAAAAATGTTCATGCAATGATATAAATGACAAAGGGCAAAATGCGATATCCGCAATTTATAGATCTTATTAATTGATGACCTACCCGAGTAGAGTGTGAGATTAAAAAGAAAACTCAATTTGATGTTGTGCTGTTCGTATATATCGATTACTTAATTTATTATCGTTTTGGTCGTTTTAACGGTTAAAAGATCAAAATTGAAAGCAAAAAAAATGCTTTGTGACATCAAACTGGAAACTAGTTTTGCACTCAGTGAAAGCACATTGAAAACTCAATATGATGTAGATTTTCTCAAAATAACACGTCACGAGCATAATCTAAAAATAGAACAGCCAAAAAAGGTCCGGGATAGTATACATTTAGGCGATATTACTCGCAAGCAAGAAAAAAGATTGTATACTATCTCCATATTAGTAGCAAGCAAGAAAAAAGATTTTACGCAATCTCCCACTACAGCCGCGGAAAGAATCCAGTTTCGAACTTAGGTGATTTGGAATGCGAACTTTTTGCGATTGCTATGGACTGTAAGTGTTAGCTATAAGCAGACGGAAAATGCTCGGCTATATGACAAGCAGTGTTGTTTCGCAAAGTTGTATGCAGGTAGTTTTTGTCAAGGCACACTCGTTGCGTCGCTTCCATCCCTCATCTACCGTGAATAGCAGTGTGGCTATTTGAGCACAGTATGAAAATGTTCTCTTTGTCCTTCTTATATCCAAAGCTGTATCATTGAAACATTATAACATTAAATTGAGTTATCTACTTGATCTCACACAACTCGCACATGTAATCACTTTGAAATACGAATTTGCAGTGAAATCTTCTACAACACAGGGAACGTGAATTAGGAATCCGGGAATAAGTGAGTATATGAAGTTCTAAGCATTTATAACTAGGAACGAGAATTGTTTTGAAGAAGGTCTTCGACACAGTTTGTGGACTACTTAGGAATATACAAATTAAACATATATTTTCTTGGTGGCTTCTCTAAGCCACTAAAGTATTATAAAGAATTAGCTCTAGGTTCTGAAATCTGAAACATTCAATGTTCGATGTTCGAACTTCGTGAACAATGAATTTTTCCATACTGTTGGATATAAAGTTATGGATATTTTCAGAACAGGTTTGGCCAATAGATTATTTTCGCCATCCAGGTCTCCGATTTCTGAATGCACATTAAATAATGGTCTAAAAACTTTGGAATGAACTTCGCGGCGTCCGTATGATTACAAATATCGAAACATTTTTTTTAACTGAACGCAAAAATTGTTACAGGATCGGATCCCGAGTAAAGTCTAACATCAAAATGTGAACAAATTGAAATCTGATTATGATAGCAACATCAGATTGAAATCCTAATATGATATAGACTCATTAAATTTTTAGTTAATATCACATTTTGTTATCATTTTGCTGTTTAAAGGCAAAAGTTTTGTGAAACTCAAAAAATGAAAATATTAAAATCAACAACTTAGTGAATCCATTGAAATTGAACAAATTTCAAATTGCAACACAAAAATACAAAGTTAAGTTTCAATGGAAGAATTATTCCTTCAATCCTATATTGCCTTTTACAAAAATGCTTTGACATTCTGCCGATATCCGGCAGTTGACCGCAACCATAACCGCGAAGAAACGATTTTCATCATTTTTTCAACCACGGTACCACGTTTGTCTGAAACAGGTCAATCTGAATAGTGGCTTTGGCATTCCCATCTCGCTGATCGTATGCCGTAGAAGGAGCTTATTTCAGAATTTGATATGAGATATGACGTCATTCATCTCCGATATGACGTCATTCATCTCCGTTAAGTATCCGATCCTGTAACAATTTTTGCGTTCAGTTAAAAAAAATGTTTCGATATTTGTAATCATACGGACGCCGCGAAGTTCATTCCAAAGTTTTTAGACCATTATTTAATGTGCATTCAGAAATCGGAGACCTGGATGGCGAAAATAATCTATTGGCCAAACCCGTTCTGAAAATATCCATAACTTTATATCTAACAGTATGGAAAAATTCATTGTTCACGAAGTTCGAACATCGAACATTGAATGTTTCAGATTTCAGAACCTAGAGCTAATCTATATATATAAAAATGCAGAGATCATTCTTTGTAATCGCATCACGTAAGAACGGATGGACGGATTGAGATGCTTTTTTTTTTTTGTTTGATCAGTTTTTACCCCCACCGGGTTCGTACATCAAAAAAATTAGGAAAACTTACCGGAAAAGTGGGAAAAACCAATAAAGTTATTTTGTATGGACAATGGAATTTTCCACTGAAAAAGTCGCCAATGATTGCTAGATCTACAATTGATGTTTGGCGCGCAAGGAGATGCTCAGTATTTCGCCGTTGAAGAAAAGAATACTAGATCTTTGGAAAATCGTTTGGCGCTCAACGAGTAGATTTGGGTGGAGATTTTACATGCATGATTGATTCGTCATTTGGAAATACGTACCTAATAGGGTATCAAAATCATTACTTGCCAAATGACTGTTTTAGCTATACCGTAAACAGAAACACAAGTTCTAATGTCATTTACCAGTAGATGTAGTTAGATGAATTATGTTGGCCATCGTGGGCGTGAGTTGAACAAATCAAATTATGTAACGATTACGTATCAATGATAGGATTCTGCTGTTGAAATAATGAGTTCAGATGAAAATATTTTCCTTGCATTTAGCATGCTGACGTTTGTTCAGCCGATTCGAGTGAGTTTTCAAGAGTTTGTTTACTTCAAAACAGATGGTATTCATGACATTTGTAAGCTGCTTAAGCCAAATCATTTCATTTTCCGAACTTTGGATTACTTGACGAATTACCATATGCGAATCGTGAATATCATATCTGAAGGAGAAATCGTGGCATGTAAGAAGCATTAGTTGTGAGATTTGCTGTTTTATACATTGGCTTTAACGATAAGAAGAATACTGGTATAATCACTCCTCATGTTCACTCCGCTAGAACAGAATATTGATTCTCAGGACTGAATACTAAGCAAACCGATGTGGTGGCTCGACGAATGAGAGGCCTTTTGATACAATTCTTGAACGAATATAGCGTTCATGTCAAAGTTAATGGACACAATATTTAATAAAAGGGTAATTTGAACTTTCGAATGTCCAAGTATTTTTCATTTTATCGCTAATTCGTTAATCTAAAATAGATCCCGTCATTATCCTGCTACGAACATTCATCGAACACGACTTAGTAATATCACTAGCGGTGAAGTAGGTTATGGACAACCGTTCAAAAGTAGTTTATTACTTTCGATAATCCCTAAGGATTTGCTATTAAATTTTAAACGTCTTCAGTACAAATAAGTCTTAATATTCAATGATAAACAACAATCCCCGAGGGCTGCTTTTGGAAATTTGTGGGGTCAATTTAAAGTAATTATCTTGGTCATCTCTTTTTCATCCATCTGTTAATTTATTTATTTGTTTCTTTAGGAGCAAGGGAAAAGCCTGCTGGAGCTGAGATTTTGGTTCTCCTTCTCCAGCAGGCATAAAACCTTCTCATCTTTTGTATCAACAAATAACATTTGACCAAATGATACATAACGAAATCTTAAATTACCCTTATTTAAACTACAAAGCTAACTAACAACTATTCATATTGACTAATTATCCTAATAAAACTAGCGGGAAAATATTTGGAGAAAACGGGTTTTAATGGCGTTACGAGATAAATTGAAATTAAATCCATTAGAGCAAGTATACTCGACATATACTCGAAAACGGTTCAATGAACCCATAGTTAGTTCTAGCACGAGGAATTCTGAGAAAGGGATTAAACCGCAAATTACGCCGAAGAATGTCAAAACTTAGCTGTTGTAGGAGATCTTCACTATCAATTCGAGATTGGATGAGGTCCGCGACGAAAACAGCTTTTTGTGTATCGAAGTGTATGTCTACAACGATTTTCGTAGCTTGGAAGATTAAATGGATCTCTCCAGGGCGACGCAAATCAAAACGAATGAACTTGTACTGAACAGTTTCAATGCGTAGCTTATCTGTTTGATAATATGGTGCCCAAACAACAACAGCATACTCGCGAACTAGAGCGCAATATAACGATTTCAGGCAGTATATGTTATTGAAATTTTTTGAGATGCGAAAGATGAATCCTAGCATCTTTAATGCTTTAGAGAGGGTATATTCTATGTGATCTTTGAAACTAAGTTTTGAATCCAATAACACTCCTAGATCCCTAATTGATGTCTCCCGTTTTAGTACAGCTTGCGAAATAGTGTAATCATACATGATCGATGATGACATGATAACGAAGCATTTGAAGGCGTTAATAACCATTCTGTTGACGTTGCACCACTTAGAAAATACATCCAACTGTGACTGCAAGAAGTTTGAGTCTTTCAGATATTTGATGAGATGAAACAGTTTGAAATCTTCGGCGAATGATGGCTTCATGCATTGCAATGCGAAATTCAGATCATTTAGATATAGCAAAAATATGAATGGTCCTAGATGGCTTCCCTGAGGAACACCAGAGCTCACGATGAATGATGGAGTAACGCAGTCGCCAATTCTCACGGTCATACTACGACCAGTCAGATATGATTCAACCCAATCCATCATCCCACATGTCAAATCTTTAGTTTGAAAGAGATCTACAATCTCTGTTCAATACACTGACTCGAAGGATGAGATGGCAAACGGTGCATTTGTTTAGTTTTTGCGTAACAAAAGCATTGAACATATCCACAATAATTCTTGATGATATTTCTTCTTCGGGACGAAGTTATTGTGTTGGATATGAATTTGTCGTAATTCGTTTATTGTAAGCCAAGTAATCAGTAAAATAATGGAAAGAAACATTAACGTTTGGCAACTCTGCTGTTCGAAAACACAAATTTAAAAAAATAATTTCAGGCGAGACGAAGTTCGACGGGTCAGCTAGTTCTTTATAATACTTTAGTGGCTTAGAGAAGCCACCAAGAAAATATATGTTTAATTTGTATATTCCTAAGTAGTCCACAAACTGTGTCGAAGAACCTCTTCAAAACAATTCTCGTTCCTAGTTATAAATGCTTAGAACTTCATATACTCACTTATTCCCGGATTCCTAATTCACGGATTCCTAATTCACGTTCCCTGTGTTGTAGAAGATTTCACTGCAAATTCGTATTTCAAAGTGATTACATGTGCGAGTTGTGTGAGATCAAGTAGATAACTCAATTTAATGTTATAATGTTTCAGTGATACAGCTTTGGATATAAGAAGGACAAAGAGAACATTTTCATACTGTGCTCAAATAGCCACACTGCTATTCACGGTAGATGAGGGATGGAAGCGACGCAACGAGTGTGCCTTGACAAAAACTACATGCATACAACTTTGCGAAACAACACTGCTTGTCATATAGCCGAGCATTTTCCGTCTGCTTATAGCTAACACTTACAGTCCATAGCAATCGCAAAAAGTTCGCATTCCAAATCACCTTAGTTCGAAACTGGATTCTTTCCGCGGCTGTAGTGGGAGATTGCGTAAAATCTTTTTTCTTGCTTGCTACTAATATGGAGATTGTATACAATCTTTTTTCTTGCTTGCGAGTAATATCGCCTAAATGTATACTATCCCGGACCTTTTGTGGCTGTTCTATTTTTAGATTATGCTCGTGACGTGTTATTTTGAGAAAATCTACATCATATTGAGTTTTCAATGTGCTTTCACTGAGTGCAAAACTAGTTTCCAGTTTGATGTCACAAAGCATTTTTTTGCTTTCAATTTTGATCTTTTAACCGTTAAAACGACCAAAACGATAATAAATTAAGTAATCGATATATACGAACAGCACAACATCAAATTGAGTTTTCTTTTTAATCTCACACTCTACTCGGGATACTTAACGGAGATGAATGACGTCATATCGGAGATGAATGACGTCATATCTCATATCAAATTCTGAAATAAGCTCCTTCTACGGCATACGATCAGCGAGATGGGAATGCCAAAGCCACTATTCAGATTGACCTGTTTCAGACAAACGTGGTACCGTGGTTGAAAAAATGATGAAAATCGTTTCTTCGCGGTTATGGTTGCGGTCAACTGCCGGATATCGGCAGAATGTCAAAGCATTTTTGTAAAAGGCAATATAGGATTGAAGGAATAATTCTTCCATTGAAACTTAACTTTGTATTTTTGTGTTGCAATTTGAAATTTGTTCAATTTCAATGGATTCACTAAGTTGTTGATTTTAATATTTTCATTTTTTGAGTTTCACAAAACTTTTGCCTTTAAACAGCAAAATGATAACAAAATGTTATATTAACTAAAAATTTAATGAGTCTATATCATATTAGGATTTCAATCTGATGTTGCTATCATAATCAGATTTCAATTTGTTCACATTTTGATGTTAGACTTTACTCGGGTAACCAACTCCTTTCGATTTTACTGATTTTGGATCCAAAAATTGTGAAAATGATTCGATATTACTTAAGTTTGCTTTAGGCCATGATGATAACATCAGCGCCACCAGTGAACATTTTTCAATGTAACAACATGTAATAACAATGTAATAACATTAACAATTTTTTTTATTTAGAACTACGTAAAAAATCTTCAGATCAACATAGTATAAAGTACAGCAAGAAAATAGATACGAATTTTTTTCATTTTTTTATTTTCAGTACATCCGGGGTCCTGTAAAACTGAAGCCGCTGTTTTCAATCTGCAACTAAAAGACCTATAAATCAAAAAAGTATTAAGCTGAGTTTAGATTTTGATTTTGAACCCAGTTTAAATTTTGTTTTTCGTTTGTTGCAGCGTCACTTTTGAAGACGTTTTGAAATTTTTAACACTTATCACAGTAAACCAGTGTTTTCGGCAAAAAAAATCGGTCGCCGATCAAATTAAAGAATTCAATCATTCATTTGATTCCAAGCTTGTGAAAATCATATCTGAGGGAACATTGCAATTCAATGAACAAAATCGAATGTCACTTTTTCCAATATTTATTATTCGAGTTTTGAAGCTTTTACCTTACCTTTTTTATTATTCGTAAGAGAAAAAGCGCAAAATTATCTTAAAAAATATTTATTTTCAATTTATAATTAATATCTGAATACAAACTTTACACAATTTAAGTAGGAATTACCTAGGAACGTTCTAAAATTTAACATTTAGGCCGTCATTTCAAAATCAAATATCAAATTATTGTTTTCAAAAGCATCTTCAGGTATGTGACATTAGAAAAAAAATGTTTGTTACTGCTCTTTGTTGAAGCATAGCATTTTTCGGGTTGAAAGTCAAAAACCTGATCGACAAAAGTGTTTGAACTCTTTTTTTCTCAATTCTCTAGTATATTTTTATCTGAAATATAACGGCCCCTAATATAATATCTGGACTTGCTATAATCTTAATAAAATCTGAATGTTTGCTTCTGATTTGGAATCATATTTATAACATAATGAGATATAAATATTAAGATCATATATAATTTTGATAGAATCCTGTTATGCTCTGTTGATCGGGTACATATACCCAAAAGCTCTGTTTTAATCCTCGTAGTGGTGTTATAATGCTTTTTTCATACAACTCATGTTTGCATTAATATTGCTAAGGTATTCAGCAAAGAAACTTTTCTTTCAATATTAAATAGGAACAAAAAATTTGTATTTTGTGTTTGCATACAGTTTTGACTCTATACGTCAGGTTGCTATCTCATACACACTAGGCTGTATTTCCGGAACCGGAAGCCATAATAACATAATACTTTGCGTTTAAATTTTAGTTTGCGAAGATCGGTCTAGGCGTTTTTGATAAATTGGAGTGATTTCCGGTTTGGAGCACATGAGCACTTTTCCGATACGATACGATGATCCAGTGTAGTTAAAGTCAACGTAGGGTAAAGTGTTATAATATGTCCCCCTTAAGAAAACATTGAAATGTTTCTAAATGTACTGATATATTTTCTTCGAGAATGTATGAATTTCTTTGCAATACGTCTGAGGAACATAATTTTCAATGATTTCGTAAGAAGTGATGAGAATTGATCGATACCAGGCGCGTATCCAGAGAAAATTTTCGGGGGGGGGTTTTAGAACATGGTGATAAATCAACACATGTACAATTTATATCACAATGTTTCCCATGGGTTATAATTTTTTGTTTCGGGGTGTACGCGCCTGATCGATACAAACACATTTTACAAAACGACCACATTCTCAGTTTTTTTGCTTGCCGTTGGCATAATGCCCTAGCAACCGTATAATATGCCTCACAACAAATCAGTGGTATGCCCCACAACAATAATGCAATATACCCCTTGAAATGTCGGTATAGAAGAAAAGCAGATAAAGAAGATAGTCTTTGCATCAGAAATCAATTGCATAATCAATTATTACAATTGGAAACCAACATTTTTTATCCTCCCAACGCTACTTTTTGTTTTAATAACCGTTATAAATCTTCAAAACAATATTTTAACTCGAAGCATACTGTTGAATCGAAGGTGGGGCATAATGTCCATAGAGTGATTGTTATGAGAAAATTCGTATATCAAAGAAATGGCTTTGTTTCTCTAGATATTTATACTGTAAATAGAGATATTAGCACTGCTGAAAGTTAATTACTAAGTTGCAACCGACCATTAGACATTTTACACGATTAAAATGCTTGTTTAGTCGAAGCAAAACCTTACATCGAAAAGCTATCTAATGATATTTTCATTTTTTTCATATTTTCCAGCAAACCACAACTGCCAAACTTGCATACCAGAAAGATCTTACGAAAGGATAACATTAGAGATAAAACTTTCGTTTAGAAAAGTCTTGAATACTTAAAAAAGGAAGGGAGGGGTTTTTGGCCAGTAGGGGCGCTTTATAACACTTTCCCCTAACATTAAATTGAGCTAACTACTTGATCTCACACAACTCGCACATGTAATCTCTTTGAAATGCAAATTAAAGGCTCTGAAGACCGAATTAGTCCTGTGACTCAAAATTTTGAAGATCTAGTTAGACGGTTTCTTTAGAAAAGTGTATCAAAGTTCCAAGATCTATTAGATGATTGATAAAATACTTCTATTAGATGATTGATAAAATACTTCTTCGACACAGTTTGTGGACTACTTAGGAATATACAAATTAAAAATATATTTTCTTGGTGGCTCCTTTAAGCCACTAAAGTATTATTAATAATTAGCTCTAGGTTCTGAAATCTGAGACATTCAATGTTCGATGTTAGAACCTCGAAAACAATGAATTTTTCCATACTGTTTGATATAAAATTATGGGTATTTTCAGAACAGGTTTGGCGAGTAGATTATTTTCGCCATCCAGGTCCCCGATTTCTGGATGCACTGAAAATAACTTTGGAATGAACTTCGCGACGTCATATGATTACAAATATCGAAACATTGTTTTAAACTGAATGCAAAATTTGTTACAGGATCGGATACTTAACGTATCTAGAAGGAAATCGATGACGTCAAATATGTATATTTCTCATATAAAATTCTGAAATAAGCTCCTTCTACGGCTGATGATCATCGAGATAAGAATGCCAAAGCCACTATTCAGATTGACCGGCTTCAAACAAACGTGGTACCGATGATAGCCAATTTATCGAATGCCTCCCAGACGTGTGGTTTGACAACAAAATTCCCGTGGTTAAAAAGAAGGAGCATTATTTGCGTAAAAGGTGAAAAATTGTTGAAAAAATCGTTTCTTCGCGGTTATGGTTGTGGTCAACTGCAGGATGTCAAAGCATTTCTGTAAAAGGCAACATAGGATTGAAGGAATAATTCTTCCATTGAAACTTAACTTTGTATTTTTGTGTTGCCATCTGAAATTTGCTCAATTTCGATGGATTTACTAAGTTGTTGATTTTAATATTTTCATATTTTTAAGTTTAACAAAACTTTTACCTTTAAACATCAAAATGATAACATAATGTGATATAATTTGAAAATTTGATGAGTCGATATCATGTTAGGATTTCAATCTGATGTTGCTATCATAATCAGATTTCAATTTGTTCACATTTTGATGTTAAACTTTACTCGGGAAGTATCTATTCAGCACAATTAAAACTTGTTTTGTAATCAGCTACAATTTTTTATTGTAAATTTTCACTTACAGAAAACGACAAACGCGTAACTGACGCTCGATTGCCACACAAAACGACCGAAATTAGCTCTGCGACTAATTCGTATTACTGTTTTTGAATTAGTTGATTTTAACAACAGAATTTCCAAAATAGCTATAAAGTTAGTTAAAATTGAGAATTTGCTTTGCTGAAAAAAACTCTTATTTTTAGAGAATATGTTTAGTTGGCGAATATCCTGGACACAAACCAGCAATATTTCATTCCAACACGAAATTCTCATTTATAACTAATTTTGTTATTAAAATCAGAAAATTTGTTTCTATTTATCTATCACCATCGTTACTGAAGGATAGCACAAAAATTAACTTGATTTTATTACCAAGTTTATGAGTCAAAAACTCATGAGAAGTGTCAAAGCAAAACAATCCATTAAAAAGCTAAAAAGGACAGTCTTGTTGAAACTGCTTGCAAATTGTTTAGATGTTTTTCGCATGTGTTACGATATATCCATATATAAATTTCTAAACGGATATGTAAAAATGACGTAAACTCTTAGTGGAAAGTGTATTTATTCAGAATTTGTGCGCATTTGAAGCGATTGTGCGTAATAATGTTTTTACGCGGAACAGTGAAGTGAGTCTCGAATGTTGCACTCTAATTGTATATGTCAAATGATGTTTTTCGTATCTTCCAATCTTCCGGGCTACTCCGTCCGGTGTGCTACTTGTATTCGTTTTATGTTTTCCAAGTGCTCAAAGTTTTCAGTGTGAGAGTCGATTTCGCGAAGTCGAATGAAGAAAACAGCGATTTAGAAGAAAAATTTACCGATTTAGAAAAAAAATATCTGCCAATATAGAGAAGACAGCCGCGACTGAAATTTTTTTCGAGAGTTGTGTGCCATCTAGTGGCTAGTAGTCATTACGGTGTTAACGTTTTTTCGATGACAGAGCGCCATATAGGTGCTAATTGCAGAAACCAATTCAACCATTTATGTTGGTTGAAAACAACGTTTTATTTCTCTAACTCAACTGATAAATTAGTTGAATGGAAATGAAGCGTGCCTTAGCTTAGAAATGACAGCCCGTTTAATTGGTGAATTCAACTAAAAATATAGCCATTTCAACAAATATATTATTATTATTATTATTCTTATTAAGAGAATTAGAATTAAAAAATCTAAATTAGCAAAAGTAAGATTTTTTTAATTGTCTCAAAAAATAACTAACTACAATCAGAAAATCAACTAATTTTTTCGCCAAAATGCTGATTTAGGTCTTTCCGTGCATTTAAAATGGAACGGTAGTGAAATGAAGAGCATTCTAAAACAGTAATTTTGTTTACCTAAATAATTTAAGAAAAATCAACTGGTAAGTAAGTTAAATCAATTTTATTTTAGTTGACCTGAGTGTGAAAAAAACAATTGCAATATTGTAATTCTGTTATTAAATGGTTCTCCGCGTTGTGTTCCAAGAAATCATATAGTTCTTCCAGAAAAAAATGTACTTTATCTTGTTAGAGTAATATGGTAAATTGTAGTTTTGCAGCTCCTCTCTTTGAAGGTACAAAAGCCTCTTCCACCACTCTGAGATCAACACTAATAGTACCCATGTCGTTGGCATGATGGTTAAATTAAGTAACATACATTAAATTACATTAAATAACAAAATAGAGATGCATCGCATCATACTAGCTTGATTTCGATTCATCGAGTGTCCCACGAATCAGCTTCGTCGTAAAGTTATTTCCAGCATGATCTGCCATGTTTCATTTAGTTTCGCTGAACCGTAGGCTGATTTGAGATTAACAAGCACAAGGTAAGTCCGCAAGCTCTTGTTGTTGATCGTCCTTCTCGGAAACCCGCATTGGTATTCACCAACAACGGAACCTGCTAACGGACATAGGCTGCTGAACAGAGCTTTACACGCAGAGAAAAAAATTGTAAATATAACCAAATTTGGGTTTTACGCAACGATTTTTTTGACGAAAGAAAATCTGGTTTGATATAGAAAACATTGCTGCTTGAAACTACAAAACATGATAATCAATCTTACTAAGTGTGTTAGTTTGTTTCAAACGACATTTTGATAAAAACAACATATATTTCACTTGTGCGTTCCTGTCAATTTCTTGACAAACAATTTCACAGTGAATTCAATTTGAAAATTTTGTTATGAATGAACGAACTTTAGATAAAGTTAAAAATTCTTGCGCTTTGAAATCACAAACATTCCAGTTGAAATAAATTACCTATAATTTAGCTATTTCAACTAACGCTATTGTTTGTTGAAATCATACATTTTTGTTTGTTTTTAAGAATAAAATGATTTCTTTCAAACTAATTTACAAGGTTATATCGTATACTACTTTTATTTCGATTAAAATTGGTTAAAAAAATTTCTAAAAAACGATTATCTTGAATTTTGAAATTTTTTGAGACATTTGATCGTTTCGTCATTCCCGTTGCTAGTTATTATTTTTATTTTTATAGCATCCAAATGATTCGGTGCTCCATCAGTTCGGTCAAAATAGAGAACCTGTATCAAATATTTTTTGTAAAGAAAATGTTTTATATAATGTTATGCAAATTTCTAAAATATACTTAGTTATCAATACATACACTTGAATTGTTGAAACCACCCTAGGAAATGAAAGAAGCAGATCAAATTTTACTCATGAAACGCGTACAAACTTTTTCCGCGAGAGGCAAAAATGCTGTGGTTTATACGCGCTAGAAAAAATTGTTCTGGTTTATATGAAATAAAACTAACATGGTTCATATAGACAGTAAACATAGTTGTATCATTACACAAATATTATCGTAGATAAATTGAACCAAGTTTTTTCTTGATGTAAAGGTATAGCAGGATTGAGTCAACGAGGACATTGCCGATAACATTAACTCAACTTTGGTTGTAATGTAAAAAATAGTCAGTTTATTTCAACAATAAACTCAGTGGAAACAAATATACTTTTGGTTTGGTTAGACTAAAATTGTTATTCAAATCAAACAGAGATTATTATTTTTGTTGAAGGAAGAAATTGGCTTGTAACAATCATATTCCAGCTTGAAATGAATATAAATCAAATTTAAAGCTCTACAACTGTTTCGTTATTTTAAACATGCTCAATTTCTCTGCGTGTATAATGTATATTGTGATAGTTTTTACAATCAAATCGGTGGTTCTGGTGGGTAGTTTGGTAGTTTAATTGGTAAAGCGACTTTCCCGAATAGGAAAAGTTACGGGATCGAGTCCTGTCTCTGCGGAAGTCATAACTTAGATCACAATAAAATTCAGTAACATAGAAACCATTTCCCATCATTGTTTCGCTAATCCGAACCGTCAATTATCACATTTAATTGAATTGTTATCAAAACGAGCAGATCTGTTCATTAAAAGGATTTACCGAGAATGACTCTCTGTTTCTCGACGAGGAAGTATTGCTAGTAAGAAGCGAAACACCAATCCATGGAACCAAGTTCCAGCTAAGCACGGCACTTGCCTACTACATAGAATAACACATTTCGGTTTTCCCTGCTGGATCCGCCCATATTTCTAGAATGCCTGGCCACCCATTTTTTACCGGAGGCAATGAGCGAACCAGTAAATCTCACAAACTCAAACAACACACTCAGCTCACCGACTGGTTCTCCTGTACCTTTTAATAGAATTTATTTACAATAATACCTCTTAATAGAGACTAATGGGAGATTATGAAAATTTCAGACTCTACCGGAAAGGAAGCCCGGTGAGGGTGAAGGGAGTGAACCTTCTTGAATTTAATTAAGGGATACGTTTCCGCTGCGTTGCGGAGATGATGATATCAGGAAATTCTAATAAATGTGCTCACAGACCTTGTTAACAGCAGTGAAAAATGGGGTGCAAATAGATTGTATGCATGCAAGTGAATTGAAGATAAAGAGATTAGCCGAAGGACGTTCGAGGGAGCATTTGAGTGAGAACTCGCTGGAACGAAGCAGGCTCGAGAGTTGCGCTCTTCGGCGGAAATATAAATGACTTGCTTTGGTCACCAAAACTGTATAACATTTGGACTCGACTATCTTTTAAAAAAAGTGCGAAACTCTGTCGGTTTCATTTTACAAAGAGATTTTTGTGAAAAAAACATTGTCTTCTGTAGTTTAAACTACGCATCATTTCAAATTCAGTTTTATCGATCTAGGTCTAAATCTTACATCAAAAACGAATTTAATCCACCTAATAATAAAAACGAGCCTTTTTACCATAAATTAGATATTTAAGTATCCGTATTTTTCGAAATATTCTAAGTAGCATTTAATTTTATTCTTTCCTAATAGGAAAAAAAATGTTCTCGGTAGCATAACTTGTAGGTCATTGGGCGAAATCTAATTTACGTGTTGAAAAGACATTAGATATTTTGCTTTATTTTCAAGCTTTGTCTTCGAATTAATAGTCAACATAAGTAACACATAAACAGTATTGCACGAAAGAGGAATATTCTTTCTGAATGGAAACGAGTGACAATTTATTGGATCACTCAGGAATTTTTGGGTTAATTTCGTCTTCGAGCTCGGATTTAAATGAAACGGCTACTACTCTTTAGCAGTTCAACTTGAATCGTTACGTAAACGTTGAAGTTTCCCTGAATAAGTAGATCTTTTTCAAGTAGGATAAAGCTGCGGGAGCGAGTCTCGTCTCGATAGCAACTTTTTCGTAATTTTTCATTTCATAGTTGAATTCGTCAGTCTATTTTTCATTCTATTTTCCTCGGTGAATGCTGATAAAAACCTTAGCGGATTAGGTCGAACTGCTAACTGAAAATAGCAGTTTGATTGGAACGAATAATGTAGTGATAAGTTTAAAGAAGAAACGTGAAAATAAAATGAAAAGATGTGACTTTTTACACAATACAATCATTTTCGTTTCACCTTCAACTCAGTTTAAATTGAATTGCAATTGTCACTTAGCAGTGCAACTAAATCCGCTAAACGAACGTTACGTTCACTCTACGTAAGAAGCATCTGTTTAGCGGTTTAAGTTGAATTGCTAAGTGGCAACGAGCAGTTTATTCAGAATTGACAATGCAGTGATGAGTTTAAAAACGAAACGTGAAAAAATTAGCAAAGATATGCTTTTTACACAATACGATCAGTTTGTAATCATCAAAGTCCCTGGGACGACACTTTAACGTTAATTCGGATAACTACGTAAAAGAAATACAGGCTAAAAACTACACAAGAAGTACTTAAACAAAACGGCCCTTGTTAACCCTCTCACTTCCGCTTCCACTATCACTTCACTTGATTTTACCTGTTACCATAGTATTACACATAGTTAAATGACCACTGTAGTGAAAAATAAACTCATTTTTTCAACAAAATGTTGGTAGCGTGATGTTCATCCAAGTGCTTACTTTTGTCTCTGAAGCGACTTACGTAATAAGGACTTAAATTCACTTCACTCGATTTTCACCATGAAGTGATACCGATAATAAGGGTCACAATCGCTTCACCTCTTTTTCACCGTGTAGTGATACCGGTAATAAGGGCCAACTATTTTTTTGACGTCATGTTATTGTTTGTATTTCACTTTATGTAATACCGTATTAAATAAAGTGAGGAAAAACATCGTTTTGTTAAGGTGCTCAAATTCGGCACCTGTTAATAGCCAAGCCAGTTCCTTCATATGTTGTTGTGCACCAAGATATCCCATACCCACGAAAGACCTTGTTTACATACAAGAACCAATACGTAATATGTCGGTATTGTAAAAAACCAATGTTTCATGAAAAATCTTTCGACGAGATCTCTGTTGAAACTAATCAAACACCACAAAAAATATCTCAGCAGCAGTTTGTTAAAAATTGCAACTATTATCATCACTCTATAAACCATATATCGAAAACTAGGCGAAATGGTAACGCGTATGCACGGATTGCATAGGAACGCAGGTTCGAGTCCTGTCTCTCAGCGTATATTTTTCTAAAAACCTTTTTTAATCCACCTTGTTGTGTAGTGATGCCTTTCTCATATTACCTATATTTTCAAAAACATCACTAGAAGATTCTGTGAAGATATTTTTTTCAAACTTAAATAAAATCAAAAACTTTCTTTGACATAAAGTACCATCACCTTTTCAGTTTGAAAACAGTTATGTCAAGGTAATGAAAATTTAAAGGCGGCAACCCTGCACGCTATACAAAATTGAACTAAGCACGCTGTGTGCTTGGTGGTGGCGTTTTCTTTTCTTCCGTTCCAGCACGTACCGATGCTTTCCGATTTTGCATAATTTTGTATGACAGTTTGAAAGTTTTGATACTCATTGCCCTATAATTTCGGAACCGGAAGTCGGATCTGGATTAAATGGCACAGTATCTTTTGAGACAATGTAAGCTTTAATTCGAACTATGATTTGTGAGAATCGCTTTAACAGTTGCTGAGAAACCGAAGTGAGTCAAAGTTTTGGAACTTTTCTTCACTATTATCGATGCTTCCGGAAGCGGAAACCGGGAACTAGTAGTCCCAAAGCAGGTTTATATACTCACTAACTTACAAGATCTACCAACTAGATGAATTTAGCAGTAAGTTTTATGAAAACGTGCACCTCGTTTCGCCATCACTTGGGAAAAAATACTTATGAAATTGAAAATTTTCACTTTCACGCTCTGTAATACCGAAACCGGAAGTCGGGTCTGGATCAACTTGTCGCTGACTTTTTAAAAAACTTTAAGACCGTTCATTTGCATCATAGTTTGTAAAAATCGGTTGAGAAACTTCCCAGAAAATTGAGTGCGCATTGTCCCATAGATTTGCACATAATGCCTTGTAATTCTGGAACCGCAAGTCGGATACAGAGAAAATACAATAGCGATTTATGGGACCATAACCCGATCAGATGCACATAACAAAATCATAACACAAGTGTATCAACAGTTGATATGTATAACAATTTGTGTTATTTTGAGACAAATGAAAACAGTTGAAAGTTGAAACTTAAATAAATTACTTCAGTTGTTATAATTCTGTTATTACCATCTGATCGGGAAGGCCTTTCATTTGATTCCAAGTTTGTGAAAATCGGTCACGCCATCTCTGAGAAAAATGAGTGACAATTTTCTTCATTTTTTGGTGCATCACCCTGAACTTCCGGAAGTCGGATCGAGATAAAATTTAATAGCAATCTATGGGACCTCAAGACCTTTCATTTGAATGAGTTTGAGCTCCAAACGATTCCAAGCAATTCCAAAAATGAGTTGCAAGTCACCAAATTTCACATACTCCGATACGGATGAAATTTGGCACACGTTTCCAGTATGACAAAAAACATTTATTTTACACGGACGCAGAGACCGATTCGACTCAAGGCTGATTTTTTAAAAGAGCGTATCGATTTTGCAAGAACTATCTTCAAATCGTGGTAACTCGGAAACTGTAAATTGAGCATAAATGGTGTCCAAGAAGAAGTTGCAGGAAATCGATGAGACACTCTTAAACAAATATACACTGTGGAAAAAAGCTGAATACTTTTTAAAAAATTAGAAAATCAATAGAAAAATAAATATTAAAATAAAAGGTCACTTTAATATATTTTTGATTAATTTTATTTTGAACCTTAACTTAAAGCCCACATTTTGGCGCAAGTTTGATTAGTGTGAATTGAAAAAATGACGAAGTTACAATTTCAGTTTACAATTTACAAGACACCAGAATATAATTCTACAGATTGAAAGAAATAAAGAAATGTGATATATAAAATAATGTGATTTATAAAATAAATGTAAAATGACTTATCAGTTCATAAATAAAAACTTTAAATCGTATATTAAAACCTAAATAGTTCTGATTTATGTTTCTCTCACTGGACCGTCCGCTGGCAATATGCTCACAAACGCATTCAAACGAACTGTTTTCCTACATCATTACTAGCTAAATCGAGACAGACGTACGAGCGTGTGTAAAAAACTTTAGGAATAAAATTCTTTCTTAAGCCCTGAACTTAAGTAGATGGAAACGCATGGTATTTAGTTCTAATGACATGTGATGTATAATTTTAGAACTAAATACTATGCGTCTCCAATGGATGATGATAATTTGATGGAGACGCATGGTTTTTCGAATGATTTATTTTTTGAAAGTCTGAAAAAATACAGCATAATGCACTCATAAATGATTTATTTTTGTTGTAAAATCTAGAGTGGTACCAACATTGTAAGTGCAAATAAAAAAAATCGAAAATTTTGAAAAAAAAATCAGAAAAGTTTCCCATAATTCCAAAAATATTTCTGTTTTCTTTTTCAATTTTTTTGCTAAAGAGGTTTTTGAAAAATTTAAATAAATTTAAAATCAGAAGAATCACCCTAACTCCACCAATATGGCAGTAAAAGGGTTAAAATTTTGGAAAAATCATCTCCAATATAAACCCTTTCAAACAGCGTATATTTTTTTGTTGGGGAGCAGTTTTTATATGCAAACCCGGCTACACCCTATGTTTCTTTCAATCTGTAGAATTAGATTCTAGTGTCTAAATGACTACTTCACATAAAAACTTGAAGTGGGGAAGACCAGGGCTAGTTGGCCGAACAGTCGTTTGCCAGAGCAGCTTTTCTGAAAAGGCTATTATGTGCAGTGGCAACATCTATAATGATTTTGGTGGAACATTAGGTCACCCATGTACCGACGTAATTCTAGGTGTTTCGGTGTTGTCGTTTGTGAAGGAGCACGTTTTTTTTCGGCACTGGTAAGTAAATTTCTGTTTTTGTAAAGTAATACGTGTAACGTGGACCAATTCATATTTGATTTCCAAAAACATGGTACTATTGGAAAGAATATTCAAAACTTTACAAAATGGCAAATTGGTTTTCAGTATAACCTTACTTTTATTTTAGTTAATCGTGATTGTTCTCGAAAACATTCATTTGGGCCGGTTGGCCGAGTTTTGTGCGGGGTTGGTTGGCCGAGTTGTTATTTTGGCTTAGAGTAAAGTGCACTTGGATATTCGTGAAACGTTATCCTTTTTTTTGGACGGAATTGGATTGTATGTTTATATTGATGATCATAAGGAAAAATATACATGAGAAATAAGTTATGAAAATAAGTTAAAATCATTGACAAATAGAAATAAGAGATTAAAATCATTAAAAGTTGGAATTGTAGGCAGAAAATATGATTCCAATATTTTATGCCATCAAAACTTTCAGCATTTAGAGTTCTTGTCAGGATATCTCGCAGATTGAGCCAACCCTGAACAAAACTCGTCCATCAGTATAGAATCTGTTGCAGATGTAAGCCATCCTGAAAATAACAGACCTCTCCCCAAGGCTGATTCGGAGGAGCGTCAAGGTCGTGAATCCCGAATTAATCCAAATTTTTTACAATTCTCTAACAAAAGCAGCATTGGAGGAGTAAAATATGAAACTAAGCGTAAGCGCGAACGCTGATGGAGGAAAAGGTAGAAAGGAAACTGAAAAAGTTTACTAATGCGGTCGAAACTAATTCCAGAATAGTTAAAAAGACTCAAAAACCAAAAAGGGGAGTTTTTTCACGTACTTACATAATAAAAATGATTAATACAGACTTGTTTAACTAACGAAAACATTTATTGATACAATTGATGTGTTTCACATATTCTTAAAAACTCGGCCAACCTACCCCGACTTTGGGGTTGTTTGACCGAATTTTTTCTCCATATTTGATTGTTAATAACTAGTTAATAAAAGTTGTATCTTCATGCCAGAGCAAAGCGTTTATCAAAATGTCTAACCAGTTAGCGTACATAAATTCCGAAATCGAATCTCGGCCAACTAGCCCCGGTCTCCCATATTGTAAATTCGGTAATTTTTTTAGCTGTAACTTCGTCATTTTTCAATTCACACTAACCAAATTTTCACCAAAATGCGGACTTGAAGCTAAGGTTTAAAATGAAATTATTTAAATTTTACTTGTAGAAAAACTGGCTTCCAAGAAAAGGTTTAGAATAAAAATATTGCGCAACAAATTACCGATGCAGTTTTAATTTTTTAGGTTTAGGTAAATAAATATCTAATTATTGAAAAAAAAAAACAGTTTTTTCTCTAGTTAATAATGTTTTCAGAATTCCTAATTGATTTCCTATAACTTCATCATTTTTGCACGATTTGAAAACGAACGGTGCATAGAAAAAATGCACTTGCCTTTGTATAAAACCAGTCTTGAGTTAATTCGGTCTCTCTGTTCGTGAAAAATCATTCGTTTGCCAAACTGATGACGTGCACAAAATTTTATCCAAATTGGAGACATTCGATCCTGAAATTTACCACCCTATCTGCTGCTAATCTCTGGAATGCCTCATACCTATTCGTCAAACTCGTTCCAAAAATAATCATATTGACGACTTTCGCGCCAACTCGAATAAGTGTTGCTGCTTTTTGAGGAAATTACATCCAGATCAAAATTGTATCTATTTTTACGTTCTGTCTTCGACTCATCAGTGTGATAACAGCTTATGTTGAACTGCTAACGCCACCGAACAGTTCAACATACACCACTAAGCATAATTTGAGATTATTTTATAAATCGGCATTGAATTTCTAAAACCATTCTGATCAGTAGAGAATTTAATTTGCATTTTTAAAATTTTATTTTAAATTTGACTAATGTTGGGAGCTTCACGCATATAACACTTGTTTTGAAGGATTTGTCGTATTACAATTATATCCAATTGAACGAAATGAGTACAAATGTTTGGCCAATTTCAAAAAACTCCGAATAAGGTTTGGTGCGAAATGCGTCCATTGAAATGACCAATCACGAACCGGCAACAGTCTTCTTGGATTTCAATGTGACTTGAATAATAATTTTTTGATAACAATATTTTTTTTAAATTACTTACTTAACGGAAGTGATCATCGTGAACTGTATTTTAAATGTAAACATCAATTAGCCAAACCTACTCCAAAAACTTGTTAAAAAAATACCGTATTCTAAACTTGTTAGAAAAAATAGTTTTGCCAATAAATGTAAAACACAGCCACGAAAACAACAGATGCTGACAATTTTTTCGCAAATGTTCTTTTCTACTATTGAACTCATATCCATTTTTTGCCTTTCTCATATAAAAAGGTTATGCAATCACTGTGAAAACCGACTTTTGAACCGAGGCCCGGAGGGTCGAGTGTCATATACGATTCGACTCAGCTCGACGAACTGAGCAAATGTCTGGGTGTGTGTACGTGTGACAAATAATTTCACTCGATTTTTTCAGAGATGGCTGAACCGATTTTCACAAACTCAGATTCAAATGAAAGGCCTTATAGTCCCACAGATCGCTATTGAATTTTATTCCGATCCGACTTCCGGTTCCGGCATTACAGGACGATTAGAAAAAATTCTCAATGTTATGTGTATTTTTTCACAAGCTATGATGAAACGAGGTGCACATCTTTATAAAATTTACTGGTAAATTCAAATAGTTGGCACCTTGTCAGTTGGTGGATATATAAATCTACTTTGGGACTACTAGTGCCCGGTTTCTGCTTCCAAACACACCGGTAATAGTGAAGAAAAGCTCCAATACCGGAACTCACTTCAATTTCTCCGCAACGGTTGAATCGATTTTCACAAATCATTATTCAAATTAAAGCTCTCAGTGTCTTAAAAGACACTGTGCAATTTAATTCAGATCCGATTTCCGGTTCCGAAATTATAGGGCTATGAGTATCAAAACTTTCAAACTGTCATAAGCAAAATCGATACGCATCGGTACGTGCTGGTATGGAAGAAGAAAACGCACCTGCCTAGCACACAGTGTGCTTTGTTCAATTTTGTATAGCATGCAGGATCGCCACATTTAAATCTATATTAACTTGACATAGCTGTTTACAAATCGAAAAGGTAATGTATTTTGTGTGTGTGTGTGTGTATGTGTGTGTATGTGTCAAATAATCTCACTAGGTTTTCTCGGAGATGGCTGAACCGATTTTGAAAAACTTAGATTCAAATGAAAGGTCTCGTGGTCCCATACGGATTTCCTGAATTTCATCCGTTCCGACTTCCGGTTCCGGAATTATAGGATAAAGTGTGTTCAATATTGTACACCGTCACTTAAAATATTTTCGGATGCAACAAACATTTAAATCGTAATTCAGAGTGCGTACGAGAAGAACTTGTGTGTCATGTTAGTTGGTGGCCGTAGTGTGGAAGTGCATATAATAGTGAACCCATTTCGTTTTCTTAAGGATGACTTACGCTATCAAAGCACTGTTTTATTCTGTATGCTATACACAAACAATCTCTTGGTTTCTTTCAAAAATCGAAGAGAAAATTTTTGAATAGAATACCACAATATTATATGTACATAAGAAAGGCATCATTACACCACTAGGTGGATTAAAACAGGTTTTTTACCAAAGAAAGTTTTTGATTTAATTCAAGTTTGTAAAACAATCTTGACAGAAGCTTCTAGTGATATTTTTGAAAACATAAGTAATATGAGAAAGGCATCATTACACCACTAGGTGGATGAAAAGAGGTATTTCAGTTTATTTTCTCAATAAAATTAAACATATGACGGCTCTTACGCCTTAGAAATAAACTGCAATCAATTTCGTTCTCTGATGAGTGTAAAACCTCCTCATCTTTCATATCAAAAGATATCCACATGTAAATTGTACATAAAATATGAGCTACATTATATTGCCTTCAAGCTAACACCACTTTGACAATTATTTCGATGAAATAGATAAATTTAATGATGAACTATTTTTATAAAAAGCATCGAAAAGAGAATGAAAAATACATCTCGATTTTACCGCGGCGGTGGCCGATGATCATCGAATATTTAGAGCAAAATAATCTATTAGCATTTATCGACACCGCAGCCCGATATCAAAAACCAATTACACCAGTCTAGAAATCGTGCCGGAATGCAATATCACTTGTTTTTGTTGTTCCACATATTGTCTCGAGTACGCACCCACACACCCACTCCATCAAGCGTTATTTCCTGCTCGATTCAGACGACCAACAAAGCATCGATACTCAGCGCGTCTACCAGGAGAGGTTCATTTTCCGGTGTTCGTACGCCATCTCGCACTTAGCAGCGGAGTGTTGAAAAGCATGAAACGTGACCGAAATTGCCAATATCGCGACAGTTCGACTCGATGTCACCGATATCCGATTTGGGCGTTGGATCGGTATAATAGAACGCGAAAATTTTGCAGCTGCCGCGAGGAAAATTCTGAGAAAAAAAACTTAAAATGAAAGCGAAACTGGCCGGGACTAGTGAACTGGCTGCAAATTGAAAAGTACAATATGACTAAATAAAGATCGCAGGAAAAGAGGGGGAAATTGAATAGGAGAAGAAAGCAACATTCAGCAATTGCCCTGTTAACCGAAAAGTAATTATATTAGCAGTAAAGGAGCCTTTTACGTACATAGAAAATTCTTCTAACTCTAAAACAGCAATATGTTGTATGTTAAACCGATCAATATTTTGAATACTGAATACATAATAACCACAAATAAGCCTTATCAATGATTAGCTGTATATTTTGTCAATGTTCGTGGTTGTTGGTTACCTGGGAATTGGTGTAACCAAGGAATTTTACGATTCGTTGCCAAATACACACACATAATTTTTTGATTTTATGATTTCCTGAATGCTGACAATAGCAATTGAATACACCTAAACCATCATTTACGTACTTTTTACGTTACCTCCTACCCTTTTTACAAACCAAAACCCAAATAACGTGAACTTTTTTTTACGAACCTACTTCGTAAAAATAGTTTTTTTGCAAACGATTACAGGGTAATTGATATTCCATGGAAACCACTACAGTATGGGTTTTTTTGGAAAGGATTTGATGTGTAGATTCTGGGAAACGATGTATGGAGTTGTTCCGAAAAACAAGATTGCGACTTCCGGCTTATCGATATTCCTTGAAAACCCTCACAATATGAGTATTCTCGGAACGGATTTGATGAATAATGCCGGAAAACAATCTTTGGGAACGTTCCAAAATCCAAGATGGCGATTTCCGGCTCGTTGATATTCCTTGAAAACCCTCACAATATGAATATTTCATTCAGGAGAATTCTGTAAATTGACATAAATTTATTGGGTTTATCAAAATCGACGACGACCAACAAAACTTATTTCAATTTTACCGGTATTCGGTTTTCAATCCCGAGACGTATCCAAAAAAATGATGTGGAACACACTACGATTTCTCTAAGATGGATGCATTGATTTGAATTGAATTTAATGAAATGGTTATTAAGCCATTAGGCGAATTTAACTGATTTCGGCTACACCGATTTCCAAATTCTGTTTCCGAAAGTATCGGGAATAGAGAAGCTGGAAGAAGGCCAAAACGAATTTAATGTTCAAAAATTCATATTAAAATAAACTTATGATCCCATACAAAATTGGTGAGTTTTATCCAATTATGACAATTCTGAAACTACAGGGTGATGAGTTTTCGAAAATTCAAAACGCCATAGAAGATGACGATACCAAAAACTCTTCAAAGTTAGGCACAAAATTATTTCAATTTGTTCGTCCTACTAATTCATCGGCATACAAACTATTTTTGGTTATGCTGGTCTCTGAATACCGTTTCTAGAAGTACCATAAATAATGACAAAAACTTTAAAGATGAACTCACTTCTACATCTCTTAGAATGCTCAATCTATTGTCACACGTTTAGATTGAAAGGAGTAATTTTGAGGTTTTATACAATTTATATCTTCGGTTCGTCTATCAGTTTCAAAATTTTAATTACAATTCATTGAAAACCTTGGTCATTAAAATAACTTCATGAAAACTAAACACAACGAAAAATACTCACGCGAAAAACACATGCTGTTTGATAAAAAAGGTATCATTTCACTGCTAGGTGCATTAAGCAGGTTTTGCCTTTCTCATATAGAAAGGCTATGCAATCACTGTGACAACCGACTTTTTAACCGGGGCCCGAAGGTCCGAATGTAATATACCATTCGACTCAGCTCGACGAACCGAGTAAATGTCTGTGTGTGTATGTGTGTATGTATGTAACAAAAATATGCACTCTCTTTTTTCAGAGATGACTAAACACATTTTCACAAACTAAAATTCAAATAAAAATTCTTTTCCTGTTCCGGAATCACCGAAAATGGTGAAGAAAAACTTAAAAAATAGAATTCACTTCGATTTCTCTGCGATGCTGTAACCGATTTTCACAAATCTTGATTTGAATTAAAGCTCATATTATCTTTAAAGCTACTGTGAAATTTCTTCTGGATCCGACCTCCGGTTCCGCAGTTACAGGGCGATAAGTGTCAAAGTTTTCAAATCGTCATATTGAAGGACAATATGTACAACACCGGTACGTGGTGATACGGTGGAAAAAGAAAGCACAAAACGAACGATGCGTGTTTTGTTCTATTTCGTACACGCTATGAAGAAAATGAAACCGTTGAGGATGTCTGCTGCTAGTGTGTGATATTGGTAAAAGACGGTGCTGCTGTTGATAAAAATTTTAGCTATTTTATGATAAGTGCAACTGAAAGAATAAAATAATGTAAAGCCGATGTAAAATAAATGATATAGAAAGAAAAATAAACAAATTTCAATGAGTTGAGGTTCATTTGAAAAAATGTGCAATTTTCACAGCCTGTAGTGCAGTAATACCGTGCCGGTGGTGTAGTGATGTCAATAATAATAATAATCATAATAATAATAATAATAATAATAATAATAATAATAATAATAATAATAATAATAATAATAATAATAATAATAATAAAAATAATAATAATTATAATAATAATAATAATAATAATAATAATAATAATAATCCTACTACATGTTTTATGCTGCTGATTCATGCTGTTTAGCTTGACTTACATATGCAGAAGTAACAGAAACGCAGGTTCGTTTCGTTTGTTAAATTTCGTTTAATTGGTTTAATCGAAATAGAGCATGAAATAGTAAGTATAGGTTTAACTACGTTAAAAACTGTTCCAATTTGTTGGGCATATTTGTTGGTAGTAAACGAACCAACTTCGGCTATTCCGATTATCTGAATCCGGTTTCGGAAGAATTGGAAATAGTGATCAAAAACTGCAAAAAGGATCTCACTTACTTTTCTTCAAGATGGCCAAATCGATTTTCACAAACGTATAGGTTCAAAGAAAAAAGCCTACAGTTTCATACGGAATTCCTAAATTTGTTGTGTATACTACTTCCGTTTCCGGAACTACAGGGTAAACAGGGTTTGTAGAGTTTGTTAGTTTAAGTCCGACCAAACTTTCCTATTTCTATTCAATGAACTATTTATTGGAATATGAGTTAAAATTAAACTATTAAGATTTAAATTGGGTGTTCAGCCACAAGTGGTGACTTTTCAGCCCTTTTATATATATATATATATATATATATATATATATATATATATATATATATATATATATATATATATATATATATATATATATATATATATATATATATATATATATATATATATATATATATATATATACATATATATATATATATATATATATATATATATATATATATATATATATATATATATATATATATATATATATATATATATATATATATATATATATATATATATATATATATATATATATATATATATATATATATGATTTGGTTATTACCATGAGGACATCCATCATTTGCTTCCGCAATTCTGAGATTTTTGTGTAGGGAAAATTCTAAACCTACTTGTATTGTGTAATGGGGAAAAGGAACTTATATACTAACTTACTAACTAATACAGAGAGCGAATCGATTCAATTGAAGATTGCATCGATTTTTGTCGGAATTTGCTTATAATATTATGTGACATTACATCTAATGGTTCTATATTTGTGAGTCTGTGTAACTCATTTGTACTAAACCAGGGAGGACGCTTCAAACTCATTTTCAGAATTTTATTCTGAATCCTTTGAAGCGTTTTCTTCCTGGTGTAACAACAACTTGACCAAATTGGTACTGCATAAAGCATGGTTTTTAGACAGAGCTTAGAATTTCTGTTTATAAGAGGATATAAACATTTAATATATTTATTACACTTTGCCTGGATTCCTTCAATATGATCCTTGAAAGTGAGTTTTTTGTCATACGTTAAATCTAAGTATTTAGCTTGATCAGACCATGTCAATGCCAAGCCATTCTATTTGAGAATGTGATTATTGTTTGGTTTAAGAAAAGAAGCTCTTGGCTTATGAGGAAAGATAATTAATTGCGTTTTTGCTGCATTTGGTTAAATTTTCCATTTTGACAGATAATCACTGAAAATATTTAAACTTCTTTGTAGGCGACTGCAGATCACTCTTAGGTTTCTACCTGTGGCTAACAGACTTGTGTCGTCACAGAATAGCGATTTCTGACAACCAACGGGAGTAAGTTTCTGACAACCAACGTGAGCAAGTTTTTGCGCTTTTTCACCATTTGTAAGAAGTACTTGATTTCCTTCCTTGAGAGCAGGAATTGGTTTCTGAGGTTTCTTAAGAACCTTAGAAAGTTTCCAGAAAGGTTTAGAATAAGGTTTAATTTGTTCAATTTTTATTTCCCAAAAGAGTAAATCTATGTTTAATTTCTTTTTGTAAATCCGTGAACGTTGATATTGTCGACGGCGAACATTCTTAAACCGAATGAGCAGTTGAAGATTGTCATCGATGATTGGAGAATTTAATTTAGTTTGAGCTTTGGGAACTGAAAGATTTCTAGCTTCGATAATATAATGATTCAAATTATCAATTGCTGTGTCGATGTCCGCAGAATTTTCTAAAATAGTTTCATGATCCACATGATTTTCAATGTAAGATCTGTAATCCAACCAATTAACTCTATGATAGTTGAATATAGAACTAATTGGATTAATTAAAGCTTCGTTGGAAAGTCTGAATGTTACAGGAAGATGATCTGAGTCAAAGTCAGCATGTGTAATCGGTTCACTACAAATGTGACTTTGATCCGTTAGAACCAGATCAATTGTAGACGGGTTTTTTACGGAAGTGAAACAAGTAGGATTACTGTGATGAAGAACTGTGAAGTAACCAGCTGAGAGTTGATTATGAAGTATTTTACCATTACTGTTATTTTGCCTACAATTCCACTGGACATGCTTAGCATTTAAGTCCCCTATTACGAAAAATTTCGATCGATATCTTGTGAGTTTTTGCAAATCGCCTTTAAAGAAATTTAATTGTTCGCCGGTGCATTGGAATGGCAAATATGCTCCAGCGATGAAATGAATTCCATGAATGGTTTCAACTTCGATTCCCAAGCTTTCAATAACTTTAGTATTGAAAAAAGGTAAAATTCGATGTTTAATTTGCCGTTGGACAAAAATGGCAACTCCACCACCCATTCCAGTAAACCTGTCAAATCGATGAACCACATAATGTGGATTACTTTTCAATTTGACATTTGGTTTAAGAAAAATTTCTGTCACAATGGCAATATGAATTTTGTGATTTCAAAGATCGAGCATTCCAATTTAAAATATTCAAATATTTATTTAACATCACTGTCAAATTTTAAATTCATTATAATATTATTTGCAAATTGCCATCCGATTTGAAATGTTTCAAAAAGTGATGAAGTCGAATTCATTCGGATGATCATATGAAAAAGTTTATCTAGTAGGTAGATCATTTTACTCTCAGTTATATCGCCAAAATCGACTTCGTTTAAAGAAGCGAACGGCAATAAAGGAATATTGGTAAGTAGATGTCTACCTGTTGACTAGTGTAACAGCCATTAGAAGAAGATGATATGGCCGATCTACCTATAAATAAATTGTTTTCGTTAGAAGATGAACTACAAGGCGGTCCTATGTTTTGGTTATTTACATTAGAAGAATTAAGTGGTAGATTTCTACCTGTTATACTAGCATAACTGACATTAGAAGAAAATGATGACGAGGTCGATCTACGAAGTCGATTCGTTAGAAGACGAATTGGAAGGCGTACCTATTTTTTGTTTTAAATTCGAAGAAATAAGTGCCTTATAAGAATTGGGCGTGGCATTTGTAACGGTTTTTTTGATTTTCAGATAAGTTCTGTAAATTTAAAGTCGTTGATTTGACTTGTTGTCTAAGCGAACGAGCGTTTAAAATTTTTCCCTGACAAGACATTTCAAATAATTGGATTTATGATTTCCATCGCAATTTACACATTAAAATTTATCAGTGGTTTCATTCATTGAACAAACGTCTTTCGAATGCAATTTACCACAATTCAAACACCGTATATCCATATGACAATTTTTGGTTCCATGACCGAAGCCTTGGCAACGACGACATTGCGTTAAGTTTGCAATATGATTATGCCGTTTATAATGTTCCCAATGAATTTTTAAGCGGGAAATGAAACGTACTTTTTCTAATGTTTTCAAATTGTTCACATCACTTCGACTGAAGTGTATTAGGTAAAGTTCATGGGAAATTCCAGAGCGTGGTTTAGAAGTACCATTCGCTCTTTTTTCAGAAGTATTACTTGGGAAGGGGCAAAACCAAGCAATTCTTTTAGTTCATTTTTAATTTCATCAGTACTTGGATCATTTGATAAGCCTTTCAAGACAGCCTTGAAGGGTCTGTCTGATTTTATATCGTATGAATGAAATTTATGAAGTTTCTCGGACAAATATCGAATTAGACCATCGTAATCTTCCAATTCATCAACCAAGACTCGACATTCTCATCTTCGTCCGATTTGAAATGAGACTTTTACTTCCGGGAGAAAAGTAGAAAGCTCAGTTCGGAATGCTTTGAAGTTGGAAATCATCACCGTCACTGGTGGCATAGATTGTTGTTTCTTCCCAGAACGACAAGCGTCCATTTTGGGAATTTTAGAATAATTTTCTTCTATGTCGCTACAATCGGATTCAGAAAGAATCTCGTAAATATTGTTACACGGCATAGGATCAACGGAAGGGAAATCCGTCCGTTGTCTTTTATTTTTACATTCAGATTCCATAAGATCGTGAATGTTATTAGAAAAATGTTGAATAACGGATTGTGATTTATTCCGTATTTGGATTATTTTTAGCCTTAGGCTTGTTGCCTTTCCGGTTAGACGTAGGCATTTTTGAAATGAATGAAATTTTAAATTAAATTAGCTAGGCTAAATTAGTCTTCGATTAGACTCCTAGTTTGGAAAAGTCTTGATAAAGACTGTTTTTGTGGTAGTCTTAATAAAGACTGATTATTTCGAAGAAAAAAAAGCCTTAAAAAAGGCTTATTAAATTCTTAGTCACTCTAATATCTCTCTTTGTATCACTTAGTCACTCTTTGTATAGCCTTGAGAAAGGCTGACTAATTGTTAATCTTTAAAAAGACTGTTAGTGATTCAGGTAGCCTTGAAAAAGACTGAAGCCTTGAATCAATGAAACTCTAGGTAGCCAGAAAAAATTTCCAGGAGCCAAGAGCTATACGCGTGCGGTGCGAACGACTGTTCAACACCGACTGACGAATTCCACAGTAATATTTATGATGGTATGAGTAATATGAGAAAAGCATCATTTCACCACTAGGTAGATTACAACAGTTTTTTTTTTGTTTCCACTCGCAGATTTTGCCGCTTCAAAATTTATACACTAAATGGATTTTCATTCGCGATTACGATCGCTTCACCCAAGCTGAAATTCTCACTCATATTGTACTTCAAGAGAAAAAAACAATGCTGTTTCTCTCATTCTCTATTCAATTAAGCAGAGTAGCTTAGAAGATATTATGAAAGAACCTTTTGCGGGAAAACAATTCAACATTGAATACTGTCGACACATATTCTGTCCAGTAAAAATCTATGAAATTAACACAGGAACAATCTGACATCGCTGACTCGGTCCCTCTATTATTTTTTTGTGTTTTTTTATATTCAATAATACAATTTTATAAGGTTTTCTAACTTTGAAGTAATCCAACGGTTAACCACAAATAATTTTTTATTTCTCTTAAGTTTAGTAATGGTTTTATTTTTTCTGCAGTAAAGGAAATTTGATTTACTCAATCAGAAATTTAACGAATCGAATTCGATCCTATGGAACTGGAAAAAATGAACTCATCAAGACGACTTTGAAAACGATATATACACAAACACCCACAGATAGCCGCAAACCGGTCCCAAGCACCCGTCAATCATCAGTAGCATGTGCTCTTTAATATGATTTCCCGTGTATGGCAACTCAATTTGCCTTCGGACAGAAAACCCTAGCAAATACTTCGCTCCTAATAAACTTCATCCGGCTCCACTTCATTTAGCGTAAATATCATCAGTCCCTTCTAGCTATGCTTCTTCGGTAGCCCAGACAGGACAATAATTGTATCTCTGTACCGTCATCTACCCTTAGCATCAATGATAAAATTTTGTGATTTATAAAATCAAAGAGTTTCCTTCTCCCCGCAATGCATAGCTCGCCGGCGTGCGCCTAAAAACCGAACGGAACAGCTAAAAAGTCACCCTCGTTTTGCCACACAGCGCCAAGGGTGTTTGCCACCCCCGTGAACAAAATATAAATATTAAATGCGATATGGTTTTACATCAAATTGAACGCTCTGTTACGCTCCTGCGTGTTCACCAGAAAGCGACTCCATTTATGCTGATGTGCGATTTATGGTGCGGAATGGAAAACAGTAACATGCTAAAGGCAAAAAAAAACTCCCCCACACCCCTGGTTCTGCCCAGGAAGACAGAAGTAACTCATCAACAAAAGCGGAGAAGCAATTTGTTCGCAACACGACCGATGGTAGCAGGGTGCGATGTCCACGGGCAAGGGGGTTCTCGGAAAGATTGTCTCGGATAAAAAGCATATAACCGAACAATATGACCACGCGGATGCATTAGCTCGAACGTGTGCCGATCATCCTGTTCACCCCACCTCCGATCACAAAATTACAACGTGAATATTACTAATGGTGACGATTATGAGTTTTGGCGCCACTCAACCGTTTTGGGATCGGTCGCTTGTAACGGAAAGAGAAAGCTTTTTCAATTCCAATAAATAACTCCTGTATTGAGAATGCGATAGTATCTAATGCCTTGGTTTATAGTTTAACATCTAAAAACCATTCGGTTCTGCACTAAAAATCACATGAATATTGTAAAAGGTAATATATTGCGTGCTTCTTTCATGACCAGCGGCTACCTAATTTTAGGTCGAAACCTACCCAAAATAAATTTTAGGTAACTAGCATATTACATAACACAGACTAACGAGCGAAGAATATTTAGATGTAATGTAAGGGCGTTTTTCATTGAAAAAAACTGGTGGCGTGGATTGCTCTGGTTTTGCATTTTCGAGCAGAAGTGGCAATGAAACACCGTCAAAATGTTGCATTTCTGCTCGAAAGTGCAAAATCAGAGCAATCTACGCCACCAGTGTTTTTCAATCAAAACCGGCATAAGATTGCCCAAAGTGTTGTCGTGGCAACTTTGGCAATGGCCGCTATCTATTTTTTTACGATCAAGTCAAAGTTTGAAATCAGAAAGAGTAATCGGTTATTTACCCAAAATTTGGGTGGTAGCCAAGTTTTTTTCTCCTACCTAGTTTTGGGTAGCTCATAGAAGAACTCGACAATGAGCGATTTCTCCTCAAAAACAGTAAACTCAATTTTTCAATTTTTTTATCGATGTGTTCAGTACAACTTACAGTATTAAATTGTAAACTGGGACTGGTATAGCGTAATGGGTAAGTCGATACCATTCACCCAGCCTACGTTGATGACCTTAATACAAACCAGACTGTCTTCAATATTGAAACCTCTATAACCGAAGACAAAAAAAGTAAACAAATGGAGCCCAAGAAGAAAACGTAGAAAAAACTACCAGGATCAGCCCCATGGGGTTGTTCGAGCCGTTGATGTGGAACAAGGCAACCAAAATTTCCAATGATTGACATTTTCAATTAATCGTCACACTTTTGAATCCGCAAATGCACAAGAGTCTGCTTAGATTGATCCTTATTAGGAATCAACACCGAACACGTGAACCCAGAATATAGACTCTATTTATCGTGATTTGAATTTGTTTCGTAGCCGACGAAATTACATCAATAGCCCAAATATAAATTAAATGTTTGTACATGCTTGCGATTCGGATATCGATATTTAAGCTTCTCTTCACCAAGCTTGTGTTATTTTTTTAGCGTTTCTCTACCATTACTACCATTTTGCGATTTCGGTTGAAGCGATAAAATATTTCTCATTATCAATCGAGTTCATCTTATACAAATTAGAAATTAGTCTTATGCACTCAAAATTTACCCTGGGGTAGTTGTCAATTTCTCAGGCGAAACGACATAACATGGGATTTCATCCAATCTTGCATGACACATGATCAGAGCATACCAATAAAAGCTTCAAATCGTTTATGGCACATTTTGTCTTGCTGTCTAGCAACAACCTACCTCTAGCAAGCTACGCATAAGACTGAAACGTTAGCTATAATTTCGCTTCTATTTGTAGATTCGCGTGCTTCCAACAGCTTCGCTTTTGCATCGATTGACCAATCAGAGCGATGCTTTCACTTTGATATATCGCTTACTCCTTCAAAACCGTCGACTATGGCAGGGAAATCCGGTATGCCGGCGATTTTTTGCAGACAAAATAGGACACTGCTAGCTATTAATCAACATTTCAATGATATAAAATTAAAAATACATGGCTACGAACATTCAAATCAATACGTAGAAATATTGTCAATCAAATGGTGACATAATATTAATAATTGATACAAAATTGACTGAGCTGTAATTGTTCAAAACCTGACCACATTTCTACGTGTATTTTTCTTGAGTTTCTAGTTTGCACCGCTATATAGAAAACAAAAATGTGTTCCACATTAAAACCAGATTTCTATAAACTTTCAAATCATATTCTAGTGTTCATTTGGAAATGGAAATTTGTCAAATCTTTGTAAATTGTTTTTTTTTGTTACTTCTTGGTGTGTTAGAGCACTAATCGTATTGAAGTCGAACGTTGGTTTTGATACCGAGCTTAAAATAAAGACATAGCATAAAAATTAAGGTTATTTAAAAAAAAAAGAATTTTTCGACTAATTTTATAATTCGTGAAAAAGCATTTAACTTTTATTTTAGTTTACATTTTTTTAGTATCGGAAAAATTTCCTAAAGTTTTTACTCAGACACCTTATTCATACTATTAACATATTTCGAGCTGCAACGATTTGAAAATAGTGTATGCAAAAACTGAGTCCGCCCTTTTTAAAAATTTGTCTTGAGTCAGATCGGCCTCTCTTTACACGCAAAATTTTTGGGTTAATCATACTGTGATTGGGTACAAATTCGCCACCTTTTCAACTACTAATTTTTAAAATTGTTTATTACTGTTTCTTGCCCTAGTTGTTTCAACTTAAACTCAAACAAAATTCTTTCTCTATTACTGCCTGATGCAAGCCGGATGAAAAACAAATTTTTATAATTATTGAATACCTGACAAGTAGTAGTAGAGAATTATACACACTTTTATAAGGGGAACTCCATAAAAAAAATTCGCATAAAATTCGTATTCGAAGCATTGTTTTTTTGCTATACAAGATGTCTTGGAAATGTGGGAACCGTTGAGATCTAGTTGCTAGATAGCATAAAAGCTCAACATAAACTGTTATGCACTGGCAAGTTTAAGACGAAACATAAAGAGAAGTTTAAAAATTTGTTTATCGAGAAAACATTACACAGTGAGGTCTTTTTTTATGCGGATTTCCAAAGTTAAGCGTTTTTTTTTAGTACATTTTAAAGTGACGTGGTTTCTTTATACGAATGTTCAAACTTATACGGTTTTCTTGTTTTGTTTTAGAAATGCACGAAGCGTCGAAATCTGATGTTATCCCGATTTTTTTAAGTCAACTCTCTGACACTTTCGATATTTTTTCAAAAGAACTTTTTTAGATTAAACCAGATTTCGACGTTTCATGCATTTCTAATACATTTGACATAGAAAAAATCAAAACTCCCAGTCCCAGAAACGATTTCTATCATTTTTTTTCTGAAATTACACCATATCTCAACGTTTCATGCATTTCTAGGACATTTTGCATCAAATAAAATTGGCATAAAACTTTTTTTCAGTTTTGCGTTTTTTTACGCGGATTTCCGAAATTACGCAGTCTCAAATTCTCCAAGTCCCAAAGTCGTTTTTTTAGATTACACCATATCTCAACGTTTCTAAAACATTCGAAATTAAAAAAAAATAGATTTAGGCAATCTCAAAAATCAAGTCTCGAACTCGATACGTTGCGAAGCGACTACTGACCGATCGCATCGCACTCACTCTGACATACATGTCATTTTTCTGCTGAACTAGAATGGACGGAGCTCTGCCGCGCGACTTCGTGCGATCTGTCAAGTTTCGCTTCGCGTCGCGTGTCGCTTTCTCTCTTGGTTAACCCTAACCCGGTGGATTTTGTCGACCCGCATCGGTCCGATCATCGGCCCGATTATCGGACCGATTGAGCACGATATGGGGCCGATCGTAGCGCTTCGATCGACCCGTCATCGGACAATTCTGCACCATTCGCATCAACCGCGTCGATCTAAAAAAGCTTTATGTTTTCATTATGTATCGCTAGAGAAACAGAGCGAAGGAATATCAAACAAGGCATTTCCGAGCCAACGTCTCACCGATAGGATGTGAAAGAGTGTTAAACATTTTTTGTTTCGATAATAGAGGCTTTAACCTTGAGGTCATTCGCCTCTTAGGGCCAGAAAAACTCTGGTCCTATGTTCGGGGTTGGAAATCCAGTCCCGATGTATCCCATCCCCTGAGTATCAGACATCCGCTCTCTGCTTAGGTATATCTTCACTCTTTTGTTCTACCGATACACTATGTAAGCTTGAAACGCAATCAAAAGCTTTCGTGCACGATGCGTCCGATGTTCGGATTTACTGGGAAGGTTGGTGTCAGAGTGAAAGCGTCACGCGAAGCGTCTGGACGCGCGTGTGAACTAGTTACATTTGATCAAAGCAAACCAAGCAAACCTGTCAGAGTGAATGCGATGCGAAAACAGTACATCGCTTTGAATCGCTTCGCTTCGGTCCGCGTTCCGCGCTCACTCAATCTCATCTCAAAAAAAATTTGGAAAAAAACGATTTTTCGGCTTTGCGACCTCGTAACTTCGGAAATCCGCGTAGATGAAAAACCGCCAAACTAAAGAAACTTTTTATGCAAAATGTCATAGAAATGTATGAAATGTCGATCTGGTGTAATCTAAAAAAAAAAAATTTTCTAATCGAAAATTTTTTAAATATTTAAAAGTTGACTTCAAAATAATGGGGACAAGCCAGATCTTGACGTTACATGCATTTCTAAGACAAAACAAAATAACCGGAAATCCGTGTAAAAAAGCCGCATTGAAAAAGCGCTTAAAAAAGACCTCAGTGTTATTATGGTAACGAAATCGGTTGCAACTCGGAAACAACTCCTTGAAACTTAGACATACTCATTAAAGTTTAGTCCGGAGTCCAAAAGTGCTCCCAAACACGTTACTGTAGCTTTTCTTCAAAGATCTGTTAACGGAATTCCAAAATAATCGAATATTTTTAATACTGTCTCATTCAGGCAAATATTCCACAATTTATCTTAAGGTTATATTTAATCTCGTTCACAATTGATAAAAAGTTCACCAAAAGAGCACTAAAAAAAATTAATTCACCAAATTCATAGCTCCCTGTCAAAGGGTCAAACATTTTATTGAGTAATATGTTTCTTCAAAAATTTTTCTGTTGAGTACGTCACAAAAAAACAAATTTTTTCGTTAACTTACCCGCCAAACACGTTGGAAGCTCGATCCTTAATTGCAGCGAAGGCAGCCATTTTGTTATTTTTCTTGAACACTGAGACTATTCAAAAGAATCCTTGGTTTTATTCAGCCTTTAATTACACAATTTCCGTTTTAAGGGCATTTCGGAGTGACTTTCGTTGAACTATGCAATTGCAGCGCATAGGTTGTTGGGGTTCTGAAAAACAAAAAAAAAGAAATTGAATTATTCGAACCAACACTGAAAATAGTCATAGGTAAGCGAATGATTAGTTCAGCCGTTCATTGTTTAACCTTTTCTAAACAAAGCTTCAAACAGTTCGCAATCGTATCTCATCCGACACAGTCGCAAATGGTGTACAGTCAAGACTACAGAGGCAAAACATAGTAAACAATAGAATAGTAGTTAGCTAAAGTAGGAATTTCGATCCATGTCGAACCATCGAACCATTAATCTTACCAGTTATCATTTGACATCGATTTATACGAAACTTCGGCCATCGTATTATTACAGCTTCATTAGCATTAACAATTGACTACTCTTAATTTTTTTTTGATTTGACATTTGATTCTCTGGAATGTTAAACTACGAAATATTTTATCCTTCTTTAAGTAATTCTTATGCTCCTTAAAGATTTTGCTCGCAAAAAACATGGTCATTTAGGAGTTAGCCAAATTTTGTGCTAGGGCACATAACCGTTTTTATCACTTTTTACCTTTCGTCTTTGACTCATCATTGCAGAGCAGTTCAAATTGAACTGCTTAGTGCTAAACTCGGCAGTTCAATTTGAACTGCTAAGCAGACGTAAAGTTTCTGCTACTTACAGTATGTTGTTAGTGTTCTGTAAGTAGCAAAAACTTTACGTCTGCTTAGCGGTTCAAATTGAACTGCCGAGTTTAGCACTAAGCAGTTCAATTTGAACTGCTCTGCAATGATGAGTCAAAGACGAAACGTAAAAAGTAATAAAATTATGGACAAAAATGGGTAGCATATCACCAATATGCCGCGTTACATTGCCAAACACGACCAATCGGAAACTGCGTCTCCAAATAAACAACATAATTTTTTTTATCTAAAGTGTTCAATGCAATTTCATGTTTTTTTCATGGTAGTCATAAATGATCGTTTCATATTAAAATTTGTTCAACTTGTCTAAATTTTCAAAGTAGTTCGAGATTTCCCACAATTTTTCAATATAACAAAATCGAACATTTATTTTTCAATCCTTAACTAGAATTTTTCAATTCTGCAAATCCTAAAACGTACTATTTCGCTTCTAGTTTAACCTCAGTTTATTCTCAGTTATCAGTCAGAATCAAAGTAAGGCTCGAAATTCCCCACTTTCCTCTACGATTTAAAAATTATCAAATTCGAGTAACAATTGCGATGAAAACTGCGAAAAATCTACCGCAGAGACGGGACTCGAACCCACAGCTAGCTTCCTGACTTCCCCGGGTTCGAGTTCCGTCTCTGCGGTAGTTTTTTCGCATTTTTGCCTTTCTCATATAGAAAGGTTATGCAATCACTTGAAAACCGAGTAGTAAAAATATACCATTCGACTCAGTTCATTGAGCTGAGCAATGTCTGTCTGTGTGTGTGTGTGTGTGTGTGTGTGTGTGTGTGTGTGTGTGTGTGTGTGTGTGTGTGTGTGTGTGTGTGTGTGTGTGTGTGTGTGTGTGTGTGTGTGTATGTGTATGTGTATGTGTGTGTATGTGTGTGTATGTGTCAAATATATTTTCTCGAAGATGGCTGAACCGATTTCAACAAACTTAGATTCAAATTAAAGGTCTCATGGTCCCATACGGAATTCCTGAATTTCATCCGGGTCCGAGTTATAGGGTAAAGTGTGTTCAATATTGTACACCGTCACTTAAACCAACGAAGCAAAAAAACGTAAAAAAATTTCTAAACTGGTTTCAAAACTACACTAATCGATAGTCATTATCAGTAGGCAACTAAACAAACCGATTCCGGCTGTCCTGGCTCCCGGTATCCGGTTCCGGAAGCACCGGAAATAGTGGTCTTATATACCAAAATGGATCTCACTCACTTTTCTCGGGGATGGTTTGACCTAACTTAAAAATTATATTATTGAATAAAAAAAATCGTTAACTAATGCACTCTTTTCAAAGTTTATTTATTTATTATTGCATTGAACAAATGTAGATAATTCACTATGTTAACTTATATACTAAGCATTATTTTTATTGTTCAACTGTAATTTCAACAGATTGATTTACATACTGAATTCTATTACATCACAATATTGATTGTTATAACCAGTCACGTACCCAGAGGGGGCCCAAGGGGCTCTAGCCCCTCCCAAAATCAGAAATAGAAACGAGAAAAAAGTTTGAAAATTATTATGGGGTCATCAATCCTGTATATTACACTGTGAGATAGAAATTTTGAGAGTTATGTGATGATCAAATCTCCACTGTCGATAAAGCACGCAGCGGCAGGCCCTACGAAGCAGAACAAAGGCAAACCCACATCAAATGAAGAATGAAACCTGGGTAAAAATGACAATAATTTATTTATTTATTTATTTATTTGCGCAAGCATGCCTTATTTAACTAAAATTCTTCGGATGAGAAAGATATCCTCCCGCTGGATCCCGCATGTACATATTTAGAACTAGAAAGACGAACGCAAGCGCACTTCTTATTCTTGTTTGGCTGTACCCATTATAAAACGTCAGAGAACAGAATGACAACAGACGAAACGAGTACCTCGAAAAGCGTCTCAATGGGACAGAAAAAATCACTGTGTCGGTTTTCTGGGGTCGGCATAGTACACTGAGGTCTCTTTTTACACGGGGGTTACGTACCGTGTGAAAAAAATCCGTGTAAAAGAAAACCGTGTTAACTGCGGAAACCGTGCAAAAAAAACCGCGTGGAAAATTTGACGTTATAATTCCAAAAACCGCAGATTTGATTATTTGTTCGTTTTGTTTTGGATGAAATATAACTTTTGATCATTTGAAGGGGAGAAAAGATTATTTTTTATCCCCCAAATTTATGCAAGGTGCACATAACTGTGAAAATGTAACTTTTTTTTCCCAATAAAAACGGAAATCTAAAAAACAGCCTGAGGTTACGAGAAGGGTCCAGTCATACTTGATATAACACATTGGATGACAAATTAAAATTAGAACAATTAGGAAACGCGTTGTACGATAAGCAAATTATTCTGAATGGCTCATGCCTTCTGTATATTGCATTCAGTTTTCAAAAGAACGATAATACGTACAATTAGAACCCATAAACACTTTCACTACAAAAAAGCTTGAGAATAAGTTCTATTCAATTCCGAAGGTGCGATGTGTAGTAAACACTAACGATCTTAACAGTAATTCTCAACTAAACTGAGAGGGAAGACATGGATATTGGGTGAAGATCTATGCACGCAGCGACAGAATCAAAGGGGAAGAATTCATAGAGATGAATATAGATCAAATTAGAAAAGTTATTACTATGTGTCATGCTGAAGAAACTCATTTCATCGGCGTAAATCATAATACTACTAGAGTTATATCATTCAAATGGGTATAAAATACTGTACTGCTCGATATGATGAAGAGTTGAAGAGATTAGTAAATCCGACTAGTTCATCAACGCTACGAAATTCTCGATGATATCAATGACGATGCTGACATCATACACCACAACTGACCAGGAGAGGCGTTGTCGTGTAATTTACAACAGGGATTCAAGATCTAAAGACTGATTCATCATTTTATGGAACGACAGTCAATGATCCCGTGAACTGTTAAATGAATGATTTTAGTTAACTTCCAAACTTTAAATTTGCTCTCATAATCGTTTTCTTACAGATAACCTGTTCCCTTTTTTAAATTTTTTCTCAAAAAACAAATGACAATGCTTTTTAAACTCTCATCAGAAACCGTGTTAATTGCGAAAACCGTGTAAATAAAAACCGTGTTAATTCCGGAATCCGTGTAAAAAAGCCGTGTATAAAAAAACCGTGCGAAAAAAAACCGTGTAAAAACATACCGTAGTGTATACTTTTGAAGCTACATCAAATCAGAAAAAAGCCAGTATTAGCGTACATTAATGAAGCGATTGAAGACCGAAATCGTTGTAAAATGGCCTTACATGAAGCACATGAGCTCCGCTACCATGGTTAAAAACAACGATTTAGGTTTCAATTACTTGGGCATCACCCTCGTTCGCCTGATTTGGCTTCCTCGTACAATTGTCTGTGCTCAAACGTTAATTTATCTCTAAGAAATTTATGTAAGTTTCGTTTTGGAATTTCAGACCACTACTTCCGGTACCTGAATCCGAAACCAGTGTAGCTAAAGTAAATTTGTATGACCATCTACTAACATGACCTATAAATTTAGAAGATGTTTCCGTTCTCCACGAATCGACTATGCTACTCTATGCAGTGAGTTGTCATTTAAAGTAGGAATGTAAATAATCTCAGAATATATGGCATCATCACAAGTCTTGTGGATTGTTGTGCTATATAAATATTTAGAAGGTCTTAGACATGTGTTACAGAAATAACATGACAGTAAACGTAAAGAAATGCAATACAATAACCTTCTCTCGGGCATAATCACAAATTTTATTTGAATAATCCATAATGATAGTTCCAGTTGGAAAGTTCAAAGTGTCTGTTAAAAAACATAAGTAATCTTCAGTAACATTATTTTTTTATCAGAGGGCCCCTCCCGAAATGAAATCCTGGGTACGGGCCTGGTTATAATGCATCATTTGATTAATAAGAACATTTTTACCTACACTCAAATAAAAATGCACGTTCGATTCACTTGAAAAATCACGTAAACTGGTTTCAAATGTCAAATTGAATGGTTTACGTGACGAAATTGAATGTTACACGAACATCCCCTAAAATGAATAGAGTCATCACATAAGATTTACGTGAATTGACCAAACGTCAAACAATCTACGTGAATTTCCAGTGTGAAAAACTGGATTTTGAAAATGGCGAACCGTGCCCCTCAAAGTGTGAGTAGTGTAAATATTTGCGAGAAATGTTATTTAATTACAATTTTTTACTACATCGACCGGACCATTCCAGTATGAAAGTTTCCATGTGTTCGACTGGACCGAGTGCCTGCGTAAGTCCGGAAGTGTGCCCGCTCCTGTCGAATGCTTCAAACTGGCCTTTGGTCCACCGAAAAACGAGTTCAGAATCGGTATGAAGCTAGAGATACTGGACCCATGTAACGCGAACTCAACCTGCATCGGTAGTGTTGTGTTAGTTCTCGGATCTCGACTTCAGCTTCGGTTGGATGGCAGTGACAACAAAACGATTTCTGGAGGCTGGTCGATTCGAGATCCCGAGACGTTATTAGTTGCTTTTTATTTTCAACCATTAAAATTTTATGCTAATTTTCTGAAATAAAGATTTTATTTTTCATGACATTTTTCATTTCCTAGATTTATATAAAAATCTGAAATCTCCCTTTTGACTTCAACCAGTATATAAAGTAGTAATTCTCTTGTATCTAAATTTTATATGAACTAATAGGTAAATGTGATATGAGCAGTACATTATATTTTACCTATGAAACACGTAGCTTTTACTGGATTATGCATTAAACAGTTTTTAAATGCCAGTCAATTAAAACCTACGTGAAAAGTAGGGTGGAAAATATTCACATAACTTTTCACGTAACTATAACATGATTATTATTTTGAGTGTAATTTTTTTCTAAAAGACTAAAGACTAAAGACTTGTTCTAAAGTCTTGAGTAACAAGTAAGTGCTTGAAAAGGATTTGTAAAAATAATGTTGCAAATTAGATGCATTGCAACAAAATAATATCGGTTATAAGGTAAACGACGAGGTGCACAGTGTAAGGAGTGTATCGAAAATAAGCTATCCACATACATTTGTGTTGTACGCATGTATTTGTGATGGTTTTTTTATGCTCAGATCACAGCAGGCTGTGCATTTGGCTGTCAGCTTTCGTTTGTTTACTTGTTTGTGCGGTTGAAATTCTGCGTTTTCAAAATGTCGCGTATTGAAAAGGAAGTGAAAATTAAGGTTCCGGACACATGGCTAAGTGAGAAGGGTATTACTATGCGAAAATTGACGAAGCGGTTTGGAATTCATCATTCCAGTGTTAAAACCATCATTAATGAGTTTGGGGAACACCATTATTTGGATGAGCTACCAGGAAGAGGCAGAAAACCCGGTTCTTCCAAACCGAAACTGGACCAGAAAGTGGTATCTCTAATCATGAAAAACAAATCATTGTCAATACGTGATTTGACCAAAAAAATCAGGAACGAATGTCGGAATGATACAGCGTATCAAGAGGCGAAATCACCTTAAGACCTACAAGAAAAATCTCGAAACAAAGTGTGGAACAGAAGAAGCGAGCAGTAACAAGGACCCGGAAATTGTATTCGCGTCTATCGATCTGATTGTCTCCAGAAGAGATTGCTGCCTTTACATAAGAAGCATAGTACACCTCCACTGTTTTGGCCGGACTTAGCGTCGGCTCACTATGTAAAAAACCACTCTTAATTGGCTTGCGGAAAAGGGTATAAATTTCGAGAGAAAAATATCAATCCACCAAATTGCTTCGACCCATCGAACGTTACTGGGCAATCGTAGAGAGGGTCTTCAAAAAGATTGGTAAAGCAGCGTGAACATGCAGGAGTTCAAAAAAATTTGGGCTCAAGCGTCCAAAAAATGTGATGCAACACTTGTCCGGAACTTGATGAAGAGCGTTCGACCAAAAAATTCGTGAAGGAATAAATTAAATTTCGTCAGTTATTCCTTCACGAATTTTTGAACTTTCGTCAGTTCGAGTTTTCATTATGCTCAAGTTTAATCTCGTACAATGAAGGATCAATTTTTAGTTTGAATAAAATATCGTTTTTCATCATAATTTGAGAGAAAATTTGTGGATGCTTATTTTCCTATTTTGAATGTAAATAAAATGTTTCGATTTTAGCACGGCTCGTTTTGGGCAACCTAATCGTTCGAACATGACATATGTATTAGAAAAAATGGCAATATTTCCAAATTCAAAACATTTTCATATTCACAATGATTTATACTGCTTACAACAATGATTGCTGGTAGAACACAACTTCTTACACCCTTATACCATTCGAAGAAGTTCGTAGGGATAAGCGAATGTGTGTGTGAAAAATAATTTCAATAATTTTTCTCTAAGATGACTCAACTGATTTCTACAAACTTAGGCTCACATGAATGCTCCCATTTAAGGTTTCTGATTTTCATTTGGGTTTGACTTCTGGTTCCGGAACTACAGGTTGATAAATGTAATGTTAATAAAAATCAAAAGGTCTTAAGCTCACATAAAAACTGACTGTTTTTAAATCAGATCCGACTTCCGGTTCAGGAGATACAGGGCGATAGTGTAAAAATTTCGCATAAATTTATCGGTTTTATCGGGATCACGGGTTTTAAGAACCAAATAAACTTATTTCAGTTCTATCAGTATTCGGAAGGTACTCAAAAACGGAAATGTGGAACGCACGACGCTTTCTCTAGATTGGTTACACTGATTTCGAATCTAATGAAATGTTTAACAATCCATTTGGCGAATTTAACTTACTTCGGCTACACCGACTTCTGAATTCCGTTTTTGAAAGCATCAGGAAAAGATAAGCTAAAAGAAGGCCGAAACGAATTTAAAAAACAATCATTCAAATTACAATAAATTTATGGATAAAATTGATGAATTTTATCCGATTCCGACTTCCAATTTTGAAATTATAGGGTGCTGAGTGTTTAAAATTCGAACCGTCATAGAAGATGACAATACCAAAAAATCTTCAAAGTTGAACTCAAAACTATTTAAATTGACTCGTCATACTAATTCATGGACATACGAACTATTTTGGGTTATGCTGTTCTCTGAATATAGTTTCTAGAAGTACAATAAATAATGACAAAAACTTTATAGAGGAACTCCCTTCTACATTTCATGGAATGCTTAATCGATTGTTACACGTTTGCAATAAAAGGAATAATTTTAAGGTTTCACACAATTTCTGTCTTAGATTCGTTGTGCAGTTTCAAAATTACAAGGTAATGAGTGGTTGAAATTTCAAATTGTCATTCATAACGACGATCATAAAATAATTTCATGAAAATTAAAACCATCAAAGAATATTCACGCAAAAAAACACATGCGGATTGATAAAAAAGATATCATCTCTCTGCTAGGTGGATTAAGCACGTTTTACAAATAGCAATAAGTTCACATTTGCTTAGCGGTTTATGTTGAACCACTAAGTGACTGTAGCAGTGCAATATGAGCTGTTAATGCACTGAGGAGTTGAAGACGAAATATACAAAAAAAAGGAAATAATTATGTGCACTGAGCACCCATAGGTATCCATCCGGAACCAAAATCTCTGAATAAATCAAATTAACGTCAATGCAACATCCAGAACGTTAATATTTACTTATAAAGATTATGGTGTTTATATGAACTGACTTCAATGAACTTCAATGACCCTGGAGCGAAGTTAATCATAAGCCATTCCAGTTTTTTTTGAGTATAAAGAAAGAAATAAAAAATCGGAATTTATATAAAAATCATTTTAATTTTGAATTTCATCTAATTTTAGAAACTTTTGAAATTTTATTGACATTCTTCTTTATTTAGCTCTGCGAAACAACTTTTCCAATTAAATAATTATATTTCGATTAATATTAAATTAGGTCAATTTTCAACAATTTTGTAGGAATACTTAACATTTTCAATGAGGTTACATAACATATATCCAACTTTACACGTGAAACAAAATCCTCATAAAACGAAAGTTTATTTCTCTGGAAACGTAATTTCTAGAAAAAGTAATTCTGTTTTATTAACCCTTAATCAATTTCATCAGCAACAGACAATGTGTAACACTTTTCCAATACATTTACCAGGGCAGCCATGTTGGCGACTGCTCATTGGTTATATAAAATGGATTCTCCCATCGTAGTAACAAGTGAACAAGTCCATTTCAGCTATTATACAAACAAGTTCATCTTGGAAAATTAGAATCTTTTTGATGACGATTATATGATTCGTCAGTAAAAATGCAGTTTAGGTGGTTAAAGCCTTTTTTGTTTTTTTGGGGAATGTAGAACTTTTGAAAATAAAAATGATGATGAGATGCGCATGATCATGCAACGTACAATACAATGTCATTATGTAACAACTGAATTTTAATGATTTCCATATTTATTTTACACTACTGCATCATAAAGTGTCGCAGTCGCAATACTGATAGTAATCTAATTTTCCAAATATAATTTCTAGCATCGAATAATGCAGTAGCATACAATTTGAATTTTCGGAGACAGTTGCCATGCGCCATGCCCTCTTGAGATTTAAATTTGTCGTTACATAATTCGGCAGTTATAAGATTTTTCTAACAAAAAAAAGTGTTTCAACTCACAATTTACTGAACTGGAATAATCCTTACTGGGTTGTGATATATGAACTTTATATGGACAAACAGGTTACATTTACTTTTCTTTTTGTACAATCACCTAGAATTAATTTTCATATTTCTCCGAGACTTATGTCACTAAACACTGTAACCGAAAACACGATTTTCGAAGAATTTTGTGGAGTATTTAATGGATCTCAGCTCTGCAAAACTTTTCCATGTACGCCAGAAACTGGTTTTCGAACACTAAAATCACTCCCGCAATCCACTGAGCTGGTGCGAAAATTCCAGAATTATCCACCCATTTCCAGCCAGTAATCACCAATCGGTCGTTCCGAACACCTATCCGTATGCACGGTAAGCACTTCTTTTCACCCGGGGTCCCAATAGTCCCTAGCTATCCCAGAGGACCTTGCGAGCCCCAGCTGCAGCTGCTGCTATCCAAAGCGACGGTTCTCTCCGGGCCCACTGCGAAACCATTCACGATTTCCCGCACCGAACAGAACGGCAGTCGACTTTCGTCTGTCGGGCAGGCTCACTTTTCGACGGTATCCTGTCTTGTCCTGTCCCGTCTATCTCTCGCCCGTCACAGCGGGTGCAGGAATTTTCCTTCGGCAGTAAGTGCGTACTCTCGCTCTCACGTGGCCAATTTCGCGTTTCGGTGCTGTATTAGTGTCGGCCAGGACATGCGCAACCGGAGTCTTTCAACAGTTCAACGTCAAACGGATGACTGTGTTGAAGTTCGCTTTGCTTGTGTTGTGGAAAAATCCCCAACCACCCACCAGAGGCGACGTTCCGTAGGTCGGGTCTTCCAAAATCACTGCTCTCGTGCAGAATGCCCGGATGGCAACTGTTTATAATTTTCTATATAATTTACAGTCTCGTCCAATCGGTAGCACGTAAAGGTGGAGCTCTCCGAGTTCGGGTATCCTAGGCAGCCTTATGTACCCCACACTATTCACCAACCACCCCCACTCGGGGCAACGGAACACAGGCGGAAATGTGGGGCAACGTTGGTTGCGTCGAGCAGGTGATATGAGTTTCATTGTATCCACCAGTTGGTAGCATTCGGTGGCAAAAGGCGCCATTAATGGATCCACTGAAGGGTGCTCAGATGGTGGAACGATGCAGAATGGTTACATGCAAATTATCAGCGACGGATGCGTTCATTTCCATTTTCTGTCTGGGGATTAAAATAAACACCGTGCGCATCGTTGACGGGTGAATCCGATTCCAACCCTGTTCAAATGGTAAGGAATGGGGATGGAGTAGACCGAAAATAGTAAAAGATCTGAATTTATTTAGCTGCAGAACATTGTGGGAAGATGCGAGATCTTTGAGAATTTTGTGAAAAATCGATCGAACAGAAGACAGACACAGTTCGAATGAAATTTAACGGGAGGAAAGTGCAAGATTTGTAATTGAACTCTTACTAAGTATGCAAAGAGTAACATTTTAGTAGAACGCAATAACTATTTGAGACGGTCTAAGATACGAACTATAAAAATTCAGATGACCTTATTACATTTCAAGTTAGCAAAATCTACCGTATTTTTTTCGGCACAATATTAAAAAATTATGGAAATTTATTTCTTATAATATACATTTCAAAACGCGTCACATCTTACACTTCAATTAGACTGAATTCAGCTTCGAATCTGATTTATCGTTTTATTTCAATTTTCACAAAATGTGAAGTTTGGTCAGCACTTCGGTTGCTCAAACGTCAATTCACCCTGTTGAACTGCAGTAAAGATATAAGCGGTTCTAAATAACTACCTTGTGAAAATTTCTGATAACATGCAAACTTATCAGATTCACAATCACTAACATGTCGTGCAAAAAAAATCACAAAGTTGACAAAGAAAACAAAACTTTTGCTTAATTTAAATTCTATTCATCTCTTTGAAAAGCAGCACAACTTTCCTACCATGATCTAGTCTTAAAAAACGCTTCAGCTTCAGTAATGACCTTTTCAAGCGATTTTTTTCTAGCAAGCTTCTTTTTCTAATCTGAAAAGAGAAAATAATCATTTAGGGGTTATCCTAAGTTTGTGCTTTGGGCACATAACCGTTTTTACTTTTCTTTACGTTTCTTCTGAATCGGCCAGTATTAGTCGAAAAGGACGTTTTCGTTTTGCACGTCAGAAAAGACATGGCACTTCGGTGCCAATTGAAAAAGTGTTTTGCAAATAGCATTAACTTTACGTCTGCTTAGCGGTTCAATTTGAACTGCTCTGCACTGACGAGTCTAAGACGAAACGTAAAGAAAAGAAAATAATCGCTGGGGGCCTTATCTGGCCAATATGACAGATGCAGTAGCAATTCGAATATAAATTCAACTGTTTGGCACTGTGACACTATGAAGTTAGATCAGCTGTATGAAAACGCGACTCCCACTTTGCAAACAATTTTTGACGTAGGACAACGTCTTTTTTACCTTATTCGAGTTTGATTCTTTACTTTACTCCAGAGTTGATTCCTTAAGGTGAAATGTAGCGTCATAAAATGCGCGCAAAATTTTATCCTCTTCAGTTGAACGAACCGTCGCACAAAGCGTACCAAGAAAAACGGACACATAGAAACAAGAACTTTTTTCAATGATTGAGCGCAGTGGGCTTACCTCTCGTTATATTGGCTTGTAAAAAAGACTGGACGTAATAGATTTTTGAATTCTTTACACTTTGAATATATGCTAATTCAAACATTATTGTTAGTGATTACTCTTACACTAGAGCTATAAATCATAAGTAATTATGAATGATTAACATGAGGTTATATGTATATGTATTGACTAACCTGCTAACCGTGTATATGCCTGAGTTTAGTAGCAAGCATGGATTCTCCTTCAAAAGAACGATTGAAGACAAGAGAACATTCAAGTATTTTCGATATCTTTGCCAGTCGTTCACCAGGCCCTTCCCGCCGATGAGATAGAATTTACGTAAAAGTATTCACCATTAACTTTTTTCAGAATTATATAGCATGATGAGTCTAGAAATGTCTGTTTCAACGATAACGAACCGAAGACCAAACAGCCTCTGGCCTCCGGTGCCAGAAATCATCAATAGTTTAATAATTTCTCAGATTACATTATTGGAATACATTCCAATTATAACTAATTGTTCATCATACCATGCAGTTAAAATTATTTAGGGAATCTTTTCTCAAGCACATATTTGGGACACGAAATTGAATATAAAGTTATTTCGTAGTTCCTTATTATTCAATCGATTTTGAAAGCAAAATCAAGCGTTGATTCATTGTATTCATAATAATTGAAAAACCAATGAATTCCACTAAGTTTTCCATGATGACTGGCTCGAAGCTGACCCTCAATGTTTATCACTTTGTTTGTATATCAGGTTAATGAACGATAATACTTGGCTTGTATTCATTTCATTCAGTAGCTTGTCAATGTTAAAGTTTTAGTTTTGCTATAAAAATTGCTATAATCTAAAATATTACCTGTTTTAAGATATTACACAGCCAAGCATTATTGCTTCAGCAACATCAATGCAGCAACATCAACAGAGCAGACATTATTAGCATTATAAATGACAGCTACTTAGAAAATAAACAATTTTTTACAATACCCATTTTATTATATTCAACTCGTTTTTATTTCAACACAAAGCCCATTGCTGCATAAATTCGCGTCATAATTTTATATGTAATTTTTGCTCACGATATAATGCCACCGTGCATTTCTCACACCACCTCAATACGAAACAGCAGCGCGCAAACAATAAAAAAATGTGGAAAAGTTTATGTAAACTTTTTCAAATTTCGGTTGTTTTAGCTAAAATTTTATAATTTTGAGTTTTTTTTCCATAAATACGTTTATTTCTTAAGGCAATTTACATAAGTTTTTCTTCGCCGTATCATCACTTTTACATAGAATTCTTAACCTAATATAATACTAATATAGTCACAGCGATTTGAGTTTAATAAAACATATTCCTCTTATTTTTTTAAATATCATATCAGCTATTTCGTTATTTATTATTAAATCTACTTAAGAACATTATTTGAACCAAGCGATTAACTGTTATAAATTAAAAAATAAGCTGAAATTTTTATACATTTTGTTGTTGATTTCGTAACCTATTTTGAGTTTGTTTGTATCAGCACATAATTTTTATGAAAAATTTTGCTATTGGATGAACTAATGGACGCAGTAGGAGTCAGAACTAACCCTCAAAAGGGTCAATTATTTAATTGAAACTTCAATTGTCTTTATGAAATGATAAAGAAGTTTCATGTAAGAAAGGTCACGACAAGCAAGAATGTCACGAACTGGGACATTGGATAGTCTACCTTGGGTACGCAAGGAATTTATTAGTTTAGATCTGACATCACGATACTCCACGCATGTCCAAACGACATGATCAATATCGCGATAGCCTTTGCCACAAGCACAATGATTAGTTTCGGAAAGTCCAATTCGAAGGAGATGTGCATCTAACGTGTAGTGATTGGACATGAGTCTGGACATCAAACGAATGAAGTCCCTACTCACATCCAGCCCCTTGAACCATGCCTTTGTCGATATTTTAGGAATAATTGAGTGCATCCACCGACCCAGATCATCTCTATCCCAAGAAGCTTGCCAGTTGGCAAGTGTTCTTTGGCGAATCGCGCTATAAAATTCGTTGAAAGCAATCGGTCGCTCATAAATTTCACCTTCAATAGCACCACGTTTGGCAAAACTATCAGCTCTTTCATTGCCTGGAATGGAGCAATGAGCCGGGACCCAAACTATTGTGATTTGATAATTATTATTCAATATGTCGTTCAGACACTGTTTTATTTTGCCCAAGAAAAACGGTTCATTTTTGTCAGCAGCGTTTGAGCGAATGGCTTCAATTGCACAAAAAGAATACTGTAGCAACCACCGTGACTTGAACCGAGAATCATTGGATCGCAAGTTCGTCCGATAATCGACTGAGCCACAGAAGCATGCTATAATTTTGAGTTGCATTTCCAGATTCTTTGTGAAATTCTGCTACAAACACTACTTTTCAGTTCTAAAATCTTCCCCGTGGGACGGAATAGTAACCGTTTGTACATTTCAAAAACCAATTACGCCTCGGCAAAGCAATATTTCAAAATTCTAAGAATACTTTGTTATGATAAATTTGATTTCGAAAACTTGAGTGTTTTTGGTTTTTCGAAAATCGGTCTAGTTTTTGAATAATTGATCAAAAACGCGATTTTCGCATTCCGCTACATTTCACCTTAATAACTTTCTCCCTGTTTGAGTATTGTCTTTCAATAAACGTTTATTACTAAACGGGTGTTGAAAAAGTGATAAAATTGGTGATTAAAGGTTTTTTCTTTTGTGTTAAATCAACCGAGTCTTTAAATATGCACTGTAGCTCGTTTGTTGGTTTGCTAGTTTTCAGTATAAGTTAACCCGCGAACGGATACACATCGAGTGCGCAGATCGCCATCTACATCAAGCGAGTAAAACTGCATCCAGCATTATCGTATCCGTACTGTATTTCACAGTATTGTACTGTATTTTTGATCCAAATACTGCGTACTGTTTTTGCCTTTCTCATATCGAAAGGCTATACAATCACTGCAAAAGTCGACTTTTGAACCGAGGCCTGGAGGGCCGAATGTCATTTACCATACGACGTAGCTCGATGAACTGAGAAATGTCTGTGTGTAATACTCTCACTCACTTTTTTCGAAGATGGCTGAACCTATTTTCACAAACTTAGATTCAAATGAAAGGTCCCATACAAAGTCCCTGGATATCATTTGAATGCGACTACCGCTTCCGAAATTACAGGATGATATGCACCAAAAATGTGAAATAATGTCAATCACTTTGCTCGTAGTTGGCTGAACCGATTTCCACAAACTTAGATTCAAATGAAAGGTCTTAAGATACCAAAGAAATATTCCAATTTTCATTCGGCTTAAACCCCTGCTTCCGGAGGTAGGGTGCTTAGTGTACAAATGTCAGTTTCAAGAATTTTTTTCATAAGCTACCTCTTTATATTTGCCAGTTAATTTCTCTAGTTTGCAGAGCATGAGAGTCGGTAACCAAATAAACTATTGATAATCTCCTAAAAGATCTGCCGAATTTTATTCAAGTCCGACTACCGCTACTTTTTTCCAAAATTCTTATCTTCATAGATAATAGAAAATAAATTATTAGTGTATGATTGAATGAACCGAATTTCACTATGCCTATATCAAGCTTTTGATTGCGGAAGTACCAACAATAGTAATGAAATGTAATAAAATGTAGCTCACTTCACTTTCTCACATATGATTGAATAGATTTTTACTAACTTAAATTCAAATGTAGTACATCAATGTAGTTTAAATTGTACTATTTCGGGGAATTTCTGCTGTAATATACAGGAGAAAACGAAAATAAGAAAGGCATCATTACACCACTAGGTGGATTAAAACAGGTTTTTACCTTTGAATTTACTGTATTATCAAAACGTGCAATATTCAAATTCATTCATAAATTAAAAAATTCACATTTAATTTTTAGACTTCTAAATTTAAGTTGGGAATTAATATGACATCAATTCCACTAACTTAATTGTCAAACTCGTCTCGAAAATACAAATTGTACAGCGAATTGAAAGAATATTCCTAAACCGAATTTAAGAATTCTAAAATATATATTATCCATGTAAATTCATGAGGATTGGTAATATATTATTCACTTATAAACTGATACGATATGCACTTCACAAACTTCCTATAAGCCATTTCTATAAGCCATTTCCAATTCCATATAAAAACATCTTGTTGAACATGTTTGAATATTATTCAGTTCTTTTATAAAATGATTTAATAATACTTTTTTTTATTCGATTGTAGAAAATTTAACCTTAAGATCATTCACCTATTTATGACAGAAAAACTTTCTGAACCTACGTTCGGGGTTGGGAATCGAACCCAAATGAGCTGCATGAAAGGCATCGACCAACCCATCAAGTTACACCCACCCCCATAATACAATAATCAGCTAGGTGACAATGCATGTCATCATGCCAAAAATTTTTATGTGTAGCAAAGAATGAACAATTTAGCAATTGTCGAGAAAACCAATTATACGAGCATTTTGGTGATAACTTGAACGACTGCATTGACTGTTTTGAACAACATGCACAAATGCGTCTTCCTCATATTAGTCAATGAAAAATACTCATGTTTTATAAGCAAACATGGTTAGTGTCTGTTTTACTAGCGAACAGAACATGTCGGAAGCACACTGCATTCAACCACTGAAAATATTCCGTATTTCTATGTGTCAGTTTCCCGGGTAGATGTAAATAACAAACAAAGATCAAAATAAGAACAAATTTTACCATCATATCTTGTCTTTGTTAAATACATCAAGAGATATTTGCGATTAAGTTCTACCCATTCTTGTACAAGGTCAATTTAGCAAAAGAGCCTCACAGTAAGTAGTACTCGCTACAAAATTAATACATAATTTTAAATTTTTAACGCATCAAATTTCGATTTGCTGCAATACAAAACCTTCGAAAGAACATTGACAACACGTAGCGAATGTAAATACATGCAAACATGTCATTTTCTCCCATTTTTATCATGTTTTTTTCATTATTCGTTCTTGTTCAGTGCGCGTCATAACAATTCTGCTAAATTGTCTCCATCAAAAAGAAAAAAATACACTAAATCATAATAATCGTCAACAATATTCGTTTCTCGAAAAATAACTGTAAATTTTTGAGCAAAAAATGTTTGATGATTGATTTGTGCATTTTTTAGTTTGTATTGAATCAAAAAATACCTAAAAAAGGGAAATAAAACTGGGAAACTTTTGAGATTATGAAAATACATCATCTGATAATTATTCGCTTTCGTTTTATATTTACTATTGTTGGTTAAAACGCGTACTGCAATATGTACTGTGTTTCAAAGTCGAAGTACTGTATTTTTTATTTTTAAGCAAAATGTACAAAGAAAGAAACAATGAAATTTACACGATATATAAATTAGTAGTAACATGCACTCTTAGAAAAAACGAAATTTGCGCTTGGCGTAAATTCAAGCATGCCGTAATTTCTTCGGTGATGACACAATATTACATCTTCTAACATGTAAAAATAAATTTTGCATCTGTATCGATGTAAGCTTCAGCTAAATTTACTGTGAAATTAATGATATGACTTATCTTTACATGCTTTCAATTGTGAAAGTAAGTGAATCACGACGCTCCTTTTATGTGTATCTATAAGCAAAGTCTTGGTATTACATTCCTTTTGTGGAATTTGACCTTCTGTTTCAACAGACTTCGCAGCCGATTCTTAGTGTACAGAATCATGGCATGGCATGTCTAGTACTACGATCCTACTGGCACTATGAATCCTTCCAGGTCGGGGCTCGAACATATGACAACTGGCTTTTAAGACCAGCGTCCTATGTATTGAACCGCCAACCCGGGACAATGTGAATCTATAGAGATGTGAACTTTTCTAACTGTGTGGAATAGCTATGGGTTGAGTCGAAAATTTGATTTAAAACCTTCATCGATGCAAAACTGAATTGGATTGCATTGATTTTTCAATGAATATAACTGTATATTTCAATGAACGCTTAGTTTTACGATTAATGTGTATTGAAACGTACAGAATTTTAAAGTAACTTTCTGTTTAATTGCCTGCTCCAAATAAGTGCATGAAAATAGATGTAACTTCACAAAATATTTTTAACTGTGTACTGTTTTTCGTCAAAAAAATATACGAGCGTTATTCATGACCAAAACGTGATTAATCCACCTAGCAGTGAGATGATACCTTTTTTTATCAATACGCATGTGTTTTTGCATGGATATTCTTAGGTGTTTTAGTTCTCATGACATTATTTTAATTATCGTCCTTTAAAACGGCAAATTGAGATTTCAATCACTCATTACCCTGTAATGCCGAAACTGCAAAACATATCGAATTTCATTCTTAGTGTGTGACAATCGATTGAACATTCCATGAGATGTCGAAGTAAGTTCCACTTTAGAGTTTTTCGTCATTATTTATGGTACTTCTAGAGCCGGTATTCAGGAATTAGCATAGCCCAAAATGATTGGAATGGCCATAAATTATTACGCCAAACAATTTACATGAAATTTATAAACTCATCATCTGTAATTCCAGAATCGGATAAAATTCACCAATTTTGTATGGGACCTTAAGTCCTGTAATATTTGTTTTTGAAGTTCGATTTGGTCTTTTTTGAGAAAATGATTGAGCTTTGAGAATCGATTCGATACTGGAACCGGAATTCTAAAATCGGTGTAGCCGAAATCAGTTAAATTCACCTGAGGAGTGTGTAGACATCTTTGAGAAATTGTAGTGCGAATTAAAATTTGGGGGTACATTCCGAATCCAAAAACGGATACCGCTCAAACTGAAATAAATTTATTTGGTAATCGACTATCCAAATCTGCAAACCCGATAAACCTGATTAATTTATGTGAAATGGACATTTTTATACTAATCACCCTGCATTTTCTAAACCAGAAGTCGGATCTGACTAAAAAGTAAGAGGTTTTATAGGATTTTAAGACCTCTCATTTGAATCATAGATGATTCTTAGATTTCATTTGAATCTTAGATCGGTTCAGCCATCTACGAGGAAAATTAATTGCATTATTTTAATTTCGTTTCACATATCATCCTGTGGTTCCGCAATCAGAAGTCGGATCCAAACGTAATTCAGGAACCTTGTTTGGGAGTATACGACTTTTCATATGAATCTGAGTTTGTAGAAAACGGTTTAACCATCTCCGAGAAAATTGAGTGAAATTATTTGTCACACACGCATTTGCTGATCTCGACGAACTGAGTCGTATGGTATATGGAAGTCATGTTCTTCCAGCATTTATTGCTGTAAATAGTTTAAATCAATATAATTATGGAATTACTTCCAACTCGATAATGCTGGTATCATCTGGTTTACATATGCCATATTCGAAAGATTATGTTGCCAAAAATGAACCGTGCTAAAATTGGTCCGAGGCAAATTGTCATAAAAAAGGATGCTGTACACAGTTTTTTTAGGAACTTAGAAACAATTATATGTAACAGTATAAAAAATCGTGTTTCATGTTGCTCCCAAGCATTGCTTTTTCATACAGGTCTCAAAATTCCTTCTACTGGAATAAGGCTTACACAAAAATATCGATATCTCCGTTAAAAATGGACGGATTTTAACAATCTATGGCTTGTTGGATAGGTATTACCGAGCGAAATCTAAGTCTGGAAACATATTCTGTTTTCAAGGTCAAATGTGACAGATACTGTCAAAAAACTGAAAATTTTGAGATAAAACTGAATTGATCCACTGGTTTCCTGTTCCATGTCGTAAAAGGCCACAAAAATAGGAACTCCTAAGCCAACGTGTATTTCCGTGCCGATGGCTGAATGGCTACAGGAGGTTAAACAATGCAGTCGTGAACGGAATATCTTGGGGTGTTCCCTTACTGTGTTAAGCGAAGCTCTGGCACAGTGGACGACTTCTTTCTTCGCAACTCGTGGGATTTAAATGATAATAACATTTAAAAAAATCCTTACATGGTTCGCTATAGGCGATTATAAGCCAATATATTTGGTTTCTTGTAGTTGTTGTACGGTTGGTGCTGGAGGTGGAATGTTCGTTACTCTAATTTATAATGGTTAGAGTGGCACAAATCAATCTTCAGCATAAACGTACAGCAACTATGAATCTATCCAGACTTCTTCAAGAAGGTAAAGCTTCTATAGCTTTGGTTCAAGAACCATATTTCCAAAAGGGAAACTTCTACGTTGGAAAATTGTTAAACCCAGTCTTTGTTGCCTTCAACAAGATCGGTATGACAAATCCACGTGAAATGCCTCGAGCATGCATACTTGCAAATAGTGCTCTCGATGTTTCTCTCATATCGGAGCTCACAACTCGGGATATTTGTGCTGTCACAGTTAGTATGACTATTGATGGCATAGACAGGAAATATGTCTATTGTTCGGCATATTTACCGCATAACCAACCTTCGTCAAGCGATGACTTCAAAAAGGTTGTATCATACTGCTGCAAGAGTGATATACCGCTTGTAATCGGCAGTGACATAAATGCTCACCATATCATTTGGGGCAGCACAGATATAAATTCGAGAGGCTCTGATATGATGGAATTCGTGAGCAGTACAAACCTGCACATAGTCAATGCAGGAAACCGCCCAACTTTTGCGAGATCTGGAAGAGAGGAGGTTTTGGACGTAACTCTCTGCTCTGATAGAATTGCGCATGAGTTGGTGAATTGGATCGTCTCCGATGAGCTCGAACCTTCGTTGTCTGATCATAAGTACATATTCTTTGATCATTCAAACGTTAAATTTGATATTGTCACATATCGTAATCCCAAATCTACAAACTGGGACCTCTATGAAGAGGGCTTGGCGACTAGATTTTACGGGTACCAACCAACAATTGAAACCCCAATTTATTTGGAAAATGTTGTCGACGAGACAAATTCACTCATAGTTGCAGCATATGAAGAGGCTTGTCCACTTCGGATTGTGCGAGCTACTAGAGGAACTCCTTGGTGGAATGCTGAACTTGCTAGACTAAGGAAACTATGCAGAAGAGCTTGGAACCACCGACGCAGAGATGGGTTGGAGGCATTCGTGTTGGCTCGAAGGGCTTACAAAAATGCTCTTCGATCGTCTGAGCGAAGTGGTTGGAAAAGCCTCTGCACAAATGTCTCTAGTCTCAACGAGGCTAGCAGATTAAATAAGTTACTTTCGAATTCTAAGGACTTTAATGTCAGTTTCTTAAGAACTTCAGATGGTGAACACTTGTCTGATGAAAGTGATGTACTTCACTGCCTTTTTAACACTCACTTTCCAGGATGTATGGATCCATCACCGACAGCTCTTCCCGAGACTTTTTCAGGTAGTTACGATTCTTGGGCCCTTGCTCGAAGCGTTGTGACGATTGAATCGGTCAAATGGGCAGTTGAGAGTTTTGCTCCGTACAAATCTCCTGGAAAGGATGGAGTTTTCCCAGTGTTACTGCAGAAAGGGTATGAACATTTCAAACATGTTTTGAAGAAAATACTTACTTTTAGTCTTGCGACTGGATATATTCCAAGAGCCTGGCAGGAAATAATTGTCAAATTTATTCCCAAAGGCGGTCGCGACACTTATGAGGAAGCGAAGAGTTTCAGGCCTATCAGTCTTAGCTCATTTCTTCTTAAAACAGTGGAACGCATAGTCGATCACTATATCAGGAATGTTAGTCTGGGCGTGCAACCGCTACATGGAATGCAACATGCTTACCAGCGTGGAAAGTCCACTACAACCCTGTTACATGATGTTGTGTACAACATTGAAAAAGCTTTCTCACAAAAGCAATCTTGCTGGGAGTTTTCCTAGATATTAAAGGTGCCTTTGATAACGTGTCTTTCAATTCAATTCTGGAAGCAGCCCGTGGTCATGGCATACCTTCAAGTATCACAAATTGGATACACGCAATGCTTAGCAATCGACTTCTTTGTTCATCGCTTCGGCAAGCAGAGATTAGGAAGCTGAGTGTCTGTGGGTGTCCTCAAGGTGGTGTACTATCCCCACTTTTATGGAACCTAGTCGCTGATGGTTTGTTAAGGAAACTTAATAACCTTGGATTTCCGACTTATGGTTTTGCCGACGATTATCATATATTGATGACCGGTATAAGCATTAACACTCTCTTTGATTTAATGCAGCAAGCCCTGCGATTTGTTGAGCAATGGTGTTGTCAGGTTGGATTGTCTGTAAATCCGGGCAAAACATCAATGGTGCTTTTCACTCATCGTAGGATAATCACAGGAGCTCGTCCGTTACAGTTCTTCGGTTCAGAGGTCACTGTGGTCGATCAAGTTAAATACGTCGGGGTTATTCTTGACTCAAAACTGAATTGGTCTGCTCACATTGACTTCAGGATTAAGAGAGCTTGTAACCCAGATATATTCATTGGATCTACACAACTATTGTTAGACCAATTTTAGCATATGGTTGTCTTGTATGGTGGCAGAAAGGAGAAGTCGCGACAGTTCAGTCAAAGCTAAATCATCTCCAAAGGATGGTCCTAATGGCGATGACAGGAGCATTCACGACAACTCCTACTGCTGCTCTAGAGGCGCTACTGTGCATTAAACCACTACATGTGTTCCTAAAACAAGAAGCATTATCTTGTGCATACCGTCTTAAGGTTACAGGGCTTTGGAACAGTAACCCATTAGATTATGCTACCAGCCACACTCGCTTGTGGTCTCAAATGGTTACATGGGATGAGTATTTACTCGCTCCTAGTGACCTAACTCTCACATGCAGTTTTCCTTTCAAAACATTCCATGTGAGCTATCCTCTTCGTGAGGAATGGTTGTCTGGTTGTCTGGAACGACAACTTGATGAACACATAGTTTGTTATACGGACGGTTCTCTGTTGAATGGTCGTGCTGGTGCTGGTGTCTACTGTCGTGAAATGAGGCTGTAGCAGTCTCATTCACTTGGTAGATACTGTACTGTGTTCCAAGCAGAAATCTACGCGATTCTGTGTGGAGTACAATCGGCACTTCAGCAGAGGATCTGTGGTAAACGAATTTATTTTTGTTCCGACAGTCAGGCAGCCTTAAAAGCACTCAGTTCGAATGACTCACGGTCGAATCTAGTGATCGCATGTCGAACTCAAATTGAAGACCTCAGCATTTCAAATGCTGTTTACTTCTTATGGGTACCCGGCCATTCTGGTATTACTGGAAATGAATGGGCTGATGAGTTGGCTAGAGCTGGTGCAACGAATGATTTCGTTGGTCCTGAACCAGCTTTACCACTTTCAACTAGTTGGATAAAGCACAAGATTCGTTCTTGGGCTGCATCCAAACATGCCAGCTACTGGCGCAGCTTGCAAACTTGCGCTCAGACAAAAGCATTTCTACCAGATTTAAATCTGAAAATGTCAAAGTGTCTACTGCATTTCTCCAAGCAACATTGCAGTATTCTGGTCAGAGCTCTGACTGGACATTGCAAACTCAATTATCACATGGCTACTATTCAACGTGCTGAGTATTATTCGTGTGATTTGTGTGAATGCGATTATGGTACTTCATATCATCTGATATGTAACTGTCCCGCATTGACGCAGCTACGTATCCGGGTTTTTGGTTCTCCATACATGGTTGAGTCTGTGTATGCGGAGCTAAAATTGAAGGATATTCTCTCGTTTCTCACCCAATGTGGTAAGGAGCTATAGGCAGAAGGGTTCATCGTTCTTCCTGGAGTGAATGAATCCCTTCTGTATTCACCTTAAATAGGGTTTAGCAGATTGTTTGGCATTCTTTAGGGGGTGCCGAATTTACTTCTGCTCGTACATACTGCGAATCGTTCTGCATTCTTCCGGGAGTTCAGAATGGTGTCGCTTTTGTAAGATCTCTAAATCCTCTCGGGGGTTGGAGGTTTTATTAACAGCAGACTGTTCCGGACCTCGTAGAGGTTCAGAATTTACTTCTGCTTCCACTAAATGTGATCCTCAGCAGATTGTTCGGCATCCCTTAGGGGTGCAGAATTTACTTCTGCTTTTATGTGTTTTTGTGTCGTCAATTTTTCCCATCCTCCTAGTCCAACCCTTACCATTTCCTTTCAATCCTTCCCTCTTATATATCGGGAAAATGATGCTAAAAACAAATTGATGGCAAGGCACAAATCTCCAAATATCAAGGGGAACGTGCCATTTGAGCCAATTTGTTCTGATTCCTGATTCCTGATGTAACAGTATAAAAAATCGTGTTTCATGTTGCTCCCAAGCATTGCTTTTTCATACAGGTCTCCAAATTCCTTCTACTGGAATAAGGCTTACACAAAAATATCGATATCTCCGTTAAAAATGGACGGATTTTAACAATCTATGGCTTGTTGGATAGGTATTACCGAGCGAAATCTTAGTCTGGAAACATATTCTGTTTTCAAGGTCAAATGTGACAGATACTGTCAAAAAACTGAAAATTTTGACATAAAACTTCGTATAACTCAAAAAGTAAACATCCTATCTCAAAACCATTCAATAGCGTTCTGGGTGACGGGAGACCTTTCATTTGCGACTAGTTTGATCAAAATCGGTCCAGCCATCTCTGAGATCTCGACCTCTTAGTTGACAACACACATACAGACACACACACATACACACACACACAGACATTTGCTCAGTTCGTCGAGCTGAATCGATTGGTATATGACATTCGGCCCTCCGGGCCTCGGCAAATTTTTCGAAAGTTTGAGCGAATTCTATACCTATTTTTTATATATATATAAAAAAAGGTAAAAAAGGGTAGTCAAATATCAGTTTGTCGTTTTAACTCTAGAGCCACCTTTAAAATATTCAAAAAGCGATATCTTTATATCTAAACGATTTGTTGGCTTGATTTGGTGTTTTTTTCAGTGTTATATTTGGCCTTTACACAGTAAAAAAATGTTGTGTTGTAATTTTGTTCTGAAAGGTTTGGATATGTTGTAGCTGATAACTGATGTGATTTATTGGGGAGCGGGTCATTCTGCCGAATACCATTTCGCTGAAAGGGTCATGTCTCCTGTATAACTGATGTGGTGCAGCCACATAACCGAAGCCAAGCCTCTTGCATAAAAACCTGTAACCGCCTCGTTTGCTCGGTCTAATCAAAGCTAGGTTTCTTTGCTTTAGTTAGGCATCGACTTACTCATCACGCTATACTTGCCCCTCAAGTAAACTTTGTCCACAGTTTTTGCTTTTTTGATTCACTATGCAAAAAGTAGTACTAATTACGTTCTACACCATACAAATAAACTCCATCATCGGTGGAATATTTTCTGAAAAAACTTTTCTAAGAATTGAAAATCATATGAATTTTTTTACATTACGTTTATTATTTTACACAACCATTAATACCATTAAAAAATTACTCGTCCAGAAAAATTGCTTTTATGGCAACAAATTATTTTTATGTTAACAAAATTACTTAAATGTAGGAGTTTATTTGTGACGCGGCCACGGGCGCAACGGTTTCAGGGGGCGACAAAACAATCCCACGTTGGATCTTTTTTGCGCACATATCAATGGTGAAGTCGAGGGCCCGTTTTGTTTTTGCTCGTTAGAGCATTGCACAGTGGTTCGAAAACCCAATTTCACTCTCTTTATTGATAACTCTTCTGCTTCTGCTGATATCTTCTGCAAAGTTGAAATCTGATCTGATATACACCCAAACCTCCGTTTACGAACACTTTTTATACGTTACCTCTTTTTACGAACCCAATCCCAAATAACGTAATCTTTTTTTACGAATCAAATCCCAAATAACGTAAACTTTTTTTACGAACCTACTTCGTAAAAAGAGGTTTTGTCATTCATCGAAAGCGATTTCCGACTCCATGGAAACTACTACAATATAAGTATTTTTGGAACGGGTTAAAAGAGCAGATTCCGGAAGATGATGTTCGAGGTATTTTGGAAATCCAAGATGGCGACTTCCGGTTGATTGATATTCCTTGAAAACCCATACAATATGGGTATTTTCGGAACGGAATTGATGAGTAGATGTCAGAAAACGATGTTTGAGGTAGTTTTAAAATTCAAGATGGCGACTTCCGGTTTGTTAATATTCTTTGAAAACACATACAATATCGGTATTTTCGGACAGGGTTAATGAGTAGATGTCAGAAAATGATGTTTGAGGTAGTTTTGAAATCCAAGATGTCGACTTCCGGTTTATCGATATTCCTTGAAAACCCTTGCAATATGGGTATTTTCGGAACGGAATTGATGAGTAGATGTCGGAAAACGATGATTGAAGCGGTTCTGAAATCCAAGATGGCTACTTCCGGTTTGTTGATATTCCTTGAAAACCCTTGCAATATGGGTATTTTCGGAACGGAATTGATGAGTAGATGTCGGGAAATGATGTTTGAAGTGATTCTGAATTCCAAGATGGCGACTTCCGGTTTGTCGATATTCCTTGAAAACCCATACAATATGGGTATTTTCGGAACGGAATTGATGAGTAGATGTCAGAAAACGATGTTTGAGGTAGTTTTGAAATTCAAGATGGCGACTTCCGGTTTGTTGATATTCCTTGAAAACCCTTACAATATGGATATTTTCGGAACGGTATAGTGTTTTAAAGGAATACCAAGTTAATGTAAAATGGCTAAAACTTTCAAAAGATAATAATAAACCGGAAGTCACTGTTTTGCATTTCAAAACCACCTTAAATATAATTTTCCGACGTCTACTTTAAATCTCTTCCCGAAAGTACCCATATTTTAAGGGGTTTCAAGGAATATCAACAAATCGGAAGTTGTCATCTTGGATCTAAGAACCACCTCAAACATTGTTTTTTGACATCTACTCATCAATCCCGTTCTAAAAATACCCATTATATAAGGCTTTTCAAGGAATATCAAGAAACCGGAAGTCACCATATTGGATGTCAGAACCACCTCAAACATCGTTTTCTGATATCTACTCATCAATCTCGTTCCGAAAATATCCATATTGTAAGGGTTTTTAAGGAATATCAACAAACCGGAAGTAGCCATCTTGAATTTCAAAACTACCTCAAACATCGTTTTCTGACATCTACTCATACACATACTCAACCGGAAGCCGCCATATTGGATTTTGAAACGAGCCCAAACATCATTTTCTTGCACTTACTCTTCACATCCGGTCCGAAAATAAACATATGATGCGCGGTTTCCACAATAATCACACAAAACTTTTTTTACGAAGTAAATTCCAAATAACGTAAACTTTTTTTACGAACCAAATCCCAGATAACGTAAACTTTTTTTACGAACCAAATCCCAAATAACTTAACATTTTTTTACGAACTACCTCTTTTTACGAACTCCCGTTTAGTTCGTAAATGGAGGTTTCGGTGTACAATGAACCTTATTATTGCAAATGTCAAGGACAAGGATATTTGAAAAGAACATATCTCGCCTGCAGACGAGTAATTCAACCACGGTATAAAAGTTCTTTTGAATTAGTTTAATATGTATGTAGTCTCATCTGCACCTTTCTGCGCCTTTTGATGATAGACAAGTTGGAATTTTGTAAAAAACATGAAAAATGGTTTTATTTCATTAAACTGGAATGATAGCAGCGTAGTACGTTTGAGAAAGTTGTGCAGATTTTAATGGTAAAAAACTTTGCATAACATGAAAAACTCATATAAATTGAAATGTGTTTTCGTACAAAAACTGGTTTGAGGACACTCGAGTTATGGGAATATTACCAGCAAATTTGTTTGAAATAACTTTCTGCACAACTTTGTCGAAGTAACTTATCCCCTATGTTGGCCCTGAGCAAAAATAATATTTTTATCTCACTTTTAGGGGGATTAATCACATAAATGAAATCTGCCAAAAGATGGCGTCTGAGCAACTTTGTATTTCTACTAAACCAGGGAGGACGCTTCAAAATCATTTTCAGAACTTTATTCTGAGTCCTTTGAAGCGTTTTCTTCCTGGCGAAACAACAACTTGACCAAATTGGTACTACGTAAAGCATGGCTGGTCTGAAAATTTGTTTATAAATTAATAATTTGTTTTTCAGACAGAGCTTAGAATTTCTGTTTATAAGAGAATATAAACATTTAATATATTTATTACACTTTGCCTGGATTTTCAATGTGATCCTTAAAAGTGAGTTTTTGCCATACGCTTATGAGAAATGGCTGTTATGAAAATTGAACAGTAACAGCTGATGTCAATAGTTTCAAGAGGTTAGACATCTGTCCATAATATTCAATTCATATTGCTTCGAGTTGTTTTTTACAGCCTTGTTTTATACTGTGTTAATTATGAGTAATTTGGTGTAAACTAAGCAGCATTTTCGGGAAGCCTTAGTTTTCTATTTTAATTGAAAAAAAGTGCAGCTAAAGCGCATCAAATCCTTGTGGCTGTTTATGGTGATAATATTCCAACCGATAAAACATGCAGGGAATGGCTTTGATGTTTCAAGAATAGAGATTTCAGCGTTGAAGGCAGGCTTCGCTCTGGACAACCAAAAATAATCAAAGACAAACAGTGAGATGCATTACTCGATGAAGATCCTAGTCAATCGCTAGAGGAACTTGCAGAGTCATTGTTAGTGACTCAGCAAGCAGTTCCTGTACGATTAAAATCCATGGGAATGATTCAAAAGCAAGGCAGTAGAGTGCCTTATAAGCTAAAACTGAGAGACATTGAAAGATTATTTTTCACTTGCGAGTAACTGATTCAAAAATAGGGAAGTTTTTATTCTTTACGCGATAGTATTGCAAATTTTTCTTTAGTTTCCTCGAATAAGAGCTGTGAATAAAGACTTTCCAGGACTTCAATATAGGATATTGTTGAGTCGTTCTCTCGGGAAGTCAGTGAGTTTAGTGGTGCATCCGAGCATCTAGAAACCGGAACATACTGAGTCGCGCGCGAATACTACCTATACTGAAATTTTTACTAACAAATACCCTTCTCCCGTGACACTTGTGGAGTGCGCAGTAGTATATAAGGCCTCTAGTAACAACAAGTGTTGGACTAACATCCCTTCCCATTCCTTAGACGATCTACGTTCGGGCCTGGCGGCGCCGGCACTGATCAATGAGTGCTGGGATTACCAGAAGATGTACATTGAAGGATGATTTACCAGTCCCAGGTCGGATCATCTAGAAACTCCCTGTACAATTTCAGCTAATCCCGATCAATAACGGAGTAGCAATCTAATCTAATATAAACTACAAATTTAGAAGATGTTTTCCGTTCTCCACGAATCGGAGTAAGGGAGCTATCTCCGATCACTTTACAACATCTATCGCATCATTATGAAGTCTTATAATGTAATGAAATGTAATATAGTTACCTGATCTCGGGCACAGTAACGAATTTTATTTAAATGCTCAACAATGACACTTCCAAATGTAAAAGTGCGTCTGTTAAAAACGTGAGTATCATTCTCAACCGCGAGCTCAAAAACTTATATAACAATTTGAGTTTTTGAACACTCAAACTCAAACACTCACTTCTGTAATTCTGGAACAAGAAGCCGGATTCGGATGAAACCTTTCATTTGAATCCATCCTATCATCATGAAAATCGGTCTAGTCATCTCAGGTAAATCTATGTGTGTTCTGTTTTGGAATTTTTGGCCGCTACTTCCGGAACTAAAAACCGGAAAACCGATCAAGCCATGTTTCAAAACCTTGAAATTGAAATAGATTTGAATCATGTAGAGATAATTTCTCTATTCTGTTGCTTCGTTCTTCTAATGACGATTTAAAATTTTCAATACACATCACTTTGTTTTTCCGGACCTAGAAGATGGATCTCTATTAAAGTAATTATCGTATGGAATAATAACACCTTTCATTTGAATATACGTTCGAGAAATATGCCAAGCAATATCTGAAAAATCAATGTGAGTTCCATTTCGATGCTTTTGACCTATTTTTCCTGCTGTGTTTACTTCACACTGGCCCCTCCCGAAATAAAATCCTGGGTACGGGCCTGACTATAAGAACTTTCAATTGACCTAAGTTTATTTTAAATCGGTCACGCCATCTCTGGTAAAAGTGAGGAAGTAATTTGAAAGTGGAATTTTTGCAATAATCACGCTGTATTTCTGGAACCGAAAGTAGGGTCGAAGTCAAATTCAGGATCTTTGTATGGGACAATTATACCATTCATTTGATTCTAAGTTTGTCGAAATCGGTTCAGTCGTCTCTCAGAATAGCTGGTGCACCTACTTTTTTGCGCATATCACTTTGTAATTCCGGAACCAAAAGTCGGATTCAAATAAAATTCAGAAACTTTGCATGGGACTGCAAGATCTTTCATTTCAATCTAAGTTTATTGAAAGCTTTTCAGCGATCTCCGAGACAAGTGGGTGCAAAAAAAATGTTATGAAAGAGAGTTTCCACGATCGATTTTAAAATGTTAGACCAATATTGTTGATGCGAGATTTTTGCCGTTCAATTCCAATTCAAAGGCACATCACCTTGAGCTTTGACATTATGTCATGGGGAAAGTATTCTTCTTCAAATATTCAGACATACACTTGGACTAGTCTCAATATAGGCTAGACTGAAACTCCTGTCTTGAAAGATTTCCTTCGCTAAATATAATCTGCAATCACCGTTTATGAAATCTAGACGAGAAACCAAACACCCTGTAGAAGCTTTTTCACTAACCAAGAAAACAATGATAAACAACAGCACCGTGGTTACACGCTCAACCAACATTTCATACGAACAAATTTTCATTTCAATTTTATTCTTCAGGATATTCCTTGATTGTACATTCACAATTTATGGCACTCTTCCATGTGCCAAGCATTAATTTCCATTATTGCACCCATTTCTCAAGCAAAATTTCCCGTGGCTCCCATCGGTGGCGGTATATTTTGTAGTTGTTGTGCCAATCGCCACAGCTGAAGAACCCCAACGGTGTTGGCCTGTTGTTGTCTACCGCTCTCCACCATCTTCAGTTGTTCTTCTTTCTGTAGCTTCCAAAGCTCCTGAATAATTGTCGACAGTTGTCCTACGATTTTCTGCAACGACTCTTGCGTGGGAGTGCAAACGGCTACCGGAATTACAGGCTCCGATGTTTCTAGAATGACCGGTGGCTTGGGAGCGTCCGCAATGTTGGTCGGCTCTTTAGGCTCGATCACATTTCCCGTTGCAGTTTGATAAATTAAATCAACATCAATGTCGTCAATCATCTCCTCCGCGCTGGCCATCATCAGTAGTAAACCGAGACAAAAAGTGATTTTCCACAGACCTGTGAAGAAAAAAAACAAGTGAAGGCCTAAATGAACCCGAGAAAACTCTCAATTGCCTCCAGATATTCACCGTTCATTGTTGACAGGCAGTAATAGTTATTTTGGTAACGTATAACGAAACTAAGCTAAATTGTGCTGAATCGCAGTATTTATATAGCACTCAAACAAAGCCAGTTACAAGATGCAGCGAACGCATTCCGAACGTGTCATTCTTGTGATGCATTGCATTCACGGAAGCTCACTGGCAGCAGTCTCCGTGTAAGCATGAGCAACATTATACCTAAATCAGCGCGAAGAATTTTGTCAGCAGTTGCATTCCTCAAACGATTTAGCTAAACTATTTGGGTTGTAAAAATCATTCGAAAATTTACAGTAATGGTAGAGTGCAATGCAAACGAATTTGACTCACTGGCAACTGTCAGTTTTTCAGTCCACAAATGAAGAAAGTCAATGTTTTGCGACTGATAAGTTCCGAGATATTTCGTTGGAAATCCATGGCGACCAGAAGTTGTGCTGTAAACAGTAACCACCCATCAGTGAGAAACCAGGCAGCCGAGGAAAAGCTACTTAACAAACAGTAAACATCATACGAATAATGTACTTTCCTCTTCCCCTGTTGCGTGCTGTTCATTGCGCACTTCAACAAACACCCAGGAATTTCAAGTTGACGACGGGCAGCGCAAGTTAACTGGCAGTTTGAATGACTTTATTAACTTTTCGGGAGATGGCTAGGGTTAGTACCTGTAGATACATCGGTGTATCGGGCAACCAAAATCCAAGGACGATTGGTTGGTACGGAATTTATTGCCTCAGGATGAATCAAGCCGAACCGAGACTTCACCCACTACGGCGTCGCTCGTCGAAATCTCCCCCAGTACGGTGGGTGGAAAAATACGAAGGGGATGAAAACTCATATTCTGGGCCGACCCGGGGATGAAGTTTCATAATATGCATCGAGTATTTACGGTAGAGTGGCAATCAGCAAACACTCGACAGCGCTTGGTACGCGTGTCGGTTACGCGATGAAGGAAATAAGCGATCCGAGAAAAAAACTTAATCAGCATGTGATGAGATATCTAATCGCTGATTAGTATTCGGAACAATGAGATAACTCAGATGTTTGCTTAGCAAATGAATCCCCGCAAAACGTGGTAACATATGTGAAGGTAAAACATCATCAACAAGTGAATCAGCTTCTCGGTTCACAAAACAGTACTAAACAAACATTGTACCAACACGTTATGCTCAAAATAGTTACGGAAGTGTTTTCTCGAGACAGTCCCTACCGTCAATCAATGGACTCTATGTTACACTGCTAAAATATTTTTAATTTCCAGGTGGTGCAATTCATAAGAACATAATTCACCAAATGACAGAATTTTTCAAGAATGTCTTGAAATCTTACACTGATAATGTTAGACTCGTTGAACAGTGGGGAAAATGTACTAAAAACACGGAGGCATGAAACAGTTAACCACAAAGCACTTTTTTGGTGTCAAATGATCAGTAAAATCGATTCCATGTATTTAGAAGGACCGCATGAAACGCTATCATATTCATTTTACCCCAAGATCCCTTTTGGTACTGTATTGTATTCAAGCTTAATTACACAGTTCGAAAAAAATTTGTGATTTTATATCCTTCAAGATGCACATAAATGGAGCATCGTATTTCACACGAATTTATATTCATGAACATGTAAAATTGCGGGATTTGAAAATTGGAGTTTGAAATCAAATGAAATAAAAACAAAAAATCGATAGCAACAATGCTACTTGAACCAAGAAACATTAGATCACAAAGCACGTCAGTTAATCGACTGAACCACAGAAGCCCATATCGGCTTGATGAATAATTGATCCACAAATCTCTTGGAATTTATTACATTCACGTTGAAAGCTATGGACAATTGAAATTATGTAGAAACTCTCTATACTGACTTCAGCATAGCTTTCGACAGAATTGACATACCATTATTACTATTCAAAATTAAAAAATATGGCATTGAACAAAAACTTTTGGAATGGCTTGAATCATATCTCACAAAACGTAAACAAATTGTACGCAATCAAAACACATACCCCAAATCAATAAATGTCACTTCAGGCCTCTTCTTTTTATCTTGTACGTAAACGACATTTCCTTCTTACTCAAACATCTAAAAGTACTTGTATATGCAGACGACATGAAGCTCTTTATGGAAATAATAAATTCCAATATGAAATTAACGTATTCAACATTTGGTGCAATAAAAGCTTACTCCAACTAAACGTTAAGAAATGTAGTTCAGTAACGTTTAGTGGAAAAATCATGTCTCCTTCTATTAACATATATTTAGGAAACTAACCTGTAGAAAAATGCAAAATTATTAGAGACCTAGGCGTAATTTTAGACTTAAGACTTAGTTTCGTGGAGCATTATAATACAATTGTCAATAAAGCAAATAGTATGTTAGGCTTCATTAAACGTTTCAGTCATAATTTTCAGGACCCTTACACAATAAAATTATTATATACAACTTACGTCAGGCCAACTTTGGAATACTGCAGCATAGTATGGAACCCATGTACCTCCGTACACGTAGAACGCATCGAATCTGTTCAAAAACAATTTCTACTGTATGCGCTTCGTAGACTAAACTGGACTAAATTTCCTCTTCCATCATATAAAGCGTATGCTTTATAAACTCGAAGAACGCCGCAAAGCTACAATGCTTTATTTTATCAACGACATTATTCCTCAACGAGTACAATCTGAATCATTGCTTTCACAACTAAAATTATATGCTCCTAGTCGCCATCTCAGGAGTCGTCAAATATTCTTGGAAAAAAATATAAAACAAATTATGCAAAAAAAATCCTGTTAATCTAATGATGCGTTTTTATAACGAAAACTGCCAAAAAATCGCTCTAACTATGTCCAGACAACAAATAAAAGAAAAATTGAAACCAAATCGTAGAAATAATGTATAGCATATAAGAAACCATTGTAACTTTTTTTGTCTGTAGTCTACATTTGTTTGACGAATAAATAAATAAATAAATAAATAAATAAATAAATAAATAAATTTTAATCCACTTTGCGGGATTTGGTAGCAGAGCGCAAATTACGAGCGAGTGGAATTTTGCGTCGTTTGAAATTGTATAGTTTGTAGAATTATGTAACATGTAAAATCCATTTTTTGTGTATATATTACATAAAACCGAAGTACTTGCACACGAGCGAATAGAATGTTTTTGATGTGAAAAGTCTAACAAATTGATTGCACATAGTTTTAATGACATCAGCAAATTCGTTGTGCCATTCTTAACCATTTCTTTTCTAGTTATAAAAGGTGATTTTTTTGAGGTTAGGATTTTCATGCATTAGTATTTGCTCAGATTTTTTGAGGTTATGATTTTCATGCATTATTATTTGCTCAGTATGCTCTGACATTTCATCATGAATAGACTTACTAACGAGCAACGCTTGCAAATCATTGAATTTTATTACCAAAATCAGTGTTCGGTTCGAAATGTGTTTCGCGCTTTACGCCCGATTTATGGTCTACATAATTCTGGTTGAATGGCTACGTAAATAAGCAAAATTGCCGCATTTGGAGTGAAGAGCAACCAGAAGCCGTTCAAGAACTGCCCATGCATCCCGAAAAATGCACTGTTTGGTGTGGTTTGTACGCTGGTGGAATCATTGGACCGTATTTTTTCAAAGATGCTGTTGGACGCAACGTTACAGTGAATGGCGATCGCTATCGTTCGATGCTAACAAACTTTTTGTTGCCAAAAATGGAAGAACTGAACTTGGTTGACATGTGGTTTCAACAAGATGGCGCTACATGCCACACAGCTCGCGATTCTATGGCCATTTTGAGGGAAAACTTCGGAGAACAATTCATCTCAAGAAATGGACCGGTAAGTTGGCCACCAAGATCATGCGATTTGACACCTTTAGACTATTTTTTGTGGGGCTACGTCAAGTCTAAAGTCTACAGAAATAAGCCAGTAACTATTCCAGCTTTGGAAGACAACATTTCCGAAGAAATTCGGGCTATTCCGGCCGAAATGCTCGAAAAAGTTGCCCAAAATTGGACTTTCCGAATGGACCACCTAAGACGCAGCCGCGGTCAACATTTAAATGAAATTATCTTCAAAAAGTAAATGTCATGTACCAATCTAACGTTTAAAATAAAGAACCGATGAGATTTTGCAAATTTTATGCGTTTTATTGTTTAAAAAAGTTCTCAAGCTCTTAAAAAATCACCCTTTATATTCAGTTGAAATATGACCTACAATCCAAAAGCAGACCCAATACGATCTATCAACATTGGTTTATATAACGTACAAACTATCTGTAATCCAATTGAATACAATGGGAGTGACAGTAGTAGTCTATTTAACCCGTTTTATCCCAATTTATTTCATAAGTCGTAACATTGGTTTAATTTTTTCCCCATACCGAAAGGAGGCTTATTGCGGTTAATTAAAATCATTTCATATTACGAAGAAAGTTCTAAAAAGTAGAGTACAAATAAGTTCAATGACCTCACGGATCTTGTTATATCGTTTTACCCCAATTTATTCTTTAACTGAGCCTTTTGATAAATATTTATCTACAATCCAGAAGCAGATCCAATACAAACTATCAATATTGGTCCATATTACGTAGTGATCCAAATACATATAATAGGAATTACAGTGCTAGCCCGTTTAGCCTTTTTTATCTTTCTCATATAGTAAGGTTATGTGAAAACCGACTTTCATATACCATTCGACTCAGTTCGTCGAGTACGCAAAATGTGTGTGTGTGTGTGTGTGGATGTGCGTTTGTGTGTATGTTACTTTTTTTTTGCACTAACATAGATTCAAATGAAAAGTCTCGTGGTCCCATACAAAATTCCTGAATATTATTTGGATCCGACTTCCGGTTCCGGAATTATGGGGTAAAATGTGCAAATAATTGTGAAAATAAGTGCACGAACTTTTTTCGGAGATGGCTGAACCGATTTAGATTCAAATGAAAGCTCTTTTGATCTTATATTAAATTTCTGAATTTCATTCTGATCTGACTTCCGGTTCGGAGTTATGGGGTAAAATGTGCAAAAAAGTGAAAATATGTTTTCTAGCTTTTCTCATATACGACGCGACCGATTTTCACAAACTTAGGTTCAAATGAAAGGTCCTGTGGTCCCATACGGAATTCTTAAATCACGTCCGAACCCGACTTCCGGATCCGGAAATATAAGGTAAAGTGTGATAAAAATTTTATACCATCACTGAAAAGGGCGAAAAACCGTGAAAAAAATTCTAAATCGACCTCAAATCTTTTACAATTGATAGTTTTTATCAGTATACGGTAAAACAAACCGATTTCGGTTATTCTTTTAAGAATCGAAAAATTTTTTTTAAAGAATATCACAATATTATATATGATAGTATGATTGATATGAGAAAGGTATCATTACACCACTAGCTGGATTGAAACAGGTTTTAACCCTTGGTTTTATAATTATATTTTATATGTATCGCTGGAAGAACTTTCTTTGGTTCTTTTTGAATCAGAGACACGACTTATGAAATAAATTCGGGTAAAGCGGTATAACCATATTCGTGCGCTCAGTTCGCATTCACATCTCATCCAAGTCAGTCGATAAAACAAAACCGCTTACGTTCGGGACAGAAGAAACCAAGTACCAAGTATTGTGTAGTGAACAATAGAACGACCTCGAAATGAGTGAACCAAACGAACAAAAGCTACCACCGACACGAAAGAATACAATTGTTGTTGACTTCACGCAGTGCAAAATTCGACCTTCGATACGAGAACTTGAAGGTTTGCTTAAGGAGCAAATGCATCTTGACATTAAACGTATGCATTTACTTCAATGCAATAAGACAAATAATGTTGTTTATATCCAGTTCTATAAAGAGTTGGATGCAATTCAATTCACAAAAGACAATAACAATGTGCACTATGTGGAGCACGAGAACATTCCAGTATATATGGAAGATAGTGCTATAGAAGTGCGTATGCATGATCTTCCCTCAAGCGTCATCAATCCATATATTCGCAGAACTATGTCCCAATACGGAGAGATTCTCTCTATCGAAAAATAAAAGTGGAAGATTTTTTTCCCCGGTATTCTAAATGGCGTACGTTTATTACGCATACACTTGAAGAAGGCTATACCTTCTTATGTGACATTCGATCAGGATACAAGAATCCCGTGTAAATCACTTGTTATCTATGACAATCAGATGGCCACATGTCAATATTGCCAAAAAGCTATTCACTACGGTAAGCCATGTGATGAAGTGGACAAGGAGACAACTGAACCAAAGGACAACGGTGCTTCCTTCACACCAACCCCAAGCAACCCCAGTACTCCTGTGACAGCCACCAACAACAGTGAAGCATCCCCTTCAACGAAACCATCCAACGTATCCCCTATAGAACAAAGTACACCAGCAGCAGTTAACAACTTACCATCCAACCAACCAGCAATTGCAACCAATGTACAACAAGGTGCATCTACAGCAACTAGCAACGAAAAGAAGACGGAAATCGACAACAATACCACCGACGCGGCAATGGATGACGAGACGAACCACGAACAAACTGCCCGTCAATCCTCACAGGAGGGAAATGGAAACTCCTCTTCTCCTAGAAAAAGAGTGACAACGAGATCCAACTCAAAAAAAAATTATTTAAAAAATCGGCTCAATCGGCCACGTAAAGCTTGTACGCAAATAGGCCTGAAAAAAAAATCTTTTAAATAAAAAAAAATACTGGGAAGTGTAAGGAAAAAATGGTCGGGTTCTTTCGAAAAATTGCTTCTAGTATTCTCAACATTGATCTGAATTGACGAAGAAATCATACAATCAACGAGCATTTTTTTATTTTAATTGAGAAAACTGTCGACCCAATGGGATGGAAATAACTTTACGACAACATTTGTATTAACTAATTATTAACTATTCTATAGTACGAATATAAGGAGTGTATCGAAAATAAGCTGTCCACATACATTTGTTTTGTACGCATGTATTTGTGATGATTTTTTATGCTCAGATCACAGCATGCTGTGCGTTTGGCTGTCAGCTTTCGTTTGTTTACTTGTTTGTGCGATTGAAACTCTGCGTTTTCAAATTGTCGCGTATTGAAAAGCAAGTGAAAATTAAGGTTCTGGACACAGCTAAGTATTACTATGCGAAAATTGGCGAAGCGGTTTGGAATTCATCATGCCAGTGTTAAAACCATCATTAACAAGTTTGGGGAACACCATTATTCGGATGAGCTACCAGGAAGAGGCAGAAAACCCGGTTCTTCCAACCCGAAACTAGACCAGAAAGTATCTCTATTTATGAACATTGAAATCAATGTCAATACGTGATTTGGCCAAAAAAGCAGGAACGAGTGTCGGAATGATCCAGCGTACCAAGAGGCGAAATCACCTGAAGACCTACAAGAAGCAGAAAATCTCGAAACAAAGTGTAGAACAGAAGAAGCGAGCAGCAACAAGGCCCGGAAATTGTAATCGCGTCTTCTGCAGTGTCCGGATGCATGCATTTTGATAGATGATGAGACTTATGTAAAGGAGGATTCAAAAACCCTTCTAGGTCCGCAATACTTTACTGTCGTCGTTTGAAAGGATGTGAGCGATGCGGACAGGTCGATTCAAGTGGAGAAATTCGGTAGAAAGATACTGGTATGGCAAGCAATATGTTACTGTGGTTTGAAGTCAACCATTTTTTACACTACCGGAACTATAAATTCAGAAATCTATTGATCTGATTGTCGCCAGAAGAGATTGCTGCCTTTATATAAGAAGCATAGTACACCTCCACTGTTTTGGCCGAATTTAGCGTCGGCTCACTATGCCAAAAACCACTCTCAATTGGCTTGCGGAAAAGGGTACGAATTTCGTTGAGGAAAATATCAATCCACCAAATTGCCCTCAGCTTCGAGCCATCGAACGTTACTGGGCAATCGTGAAGAGGGTCTTCAAGAAGACTTATAAGGCAGCTGGGAACTTGTAGGAGTATAAAAAAATTTGGGCTCAAGCATCCAAAAAATGCGATGCAACACTTTTCCGGAATTTGATGAAGAGCGTTCGATCAAAAGCTCGAAAATTCGTGAAGGAATAACATAAATTTCATCTGGTTTTCATTATGCTCAAGTTTAACCTTGTACAATAAAGGATCAATTTTAGTTTAAATAAAAAATCGTATTTTATTATAATTTGAAAGAAAAATTTGTGGATGGCTTATTTTCGATACACTCCTTAGTTATGATGATAAACAGCCTTTCGTTATCAAATAATCATTATCAGATAGAAAACTTTGATCGATTACGTGGAAATAATGATATCAGATGATTTTTTTTAACGAGGGATAGCAAGTATGGTTACTAAGGTTACTAAGGAGGTATTCATAGAAAAAATGTGTTTTAAATGTTCCTAACAAAAGGGTTCAAACATAAAACTGTCCCGATTTATCGAGAATACCGAAGCGAAGGGCAAGTGACAGAAAATGATATCTGTATAAACTCAAGATAATTTTTTTTTTGATTATAGAGGTTTTAACTTTAAGGTGATTCGTCTCTTCGGGCTATAAAAACTTTCTGAGCCTATGTGTGGGGTTGGAAATCGTACCCAGGTGGGCTGCGTGAAAGGCATCGACTTACCCATCACGCTATACCCGTCCCCCACTCAAGATACAATTAACACATGGATCAATAAGTCCCGAGATTAACAATGAAAACAACATTATTTTTGCAAAATTTTTTTTTTATTCATCAACATAATCACCTTTTAGGGTGATAGAATGGTTCCAACGTTTTTCCAATTTTTCAATACCATGTTTATAAAGAAATTATTCAAAATAAGCTTCAGTTGCAGCGATGACCTCCTCATTTGAGCCAAATCTTTTTCCCTTTTTCAGCAAAGAGCCAGTAGTCACTGGGGGCTAAATCTGGCGAGTATGGGGGGTGGGGAAGCAAATCAAAGCCCAATTCGTTCAATTTCGCCATTGTTTTCATCGACTTGTGGGCGCATTGCAGCAATCGCGTCACCTACTTGGGAAAAACCATTTTCATGCTCAATTTTTCATGAAGGATAGTAAATACACTTCCATATGATATCTGTGTCATCTCAGCAATCTCACGGAGCTTCACTTTACGATCTTTCATTATAATTTTTGTCACTTCACTCACATTTTCCGGTGTAACGGCTTCCACAGGTCTACCCGAGCGTTCCGCGTCATTTGTGACGGTACGACCACGTTTAAACTCGGTGAACCACTGACAAATCGTTGCTTTTGATGGACAAGAGTCCGGATAACATTTTTCAATCCATTGTTTCGCTTGCACGGTGTTTTTACCCATTAAAAAACAATGTTTTATCAAAACACGAAACTCCGTTTTTTTTCGTTTTTTAAACAAACTACAAAACGACTTTACTCCAACCTCGATAACTCAGCTGTTTCTGGTCGGATCGACTTAAAATTTTGACCCGTTTCAAGCAAAGGTTAGTACTCTAGAAAGACGTGATTACTGGTTTACTACGAGCGCCATTTCTGCTTTAGTCTCGGGACTTATTGATCCATGTGTTATTCAATATTTCGATATTCAATAGCTGATACATAATAACCGTGGGAAAATCTGTGATATTAATTTCTTTGAAATCTTTCGTGCTTGAAAATATAACTATTTTCGAAATGAACTCCAATGTACGGCGTTTGGTTAAACCAGTAAGCTTTTGAAATGTGAAGTTCCACTACTCCATGATGGCTTGATAGAGCAGTTACATGAATTAAAAAAAAACATGCAATCTGGTGAGGTATACTTGGCTGCTTCTTTGTCGTTTTGACGTAGGACTATGTTTTGTTTTTATTCTGTTTTGACATGAAAGTTTTAATTAATCAATTAATGACACTTTTTGTCATAGCCAATGAAATAAACTTGTAGTATACTTCTTCTTAATAAGATAATTGTTATTGACGTTGTGTTTTCTTAGCTCAAAAACACATTATTTTCCCGAAATTATTACTCATTTTTCTCATCTGTATAATGGGAATAGTACCAAAGCTATCAAGGAAAGTTCTCTACCAATAAGAGATAGCTTCTAGGATAAATAAATGTGTGTATATTGTATATACCGTACAGATAAGAATTATGACCATTATTGAAAGCTATTGCAGAAGAAGAAAATAATATTCTTAGCCCTGTGATGTGAATATATAAGCAAAAATCATTGAAACGAACTGAATATAACAATTGAGTGGAGTAAGGAAGCTAACCAGACATAGAAACTACTTCACGTAGAATCTTTTTTTTTAAATATTCCGATTTCTTTTTTTCTAATATCTTAACTCTAGATTCGTTAAAATTGTATCACCAAAAATTACTACCGTTTATTCGTGGATATCACGAATTAGTAAAAAAAATCGATTTCGTTTACCCAAAAATAGATTTTCAGCCTGGAATCCAAAATAAACCGAACGATGACAGTCTTATGAAGTAGCAAAACTCCCACGGCTATTATGTAACAGTTACCAATTGGGGAAAATTGGAAAAATCGATAAAAGTCTCGCTCCAAACGCAAAGCAACAGCAAATGAGTTTCGTCGCAACAGAAACGCACTGCTACCAAAACCACTTTCTTCCATTGCTGCCACTCTCTCTCTCTCTCTCTGACGCGATTTTCCGCTTGGCTCCACGGTAGCAATGGAAACTGAACTGGATACAGTTGCTAGCAGGAGACGGAAATTCGGGTAAATATGTGCAAGAATAGAGAATGTTCTCGCTGCGTAGGTGATTTGAGGGGCGGAGCTAAAAACTTCGGCCGAGAATGGGAATGGGGCCTCGTAGTTGGGGCTTATGTACCAAACAATTACAGGTGCCCTTGCACAGAAACATTGCCCATCTAGCTCCGTTTTTCTTTCGCTCATCAGTAGCAAAAGGACTCGGTTAATTTCTGAAGCGATGGTTTCACAGGATTTGCGCTAATTTATGCTATTTTTGTCCTAAGTGTCTCGTAGGAAGGGGTAATAAACGACCCATAATAGCAAGATGCTGGAAGGGGATATTTGGTGCTGTTATTTTAGAGGACTCATTCAGTCCACGTTCAGCATGGAGAGAAGTATTACGAAGCGTGTTTTCAATATATATTATGTAATAATAAGCATCTGAAATGATTGTGAAGTCCATCTACTACATTACGATGGAGTCCTTTGGCAGATTTTGCTGCCCATTCCCATTATTCAAGAAACTTTCATGGCCGACCAGACATTGCAGGTCGGGGTTTGAGAATTAGCTTGCAAATTCAGCACCATACCTTGCGAAAGAGGTATGCTAAGTAGTAGTAATATGTATTATTAGCTAAATTAAACTGCAATAAATAAATCGAAGACAACACAAAAACAATGAAAATTGAAGTAATAAATTTTATTTACTTCCGATCTTCGGCATGTACCAAACAGACGATTTTAACATAAATATTATCAAGTTGAGTAAAAATGTCTTATTACTTACGCATAACTAGATTCCGTAAAATGAGAATCGAAGAGATGACTAGTTTTGTTGAATTTCCTACATCATCTATTCTCCGGGTTCTTTTGTCTATATCGTGTATTTTTTTTTGACGAAAAATTAGTATATTTTGCTCAAAAATAAAAAAACAGTACATCGACTTTGAAAAACAGTGCATTTCGCAGTACGCATTTTATATAGCAATAGTGAATAAACCTTTTTTAATCCACCTAGTGGTGTAATGATGTTTTTCTCATATTACTTATGTTTTCAGAAACATCATTAGAAAATTCTGTCAAGACTTTTTTTCAAACCTGAATAAAATCAAAAACTTTCTTTGGTATAAACTACCATCACTATTTCAATTTGAAAATAGTTATGTTAAGATAATATAGATTTAAACGTGGCAACCCTGCATGCTATACAAAATTGAACAAAGCACGCTGTGTGCTGGGCGGTGGCGTTTTCTTATTCTTCCGTACCAGCACGTACCGATTTTGCATCATTTTGTATGACAGTTTTAAAGTTGTGATACTCTTTGCCCTATAATTTCGGAACCAGAAGTCGGATCTGGATGAAATTGAACAGACTCTTTTAGGACACTAAGAGCTTTAATTTCAATTATGATTAGTGAAAGTCGGTTTAACCGTTGCTGAAAAATCAAAGTGAGTTCCGTCTTTGGAGATTTTCTTCACTATTACCGGTGCGTTCGGAAGCGGAAACTAGGCACTAGTGGTCCCAAAGTAGATTTATATATCCACTAATAACTAACAAGGTCTGCTAACTAGATAAATTTACCAATACATTTTATAAAAATGTGCACCTCGTAACGCCATCGCGTGTAAAAAAATACTCTTGAAATTGAAAATTTTTACTAATCGCACTGTAATACCGGAACCGGAAGCCGGATCTGAATCAACATTTAAAGGGCTTTTTAAAGAATTTCAAGACCTTTCATTTGCATTTTAGTTTGTAAAAATCGGTGAGGAATTTTTTTTAAAACTAACAAAATCTGTCCAATTCAAGATTAAGGTCTGAGGACAGAGAGCCACGTGTTGAGTTTTAAATCGACCACGTGGCTCGCTCAATTCCCTTCGCGCATAGGATTTCTCTTGTACTCTTTCGTATATGAGCAGACTGTACCGGGTTGCCAGCATACATTTTATTATTTTGATGAGAAGTTTTATCACATAATTCTATCGTATGGGTTGGACATTACATGGATTCCAATGAACAATGAAAAAATATTCAACTTTCTCAAAGATTGAATGTCTGTATGTTTGGCAGCCTTGTCGAGCCTATTTTATTTCTCTCTTCTTTTTCAAAATGCTATCAGGAAACCAAAGCGAAAAAAATGGTGGATGCATTGAAACTGACTTTGTTTCACAGAAAAATACAAGACTTTATTTTTATCGCGATAACATATATGTTTTTATGTACTTATCGCATCTAAACTAAATTATCTAGACTTTGTCGCGGTAGATTTATGATTAAGGCTCGGATCCGTACTGTATTTTACAGTATTGTACTGTATTTTGGACCCAAATACTGCGTACTGTTTTTCACTTTAAAATGTACTGTATTTTTCTTTGCACTGTATTTTGCCTTTCAAAAGTACTGTTTTTTTTCAAACAGAAAAAAATAAATACATAATTTTATTCCTTTGACGCTTCGAATTTTGGTATACCGAAAATAGTTTATGTTCCGTGGTAATAAAATAAAAATAATACCTGATATCAAGTGATATGCGGATATAATTGATAATTGAGAATATCCCATGCAATTTGATGTCAACGCATATCACAATCACATAGCGAATATAAACACATGCAAACAGCCAGGGAGCATCTCTGCACACAGCGAACGGTGAATTCGATCGTTCCACGACAGAAGGACATATCTGCAAATGAGAGCATCTCTTTGTTGACGTTTTTTTTCAATTATTGCTGCGCTTTTATAGAAATTTTCGCAGTTTCTAATAATATTCGAAAGATTAAGGATTTTGCTTGAGACTTATGCGAAGTGTTATAATCGCCAAATACACTGAAGTCTTTTTTATGCGAATTTACGTACCGCATAAAAAAAACCGCATAACGCTGAAAATTCGCATAAAAAAACTGCATAACTCTGAAAAGTCGCGTAAAAAAAAACCCATAAAAAAAGATCGCTTAAAAAAAGACCTCAGTGTAAACAAAGAGAATCTGTCATTTATAGCTCGGCCCTTTTTTGTGAGACGATAATACAGAACGAATGGAAATGTCAAAAAATTTGTCGCTCTCCTTTTCGTCATGAAAATATAACAAAATGGAGAAATGACAACGTTTCAATTGTAAATCGCTGAGTGGAAATATTCAAACATCTCAAACGTGCAGATTGCGAGTACATCAGCACATTTTATGCAGTCAATAAAACTTGGATCACAGATAAGATGTGCTTGGAAGTGGATACACTGGAAGCGAAATGAATTTAAAGTACGAATGCGTTGAATATTATAATTACCTCAAAACAAAACATGGACAGCTTCATCAAATTTCATCAAAAGATAAATACGAGACGGCAACTGCAGAAAGATCGAAATCGAAGGCTATTGAAACAATACAAATGTATACAATTGATGATTATTTCATTATTCGTATATATTGTTATTTTTGATTTGACTGAAATATTTGTTTTATTTTCACTGAGAAATAGAAAAAAAAACATCGAGATGATAAATAAGCATCATCTGATAATAGTTTTCTTTTGTTTTATTCATCATTTTTATATAGAATGTGTACTGTAAAACGTACTGGTTTTTCAAAGCCGATGTACTGTATTTTTTTGTTATTTTTTTCTGTAAAATGTACTGTACTTCGAGAAAAAAAATATCCGAGCGATATTTATGATACAAGCCTTCAAAGCCGAGATATTCGATGAACAAGTAGAGGTATGCATTTCCGAGCGTTCCAATTTTTAGCAGTTCTTCAGTCAGAAAAAAATACAACACGACCGCTAAATTCAATGAATCATTCTGAAAATTTCACAGATTATTCTCAACTAAATTTCGAATACATTGTCAGGTGGGTTTTTCTATATTCTGCACCGTTTCCAAGCAAATTTAATTTGAAGTGGGAAAATAGCAAAAACCTACCACTTTACGGTACTATCCTCAGCCCTTAAACCGCAATTTGAATGTATTTGATTGAATTTTTCCGTGTCTTGTATAAAAACACGACCCTGAAAATGAAATTTTTATGCTGATCGTTTTGTAATTCCGGAACCAGAAGTCGCATCCGGATGAAATTTTGTAGGATTATATAAGATTGTAAGACCTTTTATTTGAACTCTTGTGAAAATTGAATGAGCGGTCTCCGAAAAATCGATGAAACGTTTATAGTTCATTTCGCACATTCTACCCCGTAAATCCCAAACCGGAAGTCGGATCCAGATGAAATTCAATAGCAACCATTCCCGCATATGCATGGCTGCCAGATGGCTGACTAAACGCTGCCAGCTGGAAAATATGGCTGGCAGACATTCTGGTGACCGACTGCCTCACCGCTGCCAGATATACAACTCAAACGATACAACTGTATCCACCAGGATTTGTCCACATTGAAATCTTTGACATTTTTTGAGAAGAATAAAACGCTCGGCTAACTTATACCGTTTTCGTTTATTGATCAAAGCAGCCCGAGAGCTGACCCAGAGTCGCCAAAACAACTTTAGATGAGTTTGTTTTAGCAACCTGAGGTCGCTCTAGATCGGACTCCAATCGCGTAGTTTCGCTCTGAAAATTTTCTCGGGTCGCACCACGCATCCATGCAAATTTGTTTATTTTTTCTTTTTTTCATGAGTTGTTGTTTAGGGCGCGTACCACGTGTTCGTTTTACTCGGAGTCAGAGTCGCCCGCGTCTAGGTTCAAAAACGAAAACGGTATTAGATACAGGCGACTTTGTTTCGTAAAATTGGATTTGACAACCGTCACTGAATCAATTTTGGTAGCCGTTTGGTGGCCATGGCTGCCCAGGTAGCCAAAACGCTATGCGGGTTCCATAAGACCTTTAATTTGAAACTTTACTGAAGCGAATTGGTTGAGCGGTCTCTGAAAACATGGAGTGCACTTTTTCCTAATTTTTTGAACATTTTACCCCGTTACTCGTGAACCGTCCTCTTGAACCGTCCGATCCGATCGGGATAAAATTCAATAGAAACCTATGGAACCAAGAGACCTTTCATTTGAATCTAAGTTTGTGAAAATCGGTCTAGCTATCTCCGAGAAGATCACACAAACACACACACACACACAGAGCGAGAGAGAGAGAAATTTGCTCAGTTCGTCGAGCTGAGTCGAATGGTACCCCGGGCGGAAAAAAATTCGGTTTTCACAGTGATTTAATAACCTTCCTATATTAGAAAGGCAAAAACCATGTTGAAAAGAAGAGAAAGTGACAATTCCATTTATTGTTTGCATGTATTTATATTCGTTACGGTTTGTCACTGTTCTTTCTGACGATTTGTATTGCGGCAAATCGAAATTCGTTGCGCTAGTGATTTTAAATTCTATATTAATTTTCTGATATGAAAAATACAGTTCATTTCAATGGGGAAATATAGTACAAATCGAAACACAGTACATTTAAGGGTATAAAATAGTATGCAGTATTTGGGTAAAAAATACAGTACGGATACAAGCGCTATCCATATACAAAACGATGTCTAAGTATATGTTGGCCACTACTTATATTCCGGGAACTGGCCACACTAATGTCAAGAGCTAAAATCTGGCAACACCAAAATAAAGTTTGACATTTTTCAACATGAACGTACTCAGAACGTTTTGATGTACAAGCGCTATTTGTGTTGTTTACAGTGAGTTAAAAAATCAATTTGGCTAAAAAATGGAAATTTCAAGAGAAGGATTTTGATGCATTATTTTTCACAACTTTCGACGTGGATTAAAGACTGTCCCTGAAAGTATCGACGCACTTTGATTTCGCTGTAAATAATTCACAAGTGTTAGATATTCTTGGCGACAAGTTTTGACACTTTTTTCCAATCTTTTTCGAATTGTTGAATGGTTTCGGCTGCCGAGACATGTTTCCTAAGATGTGCCTTCGTTAATGCCCAAAATTCCTCAATTGGTCGAAGTTGTGGGCAATTTGGTGGATACTCTTGACATTTTCGGTAGTATATCATTCTACCGTTGATTTCGAGTAGTGGTAAGAAGCAAGATCTCGCCAGAAAACAACAGGATCCTTGTGGCTTCGAATCATGGGTAGAAGTCGATTTTGTAAACATTCCTTGATGTATATTGCGCTGTTCATTGGAACAGTGATGATGAAAGGTTTCGGAAACTTACCGCAGCTACAAATTGCTTGCCAGACCATAGCTTTCTTACCAAATTTTTCGACTTCAATCGATGTCTCGGACTTGTTTAACACTTTCCCTTCTCGCACCGTATAATATTGTGGTCCCGGCAAGGATTTGTAATCGAGTTTCACGTAGGTCTCGTCGTCCATGATTATGCAGTTCAAATTTCCAGCAAGAATCGTATTGTACAGCTTTCGAACCCTCGGCCTGATCAATGCTTCTTATTTCGGACTACGTTTTGGTTGTTTCTGCTTCTTATAGGTTCGAAGATTCAAACGTTCTTTAGCACGAAGAACATTTAACTTCGAAGTGCCCACTTTTTTAGCCACATCCCGAACTAAAACCTCCTTCTTTTGCTCGAACGCCTTCAGTATACGTTTATCCCACTGTTTATCCTTGGGAATTGGTTCCACATGCGTGCATTTAATATTTCATGAGCACCTGCCCGTAAAAAAAGGTTGTTCTCGTTGGATCCCGCACAATTTGACAATAGCTCAAAAAGAGGTTCGTGTCGATTGGTGCAAGGAAATGTTTAAAAAATACGATCGCGATGCACCACCCGACGTATATAAAATCGTAACAGGTGACGAATCATTGATATATACGTATGGGCCGGAAACAAAACATCAATCGACTGTGTGGGTGTTCCAAGACGAGCCAAATCCAACAAAAATTGTTCGCGCACAAAGCACTTCGAAGCAAATGGTTGCCTGTTTTTTTTTTCGGAAGAACGGGTCATGTGGCAACTGTGCCACTGGAGCAACGTAAGACGGTCAATTTTGAATGGTACACAACCATTTGTTTGCCTGAAGTCTTTGGAGCAATTCGCAAAACGAACAAGAGCAGACGAATCATCCTCCATAATGACAATGCGAGATCTCACACATCAACTCAAACCAACTCTTTTTTGACCGAACAAAACGTCGAATTGATGGGTAATCCACCGTATAGCCCTGACTTGGCACCAACTGATTTCTTTTCATTCCCGCATATCAAGAAAAAATTGCCTGGTCAACGATTTTCGACGCGAGAAGATGCTACTGAAACATTCGAAACCATGTTTTTGAGGTACCATCTTCACAGTGGCAAAAATGCTTTTCTGATTGGTTCGAACGCATGCAAAAGTGTATCGATCATCATGGAGAATAATTTGAAAAACAATAAAGCCATTTTCACTTCAAAATGTTTGTTCTTTTTTGCTATTCCCGAAATATAAGTCGTCGTATAAAATTATCCTCGCCAAAAATTCAGAGCAGTGAATGTTATGTCATTAGCATATCAAAAATAAACTTTTTATTGTATCTATCGATATATGATGGCATTTGCAATGGGTTATTCCATCGTTGTTTTCTCAGTGCGAATCTTACAAAATATTTTTGGACGCTTTCCAATCTGTAGCTTTAGACGTCGTGGCATGGCCACCAAAACTTGTACTGCATATTCCAATATACTACGAAGTAGAATGCAGTAAAGAGCCTTCAAAGAGTATAAATAAAATAAATCAGCAGTATTACGTTTTATAAAATACAGCACTGCAAATGACGTTGCCGTTGTTGCGGAAATATGATCTGATAAAGTGAGTTTTCTGTCAAATAATACGGATGGAATCCTCTGTTTCCATTACTTGGCTTCAAAGGGTACATTCGAAACAACAAAGTACATAAGATCTCCTGAAGTTTATAATTTTACGTTAACTTGTATTAATCTGCATAACATTATAAAAACCATTGCTCAATACTAATTATGTCTTCTCGAAGTACTGCAAAATTTAGACTTGAAGAAATGGAAAGAAAAATTTTTAGATCATCAGCATCGAGTAGTTTTCCAGATTTTATGTGAGTGAAGAAGTCGTTGATAAATCAAACAAATACCAGTTAGCGACCCCAAGTGACTACCTTGAGGAACACCGGTTGACACTTCTAGTAGATTTGAGCGTGCATTATCAATCCTGGCGCAAGCTCATTGCAACCGTTTGATTAACCACAGGAAGAATCCATGTCGCTGTAGTTTCCATTGCAAAAAACAGCGTGTATTGGAACCATAGCAGCGACTTTTCAAACAGTAGGAAATGTGATATTTGGAGGTTAGGAATTGGATTATTTGGAGGTTGAAAATAAAACTAACTTGTCTAGACAATCATAGCAGGTCCGCAGACTCTTCGTAACGCCTATGATTCACAAGAAAAGAACGCATGTAACTCTTCGTAACGTCTATAACACGAAAGTGACACATTTAACTCTTTTTAACGCCTATAACTTACTAAAAAGTAATGCATGTAATGCTTCGTAACTACAAAAAAGTAACGCATCTAACGCTCTGTAACTCCAATAACTTACAAAAAGTAACGTATGTGACGCTTCGTAACTCATATAACTTACAAAAAAGTAACGCATGTAACGTTTCGTAACGCCTACAACTTACAAAAAAATAACGTATGTGACGCTTCGTAACTCATATAACTTACAATAAAGTAACGCATGTAACGTTTCGTAACGCCTACAACTTACAAAAAAGTAACGTATGTGACGCTTCGTAACTCATATAACTTACAAAAAAGTAACGCATGTAACGTTTCGTAACGCCTACAACTTACAAAAAAATAACGTATGTGACGCTTCGTAACTCATATAACTTACAATAAAGTAACGCATGTAACGTTTCGTAACGCCTACAACTTACAAAAAAGTAACGTATGTGACGCTTCGTAACTCATATAACTTACAAAAAAGTAACGCATGTAACGTTTCGAAACGCCTACAATTTACAAAAAAGTAACGCATGTAATACTTCGTAACGCTTTTATCTCACAAAAAAGTAACGATTCGTAACGCTTCGTAACTCCTATAACATTCTCAATTGTAACGCATTTCGTAACGTAATAACTTACAAAAAAGTGACGCATGTAACGATTTACAAAAAAAAGTAATGCTTCGTAGGACTCCGTAACACCTATAACTTCACTATTTTTACCTGGAGCTGTTAGCGGAATATATTCAATAGTTGCAATATTTATGTACCATTTAATTCCACTATTTCACTATCACGTTATTACACTTTCACAAAGTCACTATACTTTAATGAAGCATAACAAACGTTACAATACAGATACGCGTATTTCGGAACGTTATTTACATCCTTCTTCAGTGTATCGGCTTTATAAGTTTGTTTTTAAATCCGATACACTGAAGAAGGATGTAAATAACGTTCCGAAATACGCGTATCTGTATTGTAACGTTTGTTATGCTTCATTAAAGTATAGTGACTTTGTGAAAGTGTAATAACGTGATAGTGAAATAGTGGAATTAAATGTTACATAAATAGTGCAACTATTGCCTATAACTTACAAAAAAGTAACTCATCTAACGCTTCGTAACGCTTTTAACTTACAAAAAATCAATGCTTCGTAACGCTTCATAACGCCTATAACTTACTAAAAAGTAACGCTTCGTGACAATTATAACTTACAAAAGAGCGACCTATATAATACTTCGTAACACCTAGAACTACTTTAAAAGTAACGCATCTTAACTCGTTACCGCAAGAATCTAACCCTTATAACGGTGTTTAACATTTATAATTTCCACAAAATAACTCATATGATTTGTAACCTTCAATTTGAGAAAATTTTCGTATGCTTCTTAAACTTAACGTAACGTTTCCCATCTCACGATAATATCGAGTGAAACACTTCGTCAAATTTCGTTTACGTTTACGTTTTACGCATAATTGTCCCATTTTCTATATAATTTCCTATATGTATGGCACAAATATGCTTAGAACGGCAGTATACCAAAAGAAACACGAAAAGTTTGGTGAAGCGAAAAAACCTTTTTCAATCCACCTAGTGGTTTTTTATTGGATTAGAAAATTCCGTCAAGAAATCTTTCAATCTTGAATAAAATAAGAAACTTTCTTTGGGTAAGAACTAACATAACCTTTCCAATTTGTAAACAGTTATGTCGAGTTGATAAGATTTTTTCTCTATTTTGCATCGTCACACTAATTGATTAAACACATTTTACCATATAGATCTGGAACCGGAAGTCGGACCAAGATGAAATTAAACCTATGAGACTATAGGAACTTTTATTTGAGCCTGTTTGTGGAAATCGATCAAATCATCTCTGAGAAAATTCAGTGGGTCTCGTTTATGAATTTTAACCACTATTTACGCTACTTCTGGAACCGGGAACCTGGGACCAGTATAGCCGAAGTCGGTTCGTTTAGTAAGTAATTAATATAATCTACAAATTGAATCAGTTTTGAGCCAAATCTAGAAGAATTTTACTATCTTTTGCATCGTCGCTCCAAATGACGATGTGCAATTGTAAACACACTTTACCGTATGAAAGCATAATGAAATTCAATAGCAGCCTATGGAACTATGAGATCTTTTCATTTTATGAGTGAAATTATTTGACACATACTAACACACATACATACATTGCTCAGCTCGATGAACTGTGTCGAATGATATAGAACACTTAGTTCTTTGGGCCACTTTTCACTATTAAATTGTGTGTAAGTGTACTTCTATAGAAAAGCATCGTTATCTTGATTTTGTAATAACACTAACAGGTAGGTACAAATTGAATAAAAGATTTACAGATTTACATATTTTTCACCTGAACAATATAAATTTAAATGTGGCTACCTTGCACGCTCTACGAAATTGAACAAAGCACGCTGCGAACGGAGCAAAGCCGCACGTACCGACGCGTACCAGTTTTGAATAGTCATTTTGAATGACGATTTGATTGGTTTTACACTCATCGCCCTATAGTTTCGGAACCGGATAAAATTGCACAGTATATTTGAAGACAATCAGAGCTTTAAATTGAATCATGATTCGTGAAAATCGGTTTAACGGTTGCTGATCAATCGAAGTGAGCAGGGCTGGCAATAATCAACTCAGTACTTCATCATCACCGAGTTCAGCTCACCTGCAAATCGGTTTCAAAAGCATCGCTGAACGAGTTGAGTAACTGGGTAACCATTTGTATAGAGAAAACATCGTCTCAACATCGTAGTGTCAAGCAATCAGCATATGAGCGCTGAGTGCACGTCAAATATTCGAACAAACTGAGAGACGATTTGTGAGTTGAGATTTGATGTGTTTGTGCATCAACACATTGAATCAGATTCTTATGAAACTGTCTCGCTTGTATTCCCCACCCACCAGAGTTGCCATGGGCGGCCAATGTTTGAATCGATGCCATTTCAATCCATTTCTCAAGACAAGCTCTCGTATGCTGGAAAACGCATTCGTTTCAGTAGCCAGTTGTGTTTAGCTCGAGACATGAAATTCAATCGTTTATGGTATACATCACACTACGGTTCGACATTTGTTTTCGTACATTAATGCTCGTGTTCGTTTTGAGTACCAGCAAAAACAAAACCGAAAATCTGGGTTGTGTTGGCAGCTCTGTGGTTTAAGAATACACTCACCGGTGTAGCTCGGTACGGTGATGCCAAACTCAGTACTCACTTTTTAAAACTAGGAATGAGAGTTAAATGCTATGAAATCAAAACTGAGAACCATCAATACCATCATAATTTGATGTCAGCGGTGCTCTGTATAGGTGAGTGTGTTTGTTTAAATCAGCGATGATTTTCATCTTTACCATCATTTTTCGGATTGCATCGTAAATCATGTGGTGAGCTGATGAATAGAAAAAATCAAATCTTATGAGCGAGTTTTTGCCACCCTTGGAAGTGAGTTCCGTTTTTGAAGCTTTTCTTCACTATTATCGGTGCTTTCGGAAGCGGAAAACGGGGACTAGTAGCGTCAAAATAGTTTTATATATTCAGGGTAATTTAATCAAACAAACACTTTTCACAAACCTGTGTTGATATCGCACTTAGCGAAAGAAGTTAAGTAAGGTTAAGTAAACCTGATATAAATACCAAGTTCAAAACTGACTCTTTTTTTTTTTTTTTTTTTTTTTTTTTTTTTTAAATAATTATTTATTGGAATATGAGTTAAAATTAAATTATTAAGATTCAAATTGGGTGTTCAGCCACAAGTGGTGACTTTTCAGCCCTATTATATATATGATTTGGTTATTACCATGAGGACATTATTTGCTTCCGCAATTCTGAGATTTTTGTGTAGGGAAAATTCTAAACCTACTTGTATTGTGTAATGGGGAAAAGGAACTTATATACTAACTTACTAACTAATACAGAGAGCGGATCGATTCAATTGAAGATTGCATCGATTTTTGTCGGAATTTGCTTATAATATTATGTGACATTACATCTAATGGTTCTATATTTGTGAGTCTGTGTAACTCATTTGTAATCAAAACTGACTCGATTTTCAGTTCAATACCGTTAAAATTAAGATTCGAAACTAGCTTCAAACAAACAGTTTGACAGTAGTTAAGATGGAAACTGCGTTAGAAACGACATAACTAACAAGATCTGCCTACTAGAAGAATTTTTATAAAAATATGCACCTCGTTTCGCCATCGCTTGTGAAAAAATACTCATGAGATTGAAAATTTCCACTAGTCGCAATGTAATATTGGAACCGAAAGTCGGATCTGGATAAACTTTTCGAGGACTATTTAAAAATTTCAAGACCTTTTATTTGCTTCTTAGTTTCTGAAAATCGGTTAAGAACTTTCCAAAAAAAAATTGAGTGTGCAGTTTTTTATAAATTTGCACATATTTCCTTATAATTGCGGAACTGGAATTCGGATCCAAATGAAATTCAAGAAAATTGTATGAGACCATAAGACCTTTCATTTGAATCTAAGTTTGTGACAATCGGCTCTGCCATCTCTGAGAAACGTGTGTGACTATTTTTATGTTTCCTTTTGTTGATGCATATCACCCTGCAATTCCGGAACCGGAAGCGGATCGGGAAAAAATTTAATAGCAGTCTATGGGGCCCTAAGACCTTTCATTTGAATCAGAGTTTGTGAAAATCGGTTCAGTAATCTCTAAGAAAATTGAGTGACATTATTTGTCACACACACAGACATTTTGTGATCTCGTAGAACTGAGTCGAATGGTCTATGACACTCGGCCCTCCGGGTTTCGGGTTTCGGGTTTCACAGCGATTGCATAGCCTTTCTATATGAGTAAGGTAAAAAGGTAAAACGAAAAAGTCTCACCCTGTTCCCTAAGAACAAATCCAGCAGCTGGAAGTTTTATATGGGAGATCTATAATAGAGCTAAACTGAAACACATGTATCTCCAGCAAGCCGGTTTATTTTTATTTATTCGAACAGTTCTACTGTCAAATTTAATACTAGTATACGCTGCCGTTTCATTTTTTGTATTTTTGAAACACGAGTAAAACGCTGTTGGAGTTTTTCTTGGTATAATTTCTAGATTTAAATTTTAAAACTGGCATAAATTATGCATCTAGAACTGTAACACTCCTGAGTATGCCCTAATAGTATCACTCTGTTTGCCAGCATGTAACATGAAGTGCAAAAATTACGAAACAATTGAGATGATTTTTTCTTCTTTTTAGAGTTTTCAAAACTGTTTCGAGGATAAGAGAAATTCGCCCTTCTTGAAAAAAAAATCTGAAATCATAAAAGGATTCTGATTAGTCTATATTGATTAGAATAAAAGAAACGTGTAAAGAGTAAAGTGTCACAGAAAAGCTTTTTATCATGAAAGCTTGAGAGTTCGTCAAAAAGCTTTCTTCACCAACAGCAAAAAGTTAACAATCTTTTGAATTATAGCAAACTGATATTTTATAGCAAACTATCTCCTACCATGACGACAATATATTATGGCAATCACAGACTCCAGAAATTAAATTTAGGAAAAACTCCGAACCATAGAATTATTCATTCACCAACAGTGCGCTAGAAGCATCTTAATTGAAGTCAGCGGTTTAGTTATATACCCGATAGTCGGCTATAACAAAAATGTTTCTTCCCGATGCAATAAGTCCTAATCTCTTTGCAGTATCCTTGAATTGGGAATAACAGCTACAAAAAACATCCAGATTTTCGTGTATGGCTTAAGCCCGCAATTTGGTATAGCTTTCCTTTATTAATTCCTAGTTAAGTAAATCTAAAATTTGTTTAATTGCAAATCGATCACTTATATCACTGTTCTTTAAACAATTTTTCTGAGTAAGATTGGTAGGGGACGTTGATATATCTCCTTCATTGATCCGTGTGTAACAAAAATTGTAACATATTAAAGCCACACTTTCTCTCTGAACCCCACTGCAAGGTCAAATGTCCGCAGATTTCTTTCAGGAAGCTTTTATCCCGAGTATGGTCCGGATAGTATGTGTAATTAAAACTTACTGAGTTTGGCGCACAATCAACAGAAAACATTTCTCAACGATATTTACGACGTGCATTCTACTGATCCTTGGATCAAGCGAGTTTAATCAGCGCTTTGAATACAACTAGCTCCTCAATCGCTTTCCTGACTGGCTGCCAAAAAATCCAGGATAACAATGCATGTTTTTCTTTCGAGCTTGGCTTGGTGGTTTGTGTGTGATTTGTTTTTTGATTATTGCTCATGTTAGATCTAAGCAATCGAGTTTTCAAAATTGTTTTTTCAAATTATCTGCGTACTGCAGATTCCATTTGATATTTTGTTCTAAATTTTGGTTTGCAACTTATTAAATTCACATGGTAATTTTCATTGACATAAAAACGCCTAACATTGTATACAGCGAAATTTTCGATTCCCATTAAAACAGGACGAAATAAGCCTTACCGATTTGAGACTCCGTTTCTTTGGACCTACGCTGGACGAAAGTGTATTTTACGGAATCGATTGTTTGTTGGAGTTTTTTGAAACCAAATACAATCGTTTTTCGGAAGAGGAATTTAGACTGGCTGCAGCCGAAAGGATCGGGTCCAAAAAGTCCATCAGCGATTTAAATTTGTACAAATCTTGTCACGATGTGAGTGCTGGTGGTTCCAAGAACGGATGTTCTTCAGCATCGCAAGGCACACTTGACATACCGAAAACTATCGATGGTTCGGTAGCGTCATCGGAAACAAGTTCTCCGAACGATCCGCGAAAAACATCTATCAGTTTTACGGAGTCTCGCAGGAGAGAAAGTGATCCGAGTTACGGAAAAAGTTCTCCGAATGAATCACGAAAAACATCTATCAGTTTTACGGAGTCTCCCAGGAGGGAAAGTGACCCGAGTTCAGAAAAATATTCTACGAATGATTCGAGAAAAGCGCCGCTCAGTATTTCGGAATCTCCCAAGACGGAAAGTGCACGCAGCTCGATTCAAGATTCCAAAAGATCATCCAACATTTCTCAACCAGCAAGCGTTCCAGCCGATCCGTGTTGCTTCTCCGGAGAGTATCAGATTCCCGAAGGTTCTAAGGATAAAATAGTCGATTCGAAAAATTCCTCTAGAAGATCCTCTAAGGAGGAGAAAATTTCTACAAAGAAGCGGTGAGTGATAACATTGGTAAGCGATTGTTTTGATCGGTTGAAACTTGCGCTTTTAACTCCAATCTATTTCATCTCCATCTGGATCCAAGAATAATAATCGCTGGTATTTAGTGCGGTCAGCATTCAATATATATCAGCATTCAATATATACCTAAAACAGTCATGATTCCTCAAATCATTTAGTGTTTCTAATTTTTTCAATATGACAAGGCACTAATACAATAATACAATAAAGAAATAGTATTCAGAAATGTAACACGAATCATTTAGTATTTCATGATGGACCTCAAAATATTATGATTATGCCCGTATATCAAGTAACAATGCGTAGATGATGCCAAAGTTATTTGATTTCATTTCAATTGCAGCACACAAACCTCAACTCCGATACACAAGGAACCATTCAAACCATTCCGTTCGTACAAACCATCAAACTCAACAGATAGTGGCAGCAAGACTAAATCCTTTTCCGGTAGTAAAAGTATGTTTTCTAGTTTTGACATAATTTTTCGCACAGTATTTAGTTAACCGGTTACATTTTCGTTCACAGTTCTGGATAAGTTGAAAAAAGACCTTGCCAACAGTACCATCGCCAACATAAAAACCAGCCAGTCCGTACCGGAAAACACTGTGCCTGATTCACCACCACCTCCACCACCCAGGAAACGAATATCGTCCTCATGTGCCAACAGCCATTACCGCAGTCCACCGAAAGCACCCTCCCGGCGACCCAAGCAGATCCGGAGCAGATGGGCTCTAGCTCGAGTAAACGAATTCGATGATGGAGCCAAAACCTACGACATCATCTTGGATGACACTTTGGAACAAAAATTGACGAAAATGCCAACGGATTTTCATCCCGAGGTCGTTTTTGCCACACTTCCGGATGGCTCTGCGGTGTCCTATCGATTTACGAAGGAAAAAAAATGGTGAGTTAATCTAGTGATAGGTTGCAGGGGGAGTGTCTCGTTTTTAATCACAGAGTGGTCATTAGGTAGAGGAACGCAAGTATCCAGTACTTGTGAATTGTGGCCTAGTAGAACCAGATTGTTGTAGTAATTGAAACCCATTTTAAGATTTATTTTCATAAATTATGAATAACATAACCGTTCATTTGTTTTATTTCTATCTACAAAGCTGGGTTCAATTCCCAACGCCGCACATAGTCACCCTTATTCTGAAGTTTATCTGGTCCGAAGAAGCGAATGACCTTAAGGCCCTTATTACCGTTCTCACTCCACTTTCACCTTCACTTCACTTACATGTTACTTCACTTGATTTTACCTATTACCGGTATCACGCATAGTGAAGTGATCACTGTGGTGGAAACAACTAATTTTTTCAACAAAATGTTGGTGGCGTGATGTTCATAATCACATCAATTTCATTCAAGTAATTACTTTTGTCTCAGAAGCGACTTCCGTAATAAGGACCTACATTCACTTCACTTGATTTCCACCGTGAAGTGATACCCATAATAAGGGTCACAGTCACTTCACTTGGTTTGCACCATGTAGTGACGCCGGTAATAAGGGTCTAAGGTTAAAATCTCTGATCAAAACAAGAAAAAAATTTCTAAATATCTAGAACTGGAGACTATTAGAGTATCCAGATTGGAAAAGGATTCTCAGTGTCTACATTTATCAATATCTGGAAAGACTTCCACGCAATATTTTGAGTTACAAAACGTACATACAGTAGAAAAACTTCAGCTTCCCCATCAGACTTTGCGCTTCGCAGATGTTGCTGCTAAATATAAGCATTTTCAAGGACTACCCGTTACAGACTACCAGTATGGTGTGCCCAAAATTTTGACAGGATTGAAGCATCTGCACGTATACGCTCCCATCGATTCTAGAGTAGGAAAGCCCGGCGAACCAATCGCTGTCAGAACAAAGTTAGGGTGGACAGTTTACAGCCCACAGGACAAAGAAGAACCACAAGAAATTTTCAGTGCTCACCACGCTTGTAATAAAGTATCTAATCAAGAGTTGCATGATCTCCTTAAAAGTCATTATGCTGTAGAAGACATAGGTATTGCGGTAACTATTCTAACAATATCTGAAAAAGAGCGTAGGGCAAGAGAACTAGTCGAAAAAACCACTAGACGGGCAGGTGATCGATTCGTTACTGGGTTGCTGTGGAAGCAAGATGATGTTGTTTTTCCGGACAGTTTCCCTATGGCGATGAAAAGATTAAAATTTCTTGAACGGAAATTGTCAAAAGATCCTGTACTTGAGGCAAATGTAAGGAAGCAAATAATTGATTATCAAGAGAAAGGATACGCACGGAAACTCACGAATGATGAGCTCGAAAAAACAAATGCCTCCAGAGTATGGTATTTACCTATAAACGTTATAGTAAATCCGAAGAAACCAGGAAAAATTAGGCTGGTTTGGGACGCATCCGCTTCAGTGGAAGGCGTCTCTTTGAACTCGATGGTGTTAAAAGGGCCCGATTTTCTCACATGTCTACCAACGGTTATAAATCGTTTTCGTGAGCGACAAGTTGGATTTGGTGGGGACATAAAAGAAATATACCACCAACTCCAAATACGATGCATAGATCAGAACGCTCAACGCTTCCTTTTTCGAACGAATCCTCAAGCACGACCGAATGTATACGTTATGCAGGTAGTCACTTTCGGATCTACTTGCTCGCCAAGCTCTGCACAGTTCATAAAGAATTTGAATGCTGCTTATTACGCTGAACGATACCCAGATGCGGCAGACGCCATAATTAATAAACATTATGTCGATGACTATTTCGACAGCACAGAAATCGATGAAGCGGTAACGAGGGCAAAACAGGTCAAGTACGTGCACGCCAAAGCAGGATTCGTCATTCGAAATTGGCTTTCCAATGAACCGGAATTTCTAAGACAACTAGGTAACTGTACAAATGCTGAGCAGATACATTTCAACCGTGACAAACAAACAGAACACGAAAGAGTCCTCGGTATTATTTGGGACCCAAGGGACGACATATTTATGTTTTCCACCGAATTGCGCGAGGAGCTACGACCGTTTGTATACGGTGAAAATTGTCCGACGAAAAGAGCGGTGCTAAGCATTGTCATGAGTATGTTTGATCCGTTGGGATTGTTAGCTTCTTTTACTGTGTTTGGAAAAATGAGCATTCAATATTTGTGGCGGTTGGGATGTGCTTGGGATGAAACAATCGACGACAATTCCTACGGAAAGTGGGTACAATGGACCAGCTTGTTTCCATTAGTCGAGACAATCAGGATACCTCGGTTTTACTTCAAAGATGCTCTTCCTGCATACTTAAACTCTCTCTAGTTGCACATATTTGTGGATGCAAGTGAGTCTGCATATGGTTGCGTTGCGTTCTTCAGAACTCAAACTCAAAAGGGACCACGTTGTGCGTTGGTCATGGCTAAGATCAAGGTAGCTCCTTTGAAACAACTCACCGTTCCCCGATTAGAACTCCAGACGGCCGTCCTTGGTTCGCGATTGTTGAACACAATAAAAGAGAGTCATTCGCTGGATATAAAGAAATGTTTTCTATGGTCTGATTCCTCGACGGTACTTTCGTGGATACAGTCTGATCAACGAAAGTATAAACAATTTGTGGCGTTCAGAATAGGTGAGATTTTCACTAACATGAATATCACGGACTGGCGTTGGCTGCCAACCAAATATAATATAGCTGACGTTCTCATCAAATGGGGAAGAGGGCCTCAAATACAACCCGACAGTGATTGGTTCCCGATGCAATTACCGCCAGCAGAGGTAGTTGATGAGCTTCGACCATATTTTCTTTATCACGATATTGAGTTTCAACAACTCTTTATAGATCCATCAAGAATCTCTCGTTGGAATATTTTAGTAAGAACAATTGCTTGCGTTATTCGTTTCGTGACCAACTGCAAAGCTAAAGTGCTAAAGCGTCCAATTGCTACTTTGCAATAGACAGCAACGGTAAGAAAAGCTATCCTTCAAGAAGTTCCAGCCATTAGAACGGGTTTAAATCACGAGGAGTATAGAAAAGCTGAAGAAGTTTTACTTTGCATGGCTCAACGTGACGCCTTCCCAGATGAACTGAAAATATTGATTAAAAATCGAGATTTCCGGTTGCGAAACACGTCAAGATGGAGCGAAACAGTCCATTGGCAAAACTTACGCCAATTCTTATCGATTCTGATATAATTAGAATGGATGGAAGAACTGCCAAAGTTGAATTTTACCCTTTGAAATGCGATTTCCAGTAATACTTCCCGACCGACATCCTTTAACAGAAAAACTGATTGATCACTATCATCGTAAATTCGGACACGGTAACCGAGAAACTGTCGTAAATGAAATTCGGCAACGTTTTTATATACCGCGTCTTCGAGCTGCTGTCAAAATGGTAATGAAGATTTTTTTGTGGTGTAAAGTCCACACATGTAAACCCGTGATTCCAAAAATGGCTCCGCTTCCAATACAATGTCTAACGCCGTTTCGGCGACCATTCAGTTTCGTTGGGTTGGACTATCTGGGACCCATTTACGTCACCGCTGGAAGAAGAACAGAGAAACGGTGGATTGCACTGTTTACGTGCTTAACGACTAGAGCGGTTCATCTAGAAGTTTCACATAGTTTAACAACACAGTCTTGTATAATGGCGATTCGCCGATTTATCTACCGTAGAGGATTTCCTAGCGAAATTTTCTCGGACAATGGATCTAATCTAATCGGAGCAAGTAAAGAAATCCGCCACGTCCAGCAAATTCAATACGACTGCGCTGAAGTCTTCACCGACGCGAGAACACGTTGGAATTTTAATCCACCAGTCGCCCCTCATATGGGAGGCTGTTGGGAAAGACTCGTTAGGTCGGTTAAGGAGGCGTTGAAGGTTTTTGATGACGGTAGACGATTGACGGACGAAGTCTTGCTTACGACCCTGTTAGAGGCTGAGGATATAATCAATTCACGTCCTCCAACATACATCCTCCAAGAGTCAGCTGAATCGGCTTCGATCACTCCAAATCATTTTTTGAGATGATTATAAGAGATCCCAGCACTTAGCAGACCAACTTTGGTCAAGGTGGCTGAAGGAGTATCTCCCAACTATTAATCATCGGACAAAATGGCATGACGAACATGTTCCGTCCGACAAGTTATGGTTAAAACGAATAAGGGAAGATTTAGGCGGTCGTTATCTAAGTTGGCGGCGCTAGAAATTAGACGTAAATCTGTCCAGTCCACGGACATGACCAAGAAGTACGGGTCGGGGGATGTTGGCACCACTGAACAGTAGAAATTGACATGTAGGAAAGCCATATTGATTGAACGTCAGAATGACAACTTGCAGATAGAAAGTGTCAGAATAAAAAGTTTAGTTCAGCGTCGAGCGAGGTGCGAAAAGTTTCATTTGGTAATTTGATTGCGGAGAAGTGTTAAAAGAATTATAAGAACGAATACCTACATCTATTCGTTGAATTATCTCGAGTTTCAAGAAGTAAGTTATAAAGTATGAAATGAATCTAAAAAACTAAAATTTAATCCTAAAAGCTATGGTTTGATAAATAACAGTACGGTCTACGAGTTAAGGATCACGTGCTAGATAGAAGACTATTTTCTGTAAGATTTCACACCTTTTTCTAAAATAATCGTTACTAATAAATACACAATTTACAGTTTGAGCTGCGCTACAAGAAAACTGCTTCAAAAAATTGGTTTATTTATCGTGATCCGAACACGTATCGTTGAAGCTATTGTACAAAAAGCGAAATTTCACTAATACAATAATTGCGATAAATTAGCTTTGACATCATCGCAATAGTAGGGGAGAGTGTTCGGTTATACGCACCCTTTTATTTCAAGCTTTTTTCTGACTTCGTGCACATTATGCGGACATCTATACATCAATGAACGGCTAGAATACCTAGCTAACAACTGATTAATAAATCAAAAGATAATTCATTTGATTAAAAAAAATTATCAATTTGGTAAAGCGATAAATTTTGGCCATTTCAAAAAAGGTGTTCGGTTGCCGGCACCCCAAGAAATTTCGCTAAAATGGAAAAATATAAATAAAGACTGCAATTATTCAAAGAAAAAACGGAATTTACGCCCTTACTCTGAATAACGACGTATTGATTTTTCGAATCCTAGGTACCTTTGATTTTGCTAGCATTATTAGGAATACAAATGAAATACGATCCTAAAATCGATACGACGTTATTCAGAATAAGGGCGTCATTCTTTTCGGAGGCGTTTTGGACAAAAGTCTTCATTGTCTAATGGTGACTTCGCCTTGGCTCTCTTGATCGATGATTTGGATGGTGGCGCCTTTTGGTGTTGATTTGGCCGATCTTCCACGTTATTTTCTTAGCCGGAGCATCTGCTGTATGAGCAGCTAAATGTTTGGCCAAAACCTTGGGCTTCTTTGTCTCGACAGCAGCCGGCATATCACTTTCACGGTTCGTCGAAAAAATGGGGGCCGGTAACCGAAATTAGTAGACATTTTGAAAATAACAAAACAAATCTTTGGTTGCGAAAATTTTGATAGTATCCGGTATTAAATAGATCGATTTCACCTCATAAATATTCAATCCACTCACCTTTCCAATTGACGCTCTTCAATTCATGATACTATAGAAGAAGTCAGACAAAAGTTTTGTATTGCATTTCACGCAATTAAAATTTATTTTAAACGCAGCAAAAAGCACAAGCGTCTGTTTTCTTCGGTATTCGGCACAAAAACAGCGTGCAGCTATTACACACATGGTATTTGTCTGAATGACGCTATCTGCTTTCTGTCCGAAGTTACGGTGGGGTGCCGGCAACCAAACACTTTCCCCTACTCTTAACGTGAAGTGTTTATTTACATTATGTCGAAGAAAACAATTTTTTTTCCAAAATATTTTAAGTAAGCAAAAACTGTTTTGTTTCAATCAGACCCTGTCAGCTTGGAGCGAAATCAATCTTCAGTTCAGCAGCGCCATCGCACGGCATCACATTCAACATATCATGTCAATTGTATGGATACGCAGTGCTGCTATATTATTCTGGTGCACACGAATTTGATATATCTCTCCCCTACTTCTATGTACGAAATTCGAGGCGGACTCGCCTGAGGGCGCCATGCTCGCAAAAAAAGGATTTATTGAACAATAGAAAACTTTCATTTATTCACCTATTGTTGTGAAATTTTAGTTATTCCTGCTATTACTGTGAACAGAAAAAATACCAGAATGTTTTCCACCTAGCTTTCATTCAAAAACCTGATTACGCTAGTGGAGCCATGTCACACATGGGCTAAAAAGCTCGGGGCCTAACAAAAAGAACACGATTTTTTGGTTCAAAATTAACTCATCAAGAACTCATCCTTCCAGTGCAGCTCTAACATTTCAATACCACTCAAAATAGTCCTCAATTTCAGCGATAATCTGTTCATTCGGGTGAAATTTCTTACCGCCGACCATGTTTTTCAGGTCTGCGAACAGCCAGTAGTCGCTGGGAGCCAAATCTGACGAATACGGTGTATGTGGGAGCAATTCGAATTTCAATTTATGTAGTTTTGCCATTGTTTTAATTGACTTGTGACACAGTGCGTTGTCTTGATGAAACATCGACGATTTTTTCTTTGCCATATGCGATCGTTTCTATGCTATTTCAGACTTCAAACGCTTCAATAACGCTATATAATATTCACTGTTGATGGTATTTCCTTTCTCGAGATAGTCGATGAATATTACACCACGCACATCCCAAAATACCATGGCCATAACCTTTCCAGCCGATTGTTGTGCTTTCGGACGCTTTGGGCGAGGTTCACCAGTTACTATCCACTCAGATGACACTCGTTTGAAGTGATGAATCCATGTTTTATCCATTGTCACATATCGCGCAAAAATTTCGATTAGTTACATTTAAACATGGCCAAACACTACTCAGCTACTGCAATAAAACTAGCGCCATCAGACTAACAGACATAGCACTATGTAATATTCGCCCGGATTGTTTAAAAAGTTCACTATCGGACCCGATGTAAAATGAACTTGTAGTCATCTAGGCTATTTTTGAATGTATTGGTAATTATCACCCGAAATTAAGTTGCTGCAAGAAAATATCGTAACGAAATATGGTTTCGAATTTGTATTGTGTTGTAGGATGAGAAGTAGAAACAATTCTGTATTTAGTTTTGGCAACATGTATTAAGCGACGACTTAAGTCTGTATCCTGCATCAAATCGCAAGGACGTATACAAATCTTTACATTACAGGTAATTCTGTATGAATGGCAACTCTATTGGTAAATAAAAAAAATAAACACAGTCTAGATGACAGACTGGATTTTTTTAGGGTAACGTGGCGCCATCATGACATATTCGAGTACTGTCCCTACTAAAGGAATGTTTAAAATGACCGTTAAAATGATTATGAGCGTCCTGTCTTTTAGTCTGAGGTAGCACGTCAATAATTTCAAGTTGAATGTAGGTGTGTCGAAGTGTCGATCGATGAAATTTGATCGATTTGTTAGAAACTGATAAACGATTATTAAACATCGAATAATTCGAAAAATCCAATAATAATAATCGAACAATCAATCGAGTATACGATTAATAATTCAGACTATCGATGGCAGTATAGTCGACTATCGAGTAATTTGATAATCCGGCATTCCTTGTAGAATGCGGTTTGCTCAATTTTAATTAATTGAATGAAAAACAATGGGTCGCGTATAGATATAAAAAATCGCGTCATATAAAAAAGTTATGCAATCATTATGAAAACCGACTTTGGAACTGAGGCCCGTAGGGCCGAGTGTCATATACTATTCGACTCAGTTCGTCGAATAGCAAAATGTCTGTGAGTGTATGAGTGTATGTAATGTTTTTTTTGTACTACCTTTTTTGGAAATGGCTGAACCAATTTTCACAAGCTTAGATCCAAATGAAATGTCTTGTGATCCCATATAAATTTTTTGAATTTTGTTTGGACAGGACTTCCAGTTTCGGAGTTATAGGGTAAAATGTGCAAAAAAATGAAAATATGTGTACTAATTTTGCTCAAAGATGGCGAGACCGATTTTTACAAACTTAGATTTGAATAAGAGATTTTATGATTCTATACACAACACATGTATTTCATCTGGATCCGACTTCCGGTTTCGGAATTATAGGGTAAAGTGTGTTAAAATTTTTATACCATCACTTAAATGAGCGAAACAAACACTTGAAAAATTATCTAAACTGGCCTCTAAACAACTCCATTCGATAGTCATTATCAGTAGATAGCTAAACAAAGCGATTCCAGTTATTCCTTCAAGAATCGACGATAATTATTTTGAAGAATACCACAGTATTATATATGATAGTATGATTGATATGAAAAAGGCATCATTACAGCACTAGGTGGATTAAAATAGATTTCAATCTATGTCATAGTTGCATTCGCATGTCATTTTCTCAACCTGTTTTCCCCGTTAGATACTGATCAAATTTAAATCCAGTTCAAGACGGATCTATGTCTTATCAAGAGTAAATCAAATCATTGAAAAACAAGAAGTTTTTATGCAATACTAAGCCCTTTCATTTGAATCACAGACGGAGAAAAACGGCTCAACCATCTACGAGAAAAAAGAGTGACATTGTTTGTCACACACATTTACTGATCTCGACGAACTGAAGAATTATTGTTACAAGCAGTTTAAATCAATACAAATATTAAATTATTTTGAATGTGAAAATACTGCAATCTTTCTAATATATATGTTATATACGAACGATTATGTTGCCAAGAACGAACCGTGATAAAATCGAAACGGGGCAAAATGTGATGGAAAAAGATGCTGCATTCAGTCTATTTTGAGTTTAGAAACAATGTTGCTAGAATATCAAAAATGCAACGAACGCCAATGATTATCATTCGCTTTCCTTCGCCTTTGTTCGATAATCGCTCTAAATATGTATTTGGACTTGCTTTAGCTCTAAGATGCCAAGGGTATTTTCTAATCTCAATTAACGACTAACTTAAAACTAGAATAGTATCATTAGATTATGTCGTCTCGGATTTTCAAAAATGGCGATCGGCAGTGGTCGGCGAATTGAATATTGCCTGAGTCTTCCAGATGGCGTTGTTAAATTTCTATGGCCGCTTCCTTCGGTTCGCGTGGGTCCGCGGGAAACACTCCCATGCGACGAAGGCCCGGCGGGTGGCCCGCATGCTGGTCACCGACTGGAGCGGTCTTCCGTAGGCGGTGATGGCGATGTTACGGAAGAGAATGAAAACACTTGAAGAATAAATAAAAATGATAATTTTCTTTTTCTGGATGACTTTACGAATTCTGACCCAGCTTTTAATATAGTAACGGAACACTTAATTATTGAGAGAATAGTTTATTGCATATACTAAACTGTTTCCTCTCTGGAAAAAAGTATTGTTGGATTGGTTGGAATGTTGAATTATTTGACAAAATTTTCATCAATCCATTGAGTGGGAACTACACGATTGTAAGTATTGTTAAAACTCATTGTATTAACAGAAATTTTGTCTCACGAGAGGGCCGCTGAACGTCAAAAATTTATACCTTTTGTCTAAGTTATACGAATGTGTGATGAGAAAGAAGTTCAAAATTAACCAAACAATAAATTTTATTTTCAGTCAAAATACGAATAGTAAACACTAGAGGAATGATTCCTGGGTTAATTCGTAAGTCTATTTATTTTTCATTGATTATCATTCGATACAATAAATCAATATTTTCAGGCGCGTTTCGATTTTAGAAGACAGACTAAAACCAAACACGAAATCCAAACTGTCAGCAATGGGTATGTCAACTGCGATGACAAACATCTGTTGATATCGAAGCCCCAGACGGGGAATGCATTCTAACAGAACTCATATTACATCGTTTCATAGTACATCAACAACCTAACATTCTAGTGAGATAACACAAATCGTTTCATATTTCATATTCACTTGCCCGTAAGAATCTTTTTTCCATCCTGGCGCCTTTTGTCAGAGAAAAACAACACGCAATCACTCATCGATCGAGTCGAAGCCACGTTGTGATGAACTTGTATTTTGTTTTGACAGTTTTGATTTATTGCTAAAATGGTAATCATTTTTGCGATTCCCGTGCAAACAGCCTTTGGCAGAGGATTTCACAGCCACAGTATTGTCTCACACTGAGACGTGCCCCCATCCCGTTTTACTGGTGTGTGATGTATGTATGTGTGTTCTATAGTATCCATAAAGTACTCTATGAGATGAGGTTTTTCTTTTTGGCAGCCATTCGCCACAAGGTCGATTGTACGGGAACCAACGCTACAACGAACTGATTGGTTGGCTGGCTGGCTGGCTGACTGGCTCCGTCAGACCGAGAAGCTTGCCCCAGGACTGGCTAGTCATCATCTGACTGGCTCCAGACAGATTCCTCATAGTATCCGAATAAACAACATCACCGTAGACGGGCTGTTATGGGTCGTAGTTTTTATTTTCTCGCGAACTCAAGACTTTGCCCTTGTAGCCCACCCAGCGTACACATGTGCCCTATGTATGTAAGTATGTATATCTGGGTGTATTACGCTGCTGGTTGCGAACGGTCCCACTTCATGCTTATTCAAAATAACATTCCTAGCTGACTACGATAGTCTCGGGGAAGTGGAATACCTAGGAAACACCCAGACAAAAAATAACAAACCAGACTTCAAAGTTTTCTATTTCACAGAATTTGCACCCAATACGAACAGTTCTATAGAACATTTGCCAAATTACCCTTCTGCTGTAAATTTGTTATTCGGATTCATGACGATGATGAAATTTTGTATTATTGCTATCGGAGTCTAATAATAGTCCGAGTCAAAGTTTAGCGTTTAGTGAATACTACACGCGTTTCCATTCTTCGGTGTGAAAAAAATACAGGATTGTGTACGAGACACGACCGATCATAATGACATTAAAAATGCAAAACTAATTTTAGAAAGTTAGAACCTTCAGTTACTAATATATAATCGTCACGTGCGTTCAAGAAGAATTTATAATAATATTAAAAACAAAAGGTTTATAGCCTTTTCTCAGACATGGCTGAACCGATTTTCACAAACTAATGTCGTTTTTCATTGATTCCACTTGCTCGGTGCCAGTGTTTTGCTCTGACAGTTGATCAATTAAACGGTTTTGTAAAGTTTGGTTTGCACGCTTGCTGCTCGGAAAAGAAAACGGGTGCAAAATAGTTGCCCGCGAATTGCCTCGAAAGTGCATTTTTTCGTGCGGTTTTCACAACATAGAACATTTTATCCGAATTCGACTTCTGGTTCCGGAACTAAAACGTGATAAATGAAAAATGTCCTATTTCATTAGTATATCTCCCATAAAACTATCTGATAATATTTTCTAGTTTACAGAGTTTCTTACCCAAGTAAAGTCGTGCATCAAAATGAAAGCAAATTGAAAACATATTATGATATCGACATCAAATTGAATTCTTAATTTGATTTTACTTAATAAATTGATTAACTGATAACAAAGTATTTTTTCATTTTGCTCTACTACTTATGATGTTTTAAAACTAGATATGGTAGCATATAACTTGTTCGACACGCTCAAACCCTAAGATAAATCTGATTAAATCCATCTAGTAATGATACTTTTTCTCATTTATATCGATGTGAGAAATTATTATTAGTTTTAATTCGAACCTTTTTTATCACACACAACAAATGACATCACACAGAACAAATGAAAATTACACATGACGCAAACAAGACTATTCTTGTATAAAATCCAAAAATTACTCATATTGATCAACTGAATCATTTCTACGTCATTTAGATAAAAATTTGAGAAACTCGGTTAAGCCGTTCATGATGAACCCTGTATTTTCGGAACCAGGAGTTTTCTTCAGCAGACTATGGGATCATAGGACTTTTCATCTGAATAACAACGTCCCATTAATGTCAATGCTCAATGTCAATCTACTTGACTGTTATATTTACAGATTGATATACAATTTAGTATATTTCCGTTATTATCTACGATCACGTTGACACATTTTCTAAAATTTACACTTATCCTTTTTAATACCAAACTATCGGTTGCTTGGTACGAATACATATTCTTAAATAGTTTTTTTGTGTTCAGTTCTGTTGCTTTGGTTTTGGTTATTAATATCTGTTCTATTCGAAAGAACTCTTTGGTTATGTATACATAGGAATCGTCCAAGTGTTTTACATGACTGATTTGTTCGATATTGGATATTTTCAATAGATATTCGGTCATTATAGCTAAACTCTTTTTCTTGTATATCAGCGTCAATGCAGACATTTTCTGGTATGAAATAGAGTAGCCGTGCATCATAGTCTAAAATTTACACTTATCCTATCCTGGGTTGGTGGTTCAATGCATATGACGCTGGTCTTACAAGCCAGTTGTCGTATGTTCGAGCCCCGACCTGGAAGGATTCTTAGTGTCAGTAGGATCCATAGTACTAGCTATGCAATGATTCTGTACACTAAGAATCGGCTGCGAAGTCTGTTAAAACAGAAAGGCCAAATTCCACAAAAGGAATGTAATGCCAGGACTTTGCTTTTGTGCATCATAGTCTATGTCTTTGTGTCTGTTTGCTCTCCACATTTTTGAATGCCATGACTTGATTTCCGAATTCGGTATAGTCCTGGAGAGGCACACTCTGTTCAATATGTATTTTTTACTAATTTGAATGACGGGATGTTTGTTGCCTAGGAAAAAAATGTTTTGCGTTATGGTGAATTTTTTAATTTTAGTATAAATACCCAGCACTATGCTAAAATCGGGTACAGCTAGAAATGCAGATAAATGTTTTAGGACTATTGGTTTCATGAACCTCTTTCATTAAGTCTCGAGTTTGTTCATGATTCCTTTGTTCTACGTCGCGGATAGGATAACGAATTTGATTTTCATTTATAACTTTACCACTATGAAGGCATAGAGAACAGCCATATTTTCCATTGAATTGAGTGGTTCCTTGTACTTTACATCTGGCTACTGTATCCAGACAGGTCTGTATAACAACTACTTTATATTCTTCCTTCCCTATTCAAAACTCATTTCTCAGAGTTTTAATTTCCTTACAGAAATATTTGAAAAACATGCACATATCAGGATAACCTTTGCTCAACCAAATTGCACCTAGTATTATATTGTGTACGTTGAATCGTAAACAAGGTGGTAGATTATTTATTACAATAAAAAATAGGGTAGCAAGGCTTGTTTAATGTCCAACGATATGCTGCTGCTCCATCTGTGTTTACCGTTAATGTTATATATTTTCCTTCATTATTCGCTTTAAATCTAACAGTTAACACATCACCCTGATTTATATCGGATATATTTTCGTTTTTAATTTTTTGTTCATAATCTTGAATTTCAGTTTTATATTTTAGAACTGTTTTCTTCAGCTACTCCTCTATTCGCAATGACATTCGACACAAAAGTATACCCGACGAGAACCATATGGATCAGGAAAGAAGCCATAAACGCTTCAAAGCTATCTGGGCAGTCATCAAATTAATCATTTTTAGTAACTGAATCAGTGCTTCCTGTGTTAACTTATATTTGATATAAAAATTTAGTACCATGCACAGAACATCGCATACTTGAAACTTGCTATTGAATTTAAATTTATTATTGAATTGTTGAAACGTATCCTGCAATCAATGAAATGGATTGAGTTTCCAAATAATACCCAATTGAAAAAATAATGAAACTTTCAACTACACTCAGCTATCAGCTATACTAAAAATATATTAAAATTTGCGTCCGGAAAATACATTCATAACAAAGGGTATTTTACAAATCCGTATTTAGGAAATAGAAAAGAATCATCACAAATTGTAGAATAGGTTCTATGATAATAATCAAAGCACTACTTTTATATTCACTTAAAACATATTAAACAATATTAACACAAACGCATACAAGTGATAAAACAAACCTCATTAACATAGTTTTCTGAAGAATTAATACTTGAATATGAAAAACGATTACAGTTGTCATTTGAGGACTGCTCACTTAAATAACTAAACGAATAATTATTTTCGTTTATTGGTTGATCTTGAAAATTCGATAGACTTTCGATGGGAACTACAGCATGCTTTTTTATCGAATGTGTAGCTAAATTGCTATTCTCCGTTGAAAGTGTGCATTGTTCGCGCTTATCAAGAAAGGATTCTTCTAACGGCATCGTATTTCCAACAACGTTATCGAATCCATCGAACTCAGCTTCCTTCAACCAACATTCTGCTGTCATTTTTAAAACTAATTCTGTCTGCGTACTACCTTCAGAAAAGTTGGTACCTTCAGTCGGTCGAGTAGCATTCTAAAAGACATCAATGTTACTAATGCTTCTATTAAATACCTTGCGAACATATTTCCGTCTGTGATATTGATTAATTAGTTATTACCGTAACCAAATTGGACAAAAATCAAGACGTTTTCAGGCTGCCAGAAACCTAAACAAATTGCAAATCAATTTTTGCAAGAAAATATCCAAAAAATAATTTCTAAGTGTTAAGGATATAAATATATATATATATATATATATATATATATATATATATATATATATATATATATATATATATATATATATATATATATATATATATATATATATATATATATATATATCCGGTTGATATAGAGGGATAAATTTTTAGTCTAGGTTTTTTGATAGAATCCATCGGTTCCATTGAATCTGAATCCATTATAATGATTTCAGCATGAATTTAGATGGATTCACGTAAAAAAAATAAATTTGATTCCACTCAGTCATTGCAAGAACTGAACTTAGTTATGGTTATGGCTTCTGGTAGGAAAGGACTGACTATCAATACAACCTTCATAGGGTCTGTCGCTGACGATATCCATCCAGCGACTGGCACAAGTAGAGAAGGTGACAAGCGATTATAAATGCACACTCCTACTAAGTGATTGAGCGGAAAATAGGTACAGGTTTATATATATATATATATATATATATATATATATATATATATATATATATATATATATATATATATATATATATATATATATATATATATATATATATATATATATATATATATATATATATATATCATATCTCCTAAAAGTAAAATCATAGTCATTTGATCTCTGAACACGATCAAATTCGAAAAGTGTTCAAAAAGTTTGTTTTCTTACGAGGCTCCGTTCGAAAGTTTGTTTTCTAGTATCTTTCTATAGAGATAGCTGAAAAAGCACAGCAAAGCAATATTTAGCTAAATCTCTGCAAAAATAGTTCTTTTCGCATTATTCGGTTCATTATTTTCGAATTGTCGGTAATTAAAAATGTTATACCAACATATGGTTTTATAAATTACCGGTTCGATAATAGCAAAATAGGCCGAAATGGAGTTCGGTTCTGTTTTTGGAGAAAAAACTAAAGTTGTAATGTACAGAACTATGTTTTACTATTACACAAATGAAATTACAATTAATGAGCAAATTTTATAATGTAACTAATTTACGCTTGTTGCCTTCGATTTTTTTCTATAATTTCGTTCCCTCGTTCCAAAATGTTGATGCCGAACTTCATTGCTTCAATTACTGGCAGTTCCCGTAGAATCTTGTCTAATTCCTGGTGTAATTCTTGAAACATAAACGAAGTTGAGCGGCAATTCGCAAGGTCTGGAGCGGAAGAGATCAGAGTTGTTGAAGTTGCGTCGATGCTTTCTTCGTCTTTGCTTGATAACTCCTGTCAATGTGATGAAAATGTGGTTAGATAGTAAATATTAATATTAAATCATCGGATTTTCTTACACGAATATATGGAACAGAGCTGAAATCGACTGGATTGCAGGATTCTGTACATTCTGTTAGAGGCGCTGAAGTAGCTCCAACTTCCACAATCGTCGTCAAAGCTCGGTTTGAAACGGGGAAAATCCAATTTTCCGAAACATCGTCAAGTGCATCCTCGAATTTGTCGATACTACATTGGTTTAAATCTTTCAGTGTTGATGCCTTCGTAGGTTGATTATCTCCGATGTTGTCAGAAGCTACCGCTGGTTTATCTGGACCTATGAATTTAAAAAATATTGTATGGTTAAGTGTTATGATTTTTAGTTATAATAAATTCTTACCTGAAGATGTAGTAGCATGGTTTAAATCACATGGCGATGTAAACAATGGTTTCTTATTTAAAATAACAACTATATAATTAAAAAAGAAAAAATAAAAATAAATTATGAATAAGTAAACTGGTAATGTTATATATGTTTGGTGAAAAGTAGATTGCTTTGGGGTTATCGTTTTTGATGGTCGTTGAAAAACTGCGTCTGGTAAACGTTGGGACGAATTTGTCGTCATATTCGCGAACAGTTCCTCCGACGATGATGGAACAGGCATCGCCACTGAATCTTTCAAGACTCCTTCTCCTTCATACGGAATACTTGAAGGCATTTCATCAGCTGCTATTGCTAGAAATGGTATATTTTCATCTGGATAAGTAGCAACTTCAACATATTTGCTCAGTTTCGACTTCGTCCATAGCATAACAGCATTAGCGTTATCCGCTTTGGCTAAATGACTCGAATTTCTGCTAATGACCGTGTTTGAAGCTTCTTGACTTGCGCTTGATAACTCCTGTCTCAGTAGCAAAAGAAAAACGTTAGATTTTTCATACCATATTACTAAACCTAACTTTTCTTACATCAAAGCCAAATATAAATTCAACTTCCAGTTCAAACAAATATATTAACTGACCCACTCGCACACCAACTACGCTCCAACACTTCACGCTATCATAAGAGACAACAGAAAAATATACATTAGAAATTGTAATACCAATTTTAAAAATCAATCTTTACGAGTGAATGTATTTTAATAGTAAGAGATGACCCAAAACCAATCAGAATCATTTAAAACACATGAGAAACAAAAACCCTGAAAAGAAATTCCAAGATCTAAAGCCACTTTAGTCTTGGAAATCTATGATGTAAATCATTGAACGCACTAAACAGGAATAACAATTGAACGAAGATCACTTCTCCTGAACCATTTAGGTATGTTTTTCCACGAAAAGCTGCCATCTGTAGCCTTAATTAGCGATGTCACTTCCACTTTGATTTCACTCACATATCACATTATCGGATTTTACCCACTATAAGTATCACAAACTGTAAAGAGATCACATCGCTAAAACTTCTGTTTTTAACAAAAATTTTCTTACGTGATGTTCACAATAACATTTACCACATCCAAGTAGTCACTTTGTGAATTGAAATGACATCCGTAAAATAATAAATTCGTTTGATTTGTAACGTATGGCAATACTGATAACAAGTTTTCTCAGACCGAAAAAATGGTTGATATAAATCGGTCCTATTCATTCATATGCTTTCTTATACATATCTAATTCATCTAATGGTTAAAAAAAATTATTGAAACAATCATACCTGTGTTGACCAAATAATTTAACTTTATTCCAACTAATTGCAACTAAAAATTTCATCAAATAATTTACAAAACAGCACTCAATGACAATTTGTCTTATACTCATACACACTATCTTCGGTGTCTTCAACCAATTCGGTTTTGTCCCGGTTAGGTTTGATCACAGGATAGCTCACTTAGAAATTGCCCAGGAAACTGCACAAAAGTCTCTCGGATTTTCTCACATCAACGCATTCTCTCCGAGAAAAACAGGAGTTTCTCTTCTTGGATCTTGAAGAAGTTTCTCTTCTTGGAAGCCTACGAGGAATCAAACCCAAAAATATTAATTATATTAAAATATACTAACCTCCAATCGATTGCTAGGCATTGAGCAGCCACAATGAAAACTTCGTCTGGCACTTGATCCTCTGGATACGACATTTCCGTGTCGGATTCGTTCCGGAACAGCCACGTTGAATCGCTAGGAATAGCTTCCGGTCCTACGGAAGCAGTAGACGTCACGAAAACAGTGATCACTATCACTAGTGGCACTAACACTGACTGCACGCGATAACGCATCTCGATTTCTTCAAATGAAAACAAACAATGAACAAATTTTCATTTGCTGACGTAACGACGCCTACTGCGCCGGCTATTGGAGAAGTTTTATGCGCGGCGGACAATACGCGAAGCGTTGCATTTTGCTGCAGCGATAGTGTCAAGCGAGGCACCGAATCTTCTATAGATATAAAAATGGATGTCAGTTTGTTTGTTTGTAACGCCATAGCTTCGGAACTACTGAACGGATTGCCACCAAACTTGACACAGGTAGGGGTAGATGGGGTAAAACTCACCCCCAAAGGAAATGTAGCTATATCTTAACAATAAAGAATAACACTGAAGAGTTTCATGCATGACTATCTTCCGTAATCAATGAAGTAATGTAATGTTTTTAACGGCATAACTCCGAAACTACTTAACGGATTGTTATGAAATTTGGCACCTGTACTTATTGCTCTTCAGAGATGGTTATAAGTATATTTTTATGAGAGAAGGGAGCGTAGCAAGTGTCCTAAACAAAAGATTATCGAATTTGATGAGAATTTTTTTTATTTTTTTTTTATTCAATTATATAATATTTTAAGGCACACTGCTTAAGCTCTAAGATGCCAAGGGCTTTTTCTAATTTTAATTAACAAATAACTTAAAACTAGGATAGTATATTTAGACAATGTAATAACTTTGGCAGATCCAGCCTTCAGCTGGCGATAGGCACCGGCCGGAGTATTGAATGTAACACGTTGGCAAGTATCCATGTTGGCCGCCTCTTTCTGTCCGTGTGGGTTCGCGGGGAACAACCCCAGGCTACGAATACCAGGCGGGTGGCCCGTATTCTTTTCATAGACTACAGCGGCCGTCCGTGGGCAATGATGATGATGTTACGGAGACAGGTGGACAGACGAGGGATGGGGAGATTCGGGCGGAACAGCATAACTCCGAAACTACTGAACGGATTTCTATCACACTTGGCACAGTTGCTTTTTGGCCCTCAGTGATAGTTGTAAGGGTATTTCTATAAAGGTGGGAGCGTAGCAAGTGTCCTTAACAGGGGTCATGATTTTTTTTCAATTTGACGAGAATCGATACTTTTTGAAGACCATAGATACTTTTTGCGCAACTTGGATATGATTATAAGGGTATTCGTGTGGGGTGGATGTAGTACGTGGGTCTATAAAAGGGGATGTTATATTTGTAATGGCATAATTCCGAAACTACTGAACGGATTGTTATCAAATTTGGCACATATACTTCTTGCCCTTCAGAGATGATCATTAGGACATTTACAGGGGGAGAGTGTATAGCAAGTGTCCTTAACATGAGGAGAGGGAGTAAATGACGAAATTTATACAATTTGAAGAGAATCGACATTTAGATTAGAAGAAAGGGGTTTTTGAAAATAAATTTTCATCTCCCATTTTTGGTAAAACAAGAGAGTGGCAAGAATTTCAAGGTCGTAGTAGATAATATTGGTGTTGTTAATTTCAAACGACATAACTCCGTAACTACTGAACGGATTGACACCAAACTGAACACATATAATTCTTGCTCTTCTGAGATTATCATTAGGGTATTTTAATGGGAGAGGGAGCATAGTAAGTGTGTTTAACAAGGGGGGGGGGGCTTATGAAAAAATTTGTCTAATTTGAAAAAGGGGGGGTGTAATGTTTGTAATGGCATAACTCCGAAACTACTTAACGGATTGCTATCAAACTTGGCACATGTACTTCTTGCTCTTCAGAGATGGTCATAAACGTAATTTTTAGGGAAGGGAGCGTAGCTAGGGTCATTAACATTGAGAAGTCATGAAAAAATTCATAGAATTTGACGAGAATCGATACTTTTTTAAGACCATAGAAACATTTTGCATACCTTAGATATGACTATATGCAGGGTGAATGTAGCAAGTGCCTCTAATAAGGTTAGGGGCGAAATATTTGTAACGGCACAACTCTGAAACTACTGATATATATATATATATATATATATATATATATATATATATATATATATATATATATATATATATATATATATATATATATATATATATATATATATATATATATATATATATATATATATATATATATATATATATATATATATATATATATATATATATATATATATATATATATATATATATCTACGAATCTGGCAACTCTGAATATAAGACAGCAGTTGGTGATCAGTACTATGTAGACTCCTTCCAATTTAAGCAATTCGGATAAATGCAAAAAGATTTTCCAAATAATATAAAAAATAGGTATAGAATTCGCTCAAACTTTAGAAAATTTTTCCGAGGCCCGGAGGGCCGAGTGTCATATACCAATCGATTCAGCTCGACGAACTGAGCAAATGTCCGTGTGTGTGTGTGTGTGTGTTGTCAACTAAGAGGTCGAGATCTCAGAGATGGCTGGACCGATTTTGATCAAACTAGTCGCAAATGAAAGGTCTTCCCGTCACCCAGAACGCTATTGAATGGTTTTGAGATCGGATGTTTAATTTTTGAGTTATACGAAGTTTTATGTAAAAATTTTTTGACAGTATCTGTCACATTTGACCTTGAAAACAGAATATGTTTCCAGACATAGATTTTGCACGGTAATAGCTATCCAACAAGCCATAGGTTTTTAAAATCCGTCCATTTTTAACGAAGATATCGATATTTTTGTGTAAACGGCTTTTCTCTCTATTCCAGTAGTAGAAGTTTTGAGCGCTATATGATAAAGAAATGCTTAGGAGCAACGGAAAACTCGATTTTTTATACTGTTACATACAATTGTTTCTAAGTACCAAAAAGACTGTGTACAGCATCCTTTTTCATGACATTTTGCCTCGTACCGATTTTAGCACGGTTCGTTTTTGGCAACATAATTGTTCGAATATGACATATGTAAACCAAATGATGGCAGCATTTTCCAGTTGAAGGCAATTCCATAATTATATTGATTTAAGCTACTTACAGCAATAAATGCTGGAAGAACATAACAACCCAAGTAGCATGTTAAGTTGCTGTCCTGTGTATTTCTACTGATTGTGCAATTTATCAAGTTAGTTTATATCACTATTCTAGTAACTGTTGTGTTATGGAAAAAGCGCAATTTTTCTGTGTTGTGCAACATACTTTCAAGTTCATCCGTTATTACGATCATTTATTCACAACGATTGTGCAATTGATACAAAAACTCATGCGTCGATACCATCGAAAAGGCAGTAATAAAATCAGCGCAAAAACAATTGTGAAACTCGTGCAATCTACTACGTAATGTAAACAAGAAATGGAATGACGTTTACAAAAACATAACAAACATAATTCCTTATAAATAAGTTTCACATTTGATTTTCATTACAACTGCTCTCAACACAAACATGGATCTTGTAAAATAATCTGCACATGAAAAATGATAATGCACATATTGTAGAATTAATCTTTTGTGCTTTTGTAAATGAAAAATCGACAACGAACTGCATTTTTATGGTGAAACATGTATTCGCACGCCCGAAATTTTCAAGCGCCTTTAAATTAACGTGTTTTGATGATTGTACACAAATTTCTGTAAAAATAAAAGTCTATTATTGTTAATGAGAATCATCGGAATGGTGTTTAAAATACTTGTATTCAAACATTCTTCAAAATTCTCAGACGATTTTGATCAAACTAATGTGTAATTAAACCTGAAAAATCTCGAAATGATTTTTTCTTGAATATTTTCCAATATGGCATCGATTGTAACAGTGAGTGGAATAGAAAATGGTGCACCCAACGTAATGACATATATTATCTAATTAACAGGAATCATTAACATGTCAATATTTCGGAAAGAAATTCTCTACGTTTCGTTTTTTATCAGTTTTAATCTTCTAGTTAAATTAAACAACAATACATTATAGCCATTTATCTTAGAGGGCCCGACTTTTGTGATACGCACTGTAGGTATTATTTTGGCAAGTCCGGGTGCTGGTTGCAAAAACAAGTTGCACAAGCGGTAATATATAATAATGGGAGTAACTATGATGAAATTAACTTTTCGTTCAATATCTTTGAAAAGTGATGTCAGGTCTGCTTTTTTTTCGCGAGATGAAAACCGAATACAAATTATCTGATTGTTTTTTTTTCATTGCATATATAACGCTGTATTCCTGCAACTTTTATGATAATAATCTCATGTCTGCAAGTGTTACGTTCAATTCAAACATCTTGCACAACTTTTTTGCAAGTTTTGAATTTTTTATCAATGTTTTTCTAAAACTGAAGAAAACTGCGCACACTGATATAAAAATTTCATGAGGCAGCCAAAACAATGCGGACTCAGCAGAAATATATTTTTTACAGCAAGGTTATCAATTCGCCTTGCCTTGCGGAAAGCATCAATCATTTCACCAAGTTTTCTTCCACAAGAGATTTATATCAATTTCGACGTATATTGTGTCCGGTACAATTATGACAGCCGTTTGGAAAGTTTTTGATAAGTTGCACAATTGTTATAGTTACTCCCGTTTTACATGACGATGTGCAATTTTTTGTAGAGCTTCTAGTGAAACATTAACAAGTTGGTGATTTACTGCACAATTGTTTTAGATGTACTTAAAGTTGTTCTACAGTGATTTTTTCGGTAGTATTGTGAAACTTAACAGTGATGAGTTGCACAACCAATTTTAATATATATTTCTAAACATATCTAACATAAATAACATTTCTAAATCAATTGTAAAACATCTTGAAAGTTCAATAAGTTAAATTTGCTACTTGGGAACCATATACCATTCGAATCAGTTCGTCGAGATCGGCAAATGCGTGTGTGACTAATAATTTCACTCAATTTTTTCGGAGATGACTCAACCGTTTTATACAAACTCAAATTCATATGAAAAGTCGTATGCTCCTAAACAATGTTCCTGAATCATGTTTGGCTCCGATTTCTGGTTCCGGAACTACAGGATGATATGTGAAACGAAATTAAAATCAATTTTTCTCGTAGATGAAAAGTGTTAAGATCCTTTAAAACATCTTGCTTTTCAGTCAGATCCAACTTCCGGTTTAGAGGATACAGGAATATTAGTATAAAAATGTCTATTTCACATAAATTAATCAGGTTTATCGGGTTTGCAGATTTGGATAGTCGATAACCAAATAAACTTATTTCAGTGGTATTCAGTTTTCGATTCGGATTTAATTCGCACTACGATTTCTCAAAGATGTTTATACTGATTTTCAAACATTTTGAAACAAATGTGAACTGAACAGCTACTCAGGTGAATTTATCTGACTTCGGCTACACCGATTTTCGAATTCCGGTTCCAGTATCGAATCGTTTCTCGAAGCTCAATCGTTTTCTAAAAGAAAAGTCAGATCAACAAATACAAAAATAATTAATATTATCCATTTCTGATATCCGATTCTGGAATTACAGGATGATGAATTTTTAAAATTCAAACCGATATGGAAGATGACAATCCCGAAAAGCTTGAAAGTTGGACTCAAAACTATTGCAATTTATTCGTTATATGGTCATACGAATCGGTTTGGGTTATGCTGGTTCCTGAATACCGGCCCTGGAAGTACCTTAAATTACCGTAAACCCTAAGTGGAACTTACTCCGACATATCATGGAATGTTGAAACGATTGTCACACTTTTAGATCCAAATTCGATCCGATTTATAGTTTCGATGTTACAGAGTAATGAGTGAATAAAATCTCAAATTGCCGCTTAATTCGACTTTCATTAAAATAATGTCATGAGAACTGAAACACCGAAGAATATTTATGCAAAAAACGCGGATTGATAAAAAAAAAAGGTATCATCTCACTGCTAGGTGGATTAAGCACGTTTTTAATAATATATCCAAATGCAACAAACCGTCGTTCGAGGGTAATTTCTGGTGGAGTCGACGGTTTGTGCGGTGTTTCGGAAGGCGCTCATAATTCCGGTCAGCCGGAAAATTTAACCCATTTTTCGTGGAATAAAACCATAGCCACACCAGATTGGTTTGTGTGAATTTGTGTTGTTTTTTTAAAATCCGAAAACCCAGAATTTCAACCAAAGGAAAACAAACAAACAAAAAATTACCGAACAATCAGTTAGATCCATTTGGTTTACAGTTTACAGTAGTTGTTTGATAGTTCAGCAATTAACGAACGATCGGGAATCAATGAAATTACGAAACTCATTACCGAACGTTCAGCTGTCGAAAATTCGGTGAAAAATTACCGAATTCTGCGAAATTTTCTAAGTGTGTAGTATCGTTTTTTGGAAAATTCTATCGACTTCACATTAAACATTCTTTTTTAGAGGCACTCATTATATTAACCCACCTCAAATACCCTATAATATATAATAGACCATACTTGAGTTTTTCAAAAAGTATTGATGGTAATCAAAAATTATCGATTCTCTTTACATAAAAAATGACCATTGCCCGCTTCCATGTTAAAGATATTTACTACACACTCTCCCTCCTGAAAATCTCTGACCAAGAAGTATTAGTGCCAAGTTTGATAGTAGTCCGTTCAGTATTTCCGAAGTTATGCAGTTACAAACATTACACCCCCTTTTAGAGGCACTTGCTACATCCACCCCCAAAAAAATACCCATAAATTCATATTCGAATTTTTCAAAAGCAGCATAAAGTATCTATTGCAAGTTTGATAGCAATTCGTTCAGCAGTTTCAGAGTTGTGCCGTTACAAATATTTCGCCCCTAACCTTATTAGAGGCACTTGCTACATTCACCCTGCATATAGTCATATCTAAGGTATGCAAAATGTTTCTATGGTCTTAAAAAAGTATCGATTCTCGTCAAATTCTATGAATTTTTTCATGACTTCTCAATGTTAATGACCCTAGCTACGCTCCCTTCCCTAAAAAATACGTTTATGACCATCTCTGAAGAGCAAGAAGTACATGTGCCAAGTTTGATAGCAATCCGTTAAGTAGTTTCGGAGTTATGCCATTACAAACATTACACCCCCCCTTTTTCAAATTAGACAAATTTTTTCATAAGCCCCCCCCCCCCTTGTTAAACACACTTACTATGCTCCCTCTCCCATTAAAATACCCTAATGATAATCTCAGAAGAGCAAGAATTATATGTGTTCAGTTTGGTGTCAATCCGTTCAGTAGTTACGGAGTTATGTCGTTTGAAATTAACAACACCAATATTATCTACTACGACCTTGAAATTCTTGCCACTCTCTTGTTTTACCAAAAATGGGAGATGAAAATTTATTTTCAAAAACCCCTTTCTTCTAATCTAAATGTCGATTCTCTTCAAATTGTATAAATTTCGTCATTTACTCCCTCTCCTCATGTTAAGGACACTTGCTATACACTCTCCCCCTGTAAATGTCCTAATGATCATCTCTGAAGGGCAAGAAGTATATGTGCCAAATTTGATAACAATCCGTTCAGTAGTTTCGGAATTATGCCATTACAAATATAACATCCCCTTTTATAGACCCACGTACTACATCCACCCCACACGAATACCCTTATAATCATATCCAAGTTGCGCAAAAAGTATCTATGGTCTTCAAAAAGTATCGATTCTCGTCAAATTGAAAAAAAATCATGACCCCTGTTAAGGACACTTGCTACGCTCCCACCTTTATAGAAATACCCTTACAACTATCACTGAGGGCCAAAAAGCAACTGTGCCAAGTGTGATAGAAATCCGTTCAGTAGTTTCGGAGTTATGCTGTTCCGCCCGAATCTCCCCATCCCTGGTCTGTCCACCTGTCTCCGTAACATCATCATCATTGCCCACGGACGGCCGCTGTAGTCTATGAAAAGAATACGGGCCACCCGCCTGGTATTCGTAGCCTGGGGTTGTTCCCCGCGAACCCACACGGACAGAAAGAGGCGGCCAACATGGATACTTGCCAACGTGTTACATTCAATACTCCGGCCGGTGCCTATCGCCAGCTGAAGGCTGGATCTGCCAAAGTTATTACATTGTCTAAATATACTATCCTAGTTTTAAGTTATTTGTTAATTAAAATTAGAAAAAGCCCTTGGCATCTTAGAGCTTAAGCAGTGTGCCTTAAAATATTATATAATTGAATAAAAAAAAATAAAAAAAAATTCTCATCAAATTCGATAATCTTTTGTTTAGGACACTTGCTACGCTCCCTTCTCTCATAAAAATATACTTATAACCATCTCTGAAGAGCAATAAGTACAGGTGCCAAATTTCATAACAATCCGTTAAGTAGTTTCGGAGTTATGCCGTTAAAAACATTACATTACTTCATTGATTACGGAAGATAGTCATGCATGAAACTCTTCAGTGTTATTCTTTATTGTTAAGATATAGCTACATTTCCTTTGGGGGTGAGTTTTACCCCATCTACCCCTACCTGTGTCAAGTTTGGTGGCAATCCGTTCAGTAGTTCCGAAGCTATGGCGTTACAAACAAACAAACTGACATCCATTTTTATATCTATAGAAGATTCGGTGCCTCGCTTGACACTATCGCTGCAGCAAAATGCAACGCTTCGCGTATTGTCCGCCGCGCATAAAACCTCTCCAATAGCCGGCGCAGTAGGCGTCGTTACGTCAGCAAATGAAAATTTGTTCATTGTTTGTTTTCATTTGAAGAAATCGAGATGCGTTATCGCGTGCAGTCAGTGTTAGTGCCACTAGTGATAGTGATCACTGTTTTCGTGACGTCTACTGCTTCCGTAGGACCGGAAGCTATTCCTAGCGATTCAACGTGGCTGTTCCGGAACGAATCCGACACGGAAATGTCGTATCCAGAGGATCAAGTGCCAGACGAAGTTTTCATTGTGGCTGCTCAATGCCTAGCAATCGATTGGAGGTTAGTATATTTTAATATAATTAATATTTTTGGGTTTGATTCCTCGTAGGCTTCCAAGAAGAGAAACTTCTTCAAGATCCAAGAAGAGAAACTCCTGTTTTTCTCGGAGAGAATGCGTTGATGTGAGAAAATCCGAGAGACTTTTGTGCAGTTTCCTGGGCAATTTCTAAGTGAGCTATCCTGTGATCAAACCTAACCGGGACAAAACCGAATTGGTTGAAGACACCGAAGATAGTGTGTATGAGTATAAGACAAATTGTCATTGAGTGCTGTTTTGTAAATTATTTGATGAAATTTTTAGTTGCAATTAGTTGGAATAAAGTTAAATTATTTGGTCAACACAGGTATGATTGTTTCAATAATTTTTTTTAACCATTAGATGAATTAGATATGTATAAGAAAGCATATGAATGAATAGGACCGATTTATATCAACCATTTTTTCGGTCTGAGAAAACTTGTTATCAGTATTGCCATACGTTACAAATCAAACGAATTTATTATTTTACGGATGTCATTTCAATTCACAAAGTGACTACTTGGATGTGGTAAATGTTATTGTGAACATCACGTAAGAAAATTTTTGTTAAAAACAGAAGTTTTAGCGATGTGATCTCTTTACAGTTTGTGATACTTATAGTGGGTAAAATCCGATAATGTGATATGTGAGTGAAATCAAAGTGGAAGTGACATCGCTAATTAAGGCTACAGATGGCAGCTTTTCGTGGAAAAACATACCTAAATGGTTCAGGAGAAGTGATCTTCGTTCAATTGTTATTCCTGTTTAGTGCGTTCAATGATTTACATCATAGATTTCCAAGACTAAAGTGGCTTTAGATCTTGGAATTTCTTTTCAGGGTTTTTGTTTCTCATGTGTTTTAAATGATTCTGATTGGTTTTGGGTCATCTCTTACTATTAAAATACATTCACTCGTAAAGATTGATTTTTAAAATTGGTATTACAATTTCTAATGTATATTTTTCTGTTGTCTCTTATGATAGCGTGAAGTGTTGGAGCGTAGTTGGTGTGCGAGTGGGTCAGTTCATATATTTGTTTGAACAGGAAGTTGAATTTATATTTGGCTTTGATGTAAGAAAAGTTAGGTTTAGTAATATGGTATGAAAAATCTAACGTTTTTCTTTTGCTACTGAGACAGGAGTTATCAAGCGCAAGTCAAGAAGCTTCAAACACGGTCATTAGCAGAAATACGAGTCATTTAGCCAAAGCGGATAACGCTAATGCTGTTATGCTATGGACGAAGTCGAAACTGAGCAAATATGTTGAAGTTGCTACTTATCCAGATGAAAATATACCATTTCTAGCAATAGCAGCTGATGAAATGCCTTCAAGTATTCCGTATGAAGGAGAAGGAGTCTTGAAAGATTCAGTGGCGATGCCTGTTCCATCATCGTCGGAGGAACTGTTCGCGAATATGACGACAAATTCGTCCCAACGTTTACCAGACGCAGTTTTTCAACGACCATCAAAAACGATAACCCCAAAGCAATCTACTTTTCACCAAACATATATAACATTACCAGTTTACTTATTCATAATTTATTTTTATTTTTTCTTTTTTAATTATATAGTTGTTATTTTAAATAAGAAACCATTGTTTACATCGCCATGTGATTTAAACCATGCTACTACATCTTCAGGTAAGAATTTATTATAACTAAAAATCATAACACTTAACCATACAATATTTTTTAAATTCATAGGTCCAGATAAACCAGCGGTAGCTTCTGACAACATCGGAGATAATCAACCTACGAAGGCATCAACACTGAAAGATTTAAACCAATGTAGTATCGACAAATTCGAGGATGCACTTGACGATGTTTCGGAAAATTGGATTTTCCCCGTTTCAAACCGAGCTTTGACGACGATTGTGGAAGTTGGAGCTACTTCAGCGCCTCTAACAGAATGTACAGAATCCTGCAGTCCAGTCGATTTCAGCTCTGTTCCATATATTCGTGTAAGAAAATCCGATGATTTAATATTAATATTTACTATCTAACCACATTTTCATCACATTGACAGGAGTTATCAAGCAAAGACGAAAGCAAAGCAAAGCATCGACGCAACTTCAACAACTCTGATCTCTTCCGCTCCAGACCTTGCGAATTGCCGCTCAACTTCGTTTATGTTTCAAGAATTACACCAGGAATTAGACAAGATTCTACGGGAACTGCCAGTAATTGAAGCAATGAAGTTCGGCATCAACATTTTGGAACGAGGGAACGAAATTATAGAAAAAAATCGAAGGCAACAAGCGTAAATTAGTTACATTATAAAATTTGCTCATTAATTGTAATTTCATTTGTGTAATAGTAAAACATAGTTCTGTACATGACAACTTTAGTTTTTTCTCCAAAAACAGAACCGAACTCCATTTCGGCCTATTTTGCTATTATCGAACCGGTAATTTATAAAACCATATGTTGGTATAACATTTTTAATTACCGACAATTCGAAAATAATGAACCGAATAATGCGAAAAGAACTATTTTTGCAGAGATTTAGCTAAATATTGCTTTGCTGTGCTTTTTCAGCTGAGATTTTCGCCTATCTCTATAGAAAGATACTAGAAAACAAACTTTCGAACGGAGCCTCGTAAGAAAACAAACTTTTTGAACACTTTTCGAATTTGATCGTGTTCAGAGATCAAATGACTATGATTTTACTTTTAGGAGATATGATATATATATATATATATATATATATATATATATATATATATATATATATATATATATATATATATATATATATATATATATATATATATATATATATATATATATATATATATATATATATATATATATATATATATATATAAACCTGTACCTATTTTCCGCTCAATCACTTAGTAGGAGTGTGCATTTATAATCGCTTGTCACCTTCTCTACTTGTGCCAGTCGCTGGATGGATATCGTCAGCGACAGACCCTATGAAGGTTGTATTGATAGTCAGTCCTTTCCTACCAGAAGCCATAACCATAACTAAGTTCAGTTCTTGCAATGACTGAGTGGAATCAAATTTATTTTTTTTACGTGAATCCATCTAAATTCATGCTGAAATCATTATAATGGATTCAGATTCAATGGAACCGATGGATTCTATCAAAAAACCTAGACTAAAAATTTATCCCTCTATATCAACCGGATATATATATATATATATATATATATATATATATATATATATATATATATATATATATATATATATATATATATATATATATATATATATATATATATATTTATATCCTTAACACTTAGAAATTATTTTTTGGATATTTTCTTGCAAAAATTGATTTGCAATTTGTTTAGGTTTCTGGCAGCCTGAAAACGTCTTGATTTTTGTCCAATTTGGTTACGGTAATAACTAATTAATCAATATCACAGACGGAAATATGTTCGCAAGGTATTTAATAGAAGCATTAGTAACATTGATGTCTTTTAGAATGCTACTCGACCGACTGAAGGTACCAACTTTTCTGAAGGTAGTACGCAGACAGAATTAGTTTTAAAAATGACAGCAGAATGTTGGTTGAAGGAAGCTGAGTTCGATGGATTCGATAACGTTGTTGGAAATACGATGCCGTTAGAAGAATCCTTTCTTGATAAGCGCGAACAATGCACACTTTCAACGGAGAATAGCAATTTAGCTACACATTCGATAAAAAAGCATGCTGTAGTTCCCATCGAAAGTCTATCGAATTTTCAAGATCAACCAATAAACGAAAATAATTATTCGTTTAGTTATTTAAGTGAGCAGTCCTCAAATGACAACTGTAATCGTTTTTCATATTCAAGTATTAATTCTTCAGAAAACTATGTTAATGAGGTTTGTTTTATCACTTGTATGCGTTTGTGTTAATATTGTTTAATATGTTTTAAGTGAATATAAAAGTAGTGCTTTGATTATTATCATAGAACCTATTCTACAATTTGTGATGATTCTTTTCTATTTCCTAAATACGGATTTGTAAAATACCCTTTGTTAAGAATGTATTTTCCGGACGCAAATTTTAATATATTTTTAGTATAGCTGATAGCTGAGTGTAGTTGAAAGTTTCATTATTTTTTCAATTGGGTATTATTTGGAAACTCAATCCATTTCATTGATTGCAGGATACGTTTCAACAATTCAATAATAAATTTAAATTCAATAGCAAGTTTCAAGTATGCGATGTTCTGTGCATGGTACTAAATTTTTATATCAAATATAAGTTAACACAGGAAGCACTGATTCAGTTACTAAAAATGATTAATTTGATGACTGCCCAGAAAGCTTTGAAGCGTTTATGGCTTCTTTCCTGATCCATATGGTTCTCGTCGGGTATACTTTTGTGTCGAATGTCATTGCGAATAGAGGAGTAGCTGAAGAAAACAGTTCTAAAATATAAAACTGAAATTCAAGATTATGAACAAAAAATTAAAAACGAAAATATATCCGATATAAATCAGGGTGATGTGTTAACTGTTAGATTTAAAGCGAATAATGAAGGAAAATATATAACATTAACGGTAAACACAGATGGAGCAGCAGCATATCGTTGGACATTAAACAAGCCTTGCTACCCTATTTTTTATTGTAATAAATAATCTACCACCTTGTTTACGATTCAACGTACACAATATAATACTAGGTGCAATTTGGTTGAGCAAAGGTTATCCTGATATGTGCATGTTTTTCAAATATTTCTGTAAGGAAATTAAAACTCTGAGAAATGAGTTTTGAATAGGGAAGGAAGAATATAAAGTAGTTGTTATACAGACCTGTCTGGATACAGTAGCCAGATGTAAAGTACAAGGAACCACTCAATTCAATGGAAAATATGGCTGTTCTCTATGCCTTCATAGTGGTAAAGTTATAAATGAAAATCAAATTCGTTATCCTATCCGCGACCTAGAACAAAGGAATCATGAACAAACTCGAGACTTAATGAAAGAGGTTCATGAAACCAATAGTCCTAAAACATTTATCTGCATTTCTAGCTGTACCCGATTTTAGCATAGTGCTGGGTATTTATACTAAAATTAAAAAATTCACCATAACGCAAAACATTTTTTTCCTAGGCAACAAACATCCCGTCATTCAAATTAGTAAAAAATACATATTGAACAGAGTGTGCCTCTCCAGGACTATACCGAATTCGGAAATCAAGTCATGGCATTCAAAAATGTGGAGAGCAAACAGACACAAAGACATAGACTATGATGCACAAAAGCAAAGTCCTGGCATTACATTCCTTTTGTGGAATTTGGCCTTTCTGTTTTAACAGACTTCGCAGCCGATTCTTAGTGTACAGAATCATTGCATAGCTAGTACTATGGATCCTACTGACACTAAGAATCCTTCCAGGTCGGGGCTCGAACATACGACAACTGGCTTGTAAGACCAGCGTCATATGCATTGAACCACCAACCCAGGATAGGATAAGTGTAAATTTTAGACTATGATGCACGGCTACTCTATTTCATACCAGAAAATGTCTGCATTGACGCTGATATACAAGAAAAAGAGTTTAGCTATAATGACCGAATATCTATTGAAAATATCCAATATCGAACAAATCAGTCATGTAAAACACTTGGACGATTCCTATGTATACATAACCAAAGAGTTCTTTCGAATAGAACAGATATTAATAACCAAAACCAAAGCAACAAAACTGAACACAAAAAAACTATTTAAGAATATGTATTCGTACCAAGCAACCGATAGTTTGGTATTAAAAAGGATAAGTGTAAATTTTAGAAAATGTGTCAACGTGATCATAGATAATAACGGAAATATACTAAATTGTATATCAATCTGTAAATATAACAGTCAAGTAGATTGACATTGAGCATTGACATTAATGGGACGTTGTTATTCAGATGAAAAGTCCTATGATCCCATAGTCTGCTGAAGAAAACTCCTGGTTCCGAAAATACAGGGTTCATCATGAACGGCTTAACCGAGTTTCTCAAATTTTTATCTAAATGACGTAGAAATGAATCAGTTGATCAATATGAGTAATATTTGGTCTTTATACAAGAATAGTCTTGTTTGCGTCATGATGTCATAATATGTTTTCAATTTGCTTTCATTTTGATGCACGACTTTACTTGGGTAAGAAACTCTGCAAACTAGAAAATATTATCAGATAGTTTTATGGGAGTAGTACCTGTTTTTGACCATCGTTCGTGAAAAAATACTAGTGAAATAGGAAATTTTTCATTTATCACGTTTTAGTTCAGGAACCAGAAGTCGAAATCGGATAAAATGTTCTATGTTGTGAAAATCGGTTGAGCCGTTGGAAAGAAAATTGAGAAGGCACTTTTTCTCTAATTTTCACGTATTACCATGTAACTCCGGAACCGGAATTTGGATCCAAATGAAATTCAATAGCAGGCTATGGGACTATAAGACGTTTTATTTGAATCTTAGTTTGTGACAATTGGTTCAGCCATGTCTGAGAAAAGGCTAAAAACCTTTTGTTTTGAATATTATTATAAATTCTTCTTGAACGCACGTGACGATTATATATTAGTAACTGAAGGTTCTAACTTCATTATGATCGGTCGTGTCTCGCACACAATCCTGTATTTTTTCACAGCGAAGAATGGAAACGCGTGTAGTATTCACTAAACGCTAAACTTTCACTCGGATTATTATTAGACTCCGATAGCAATAATACAAAATTTCATCATCGACATGAATCCGAATAACAACTTTACAGCAGAAGGTTAATTTTGCAAAAGTTATATGGAACTGTTCGTATTGGGTGCAAATTCTGTGAAATAGAAAACTTTGAAGTCTGGTTTGTTTTTGGCATTAAAAATGCCTTAATCTTCGCTATACGGAGCCGAATGTCAATTAAAAGTTTCAAAAATAGCCGCGTAACCCTTTTTCGTCATAATTTTGAACGTTAATAACTCAGTCATTTGTTGATTGATTGATATAATTTAACAACCAATCGATTTGGAAACTTTTAACTTAAACATATATGACAACGTCGTTTCAGTATTTCAATAGCATACTATTGAAAAAATGGTTAGAATCGACCTATGTTTTTATCCACCAATCCCAGTTGTACAAAATGACGTCAACTTCTTGTTCGGTATAGGAGGATTTGCGTCATGCATAAAAAAACACCGCATCGTTATGCGTAATATGAAAAGATATCTATAAATATAGGTTGCACAATATTTCTTAGACTAGTTGATGCCTATCTGTGAATGAAATAAGTAGCTCGTCCAGTGAGCTGATGACTGGACTGTATATGCATTCACTTGCTGGATTGTCGCTTTTGCATTATGTGCTGGTGAAATTTCCTGTTGTCTGCGCAACACCGTGTTCGCTTGAGTGTCTTATATATCATCTAGCTATTGAAGAACCGAATCAGCGTGGTTACCGATTCGTTTTAAATATCCCATGTGTTTAGCAAATTTTTGTTCGATTTTGCCATTAAAAATGCCTTACACTTCGCTTCCCGAGGCTGGGTGTCAATTTAAAACATGCAAAACTAATCGCGTAGCATTTTTCTGTCTTAATTTTGAACGCTTATAACTCAGTCATTTGTTGATGGTTTTATATAATTCAACAAACAATCGATTCGGAAACATTTAACTTAAACTTATGAGATAACGTCATTAGAATATTTCAATAGCATACCATTGAAAAATTGGTTTGAATTGAGTACACCGAAACCTCCATTTACCAACTAAACGGGGGTTCGTAAAAAGAGGTAGTTCGTAAAAAAAGTTATTTGGGATTTGGTTCGTAAAAAAAGTTTACGTTGTTTGGAATTTACTTCGTAAAAAAGTTTTGTGTGATTTATGTGGAAACCGTGCATCATATGTTTATTTTCGGAACGGATGTGAAGAGTAAGTGCAAGAAAATGATGTTTGGACTCGTTTCAAAATCCAAGATGGCGGCTTCCGGTTTATTGAGATTGCCTAAAACCCATAACAATATGGGTATCTTCGGAATGGAATTGATGAGTAGATGTCGGAAAACGATGTTTGAAGTGGTTTTGAAATCCAAGATGGCGACTTCCGGTTTCTTGATATTCCTTGAAAACCCTTATAATATGGATATTTTCGGAACGGAATTGATAAGTAGATGTAAGAAAACGATGTTTGAGGTAGTTTTGAAATTCAAGATGGCGACTTCCGGTTTGTTGATATTCCTTGAAAACCCTTGCAATATGGGTATTTTCGGAACGAAATTGATGAGTAGATGTCAGAAAACGATGTTTGAGGTAGTTTTGAAATTCAAGATGGCGACTTCCGGTTTCTTGATATTCCTTGAAAACCCTTGCAATATGGGTATTTTCGGAACGGAATTGATGAGTAGATGTCAGAAAAGGATGTTTGAGGTAGTTTTGAAATTTAAGATGGCGACATCCGGTTTGTTGATATTCCTTGAAAACCCTTGCAATATGGGTATTTTCGGAACGGGGTTAATGAGTAGATATCAGAAAACGATGTTTGAGGTAGTTTTGAAATTCAAGACAGCGACTTCCGGTTTGTTGATATTCCTTGAAAACCCTTGCAATATGGGTATTTTCGGAACGGGGTTAATGAGTAGATATCAGAAAACGATGTTTGAGGTAGTTTTGAAATTCAAGATGGCTACTTCCGGTTTGTTGATATTCCTTGAAAACCCTTACAATATGGGTATTTTTGAAACGGGGTTAATGAGTAGATGTCGGAAAATGATGTTTGAAGTGGCTCTGAAATCCAAAATGGCTACTTCCGGTTTGTTGATATTCCTTGAAAACCCTTACAATATGGATATTTTCGGAACGGGATTAATGAATAGATATCAGAAAACGATGTTTGAGGTGGTTCTGACATCCAATATGGTGTCATCCGGTTTCTTGATATTCTTTGAAAACCCCTACATAATGGGTATTTTCAGAACGGGATTGATGAGTAGATGTCAGAAAACAATGTTTGAGGTGGTTCTTAGTTCCAAGATGGCAACTTCCGGTTTCTTGATATTCCTTGAAAACCCTTACAATATGGGTATTTTCGGAACGGGATTGATGATTAGTTGTCAAAACACGATGTTTGAGGTGGTTCTTGAATCCAAGATGGTAACTTCCGATTTGTTGATATTCCTTGAAACCCCTTACAATATGGGTACTTTCGGAAAGAGATTTAAAAGTAGACGTCGGAAAATTATATTTGAGGTGGTCTTGAAATGCAAAACAGTGACTTCCGGTTGATTATTATCTTTTGAAAGTTTTTGCCATTTTCCGTTAAACTCTATTCCTTTAAAACACTATACCGTTCCGAAAATACCCATATTGTATGCGTTTTCAAGGAATATCAACAAACCGGAAGTCGCCATCTTGAATTTCAAAACTACCTCAAACATTATTTTCTGACATTCCGAGACTAATCAATGTGCTTGCGCGAAGGTTACCGCGATATTGACCATGTTGTTTGGACATGCGTCGAGTATCGTGATGTCAGATCTCAACTAATAAATTCCTTGCGTACCCAAGGTAGACTATCCAATGTCCCAGTTCGCGACATTCTTGCTTGTCGTGACCTTCCATACATGAAACTTCTTTATCATTTCATTAAATCCATTGGAGTTCCAATTTAAATTTTATTTTATGTTAGACTGTTTTCTCTTCCATGAGTTCAACCAATAGCCAACTATAGGATATTGAATATAAGTGGTGAACTGAAACAAACAAACCTGAAATAGTTATAAGATCATGTACAAAATAAATGTATTTTATTTAATGTAATTTAAAATAGCAACTCGCTTGATAAAAACAGTGTTTAGATTAACTAATGAGTACCAACATACTAATATGATATTCGAAATGTATTAGGTTTAAACTACTATGTATTGTGGATGCCACGGCGAAGAAAAACTTATGTATATTGCCTAAGAAATAAACGTATTTATGAAAAAAAATTATTTTCTGACATCTACTCATCAATTCCGTTCCGAAAATACCTATATTGTATGGGTTTTCAAGGAATATCAACAAACCGGAAGTCGCCATATTGGATTTCAGAACCACCTCAAACATCATTTTCGGACATCTACTCATTAACCTTGTTCCGAAAATTCCCATATTGTAAGGGTTTTCGGGGAATATTAACAAACCGGAAGTCGCCATCTTGGATTTGAGAACCACTTCAAACATAATATTCCGACATCTACTCATCAATTCCGTTCCGAAAATACCCATATTTCAAGGGTTTTCAAGGAATATCGATAAACCGTAAGTCGACATCTTGGATTTCAGAACCACCTCAAACATCATTTTACGACATCTACTCATTAACCCCGTTTCGAAAATATCCATATTGTAAGGGTTTTCAAGGAATATTAGCAAATCGGAAGTCGCCATCTTGAATTTCAAAACTACCTCAAACAACGTTTTCTGACATCTGCTCATCAATTCCGTTCAGAAAATACCCATATTGCAAGGGTTTTCAAGGAATATCAACACACCGGAAGTCGCCATCTTGGATTTGAGAACCACTTCAAACATAATTTTCCGACATCTACTCATTAACCCCGTTTCGAAAATACCCATATTGTAAGGGTTTTCAAGGAATATTAGCAAATCGGAAGTCGCCATTTTGAATTTCAAAACTACCTCAAACATCGCCATCTTGGATTTGAGAACCACTTCAAACATAATTTTCCGACATCTACTCATCAATTCCGTTCAGAAAATACCCATATTGCAAGGGTTTTCAAGGAATATCCACACACCGGAAGTCGCCATCTTGGAATTGAGAACCACTTCAAACATAATTTTCCGACATCTACTCATTAACCCAGTTTCGAAAATACCCATAGGTTTTCAAGGAATATTAGCAAATCGGAAGTCGCCATCTTGAATTTCAAAACTATCTCAAACATCGTTTTCTGACATCAACTCATCAACTCCGTTCCGAAAATATCCATATTGTATGGGTTTTCAAGGAATATCAACACACCGGAAGTCGCCGTCTTGGATTTCAGAACAACTTCAAACATAATTTTCCGACATCTTCTCATCAATTCCGTTCAGAAAATACCCATATTGCAAGGGTTTTCAAGGAATACCAACACACCGGAAGTCGCCATCTTGGATTTAAGAGCCACTTCAAACATAATATTCCGACATCTTCTCATCAATTCCGTTCCGAAAATACCCATATTGCAAAGGTTTTCAAGGAATATCAACAAACCGGAAGTCGCCATCTTGGAATTCAGAACCACTTCAAACATAGTTTTCCGACATCTACTCATTAACCCCGTTTCGAAAATACCCATATTGTAAGGGTTTTCAAGGAATATTAGCAAATCGGAAGTCGCCATCTTGAATTTCAAAACTACCTCAAACATCGTTTTCTGACATCTGCTCATCAATTCCGTTCCGAAAATATCCATATTGTATGGGTTTTCAAGGAACATCAACACACCGGAAGTCGTCATCTTGGATTTGAGAACCACTTCAAACATAATATTCCGACATCTTCTCATCAATTCCGTTCCGAAAATACCCATAATGCAAGGGTTTTCAAAGAATATCAACAAACCGGAAATCGCCATCTTGAATTTCAAAACTACCTCAAACATCATTTTCCGGAATCTACTCTTTAAACCCGTTTCAAAAATACCTATATTGTGGTAGTTTCCATGGAGTCGGAAATCGCTTTCGATGAATGACAAAACCTCTTTTTACGAAGTAGGTTCGTAAAAAAAGTTTACGTTATTTGGGATTTGGTTCGTAAAAAGAGGTACGTAAAAAGAGGTTACGTATAAAAAGTGTTCGAAAATGGAGGTTTGGGTGTACAATTTTGGTAGCGATGGTTAAATCATATCTGGAAAATTTTTAAAATACCAATTATGTCTCTGTTATAAGTAATTTTTGATCTTCGTTCCATAGTAATTTTCTAGGGTGAGGAAGACGATTTTAATTATGTAACCAGCGAACTTCTTTGCCAATCATTCGGGTTTCTAAAATTAGTTCTAATACAGACGATGTATTTGCAATTTTATAGAAAAATCGTCAAATTTATCGTCTCATATTTTTGGGGGCAAAACGACCCGAATTATGTGAGCCAAAATGCTTAAGAATTCGCTTACAAAAATTATCCATAAGTTATCAATTTAATGAATAATAGTGAACAATCTTCCACCTGGCAAATATTTCGTCAACGAAAAGTGTAAAGCTTTGTTTAATCAAGAAGAAGAAACTTTCTGAGGGTGCATATTGCCCCGTGGTTGTCATAAGCTTTAATCAGTTGTTTTGATGGATGTTTACCCGTTGTTCAAGATCACCCTGCCTCTATGTTCAGATAATCGTCACTTCGCGTAATTTAAAATGTATATTTTTCATGTTTTCCACGATCGGGCGTCATGTCCCGCATATATTTCAATAGACCATTTTTAAGGGTTTTGGAAAATAAGATATTTCATGTATTTTTCAATGCATTCAGCGAGTATTTGTACGTAATTTGGAGAAATAATGATTACGGAAGATAGTCATGCATGAAACTCTTCCGTGTTATTCTCTATAGTTAAGATATAGCTACATTTCCTTAGGGGGTGAGTTTTACCCCATCTACCCTTACCTGTGTCAAGTTTGGTGGCAATCCGTTCAGTAGTTCCGAAGCTATGGCGTTACAAACAAACAAACTGACATCCATTTTTATATCTATAGAAGATTCGGTGCCTCGCTTGACACTATCGCTGCAGCAAAATGCAACGCTTCGCGTATTGTCCGCCGCGCATAAAACCTCTCCAATAGCCGGCGCAGTAGGCGTCGTTACGTCAGCAAATGAAAATTTGTTCATTGTTTGTTTTCATTTGAAGAAATCGAGATGCGTTATCGCGTGCAGTCAGTGTTAGTGCCACTAGTGATAGTGATCACTGTTTTCGTGACGTCTACTGCTTCCGTAGGACCGGAAGCTATTCCTAGCGATTCAACGTGGCTGTTCCGGAACGAATCCGACACGGAAATGTCGTATCCAGAGAATCAAGTGCCAGACGAAGTTTTCATTGTGGCTGCTCAATGCCTAGCAATCGATTGGAGGTTAGTATATTTTAATATATTTAATATTGTTGGGTCTGATGCCTCGTAGGCTTCCGAGTCCTTGTGATTAACAAGGTGTGAATCGACCTCTCGTAGGTATTTAATATATATTTTTAGGATTTAGTATATTCGGAGGTGGAACTTTTGTGAAGAATTTGATGTAAACGGCGCGGTTATAGATTCGACGAAGATTCAAGACTACATCATAAGGATATGTGGTAACCTGGAAGCTGGAAGGCCAGATTATGAGTACAGCTGCGACTTCAATCGAACCAAGCCACTTTTTCTTCAAGATCCAAGAAGAGAAACTCCTGTTTTTCCGAGAGAATGCGTTGATGTAAGAAAAAATCCTGTGATCAAACCTAACCGGGACAAAACCGAATTGGTTGAAGACACCGAAGATAGTGTGTATGAGTGTATGACAAATTGTCATTGAGTGCTGTTTTGTAAATTATTTGATGAAATTTTTAGTTGCAATTAATTGGAATAAAGTTAAATTATTTGGTCAACACAGGTATAATTGTTTCAATAATATTTTTTTTAACCATTAGATGAATTAAATATGTATAAGAAAGCATATGAATGAATAGGACTGATTTATATCAACCATTTTTTCGGTCTGAGAAAACTTGTTATCAGTATTGCCATACGTTACAAATCAAACGAATTTATTATTTTACGGATGTCATTTCAATTCACAAAGTGACTACTTGGATGTGGTAAATGTTATTGTGAACATCACGTCAGAAATTTTTTGTTAAAAACAGAAGTTTTAGCGATGTGATCTCTTTACAGTTTGTGATACTTATAGTGGGTAAAATCCGATAATGTGATATGTGAGTGAAATCAAAGTGCAAGTGACATCGCTAATTAAGGCTACAGATGGCAGCTTTTCGTGGAAAAACATACCTAAATGGTTCAGAAGAAGTGATCTTCGTTCAATTGTTATTCCTGTTTAGTGCGTTCAATGATTTGCGTAATAGGTTTTGAAGACCTAAGTGGCGATCACTTTGAAGACCTAAGTGGTGATCACTGTTTTCGTGACGTCTACTGCTTCCGTAGGACCGGAAGCTATTCCTAGCGATTCAACGTGGCTGTTCCGGAACGAATCCGACACGGAAATGTCGTATCCAGAGGATCAAGTGCCAGACGAAGTTTTCATTGTGGCTGCTCAATGCCTAGCAATCGATTGGAGGTTAGTATATTTTAATATATTTAATATTGTTGGGTCTGATGCCTCGTAGGCTTCCGAGTCCTTGTGATTAACAAGGTGTGAATCGACCTCTCGTAGGTATTTAATATATATTTTTAGGATTTAGTATATTCGGAGGTGGAACTTTTGTGAAGAATTTGATGTAAACGGCGCGGTTATAGATTCGACGAAGATTCAAGACTACATCATAAGGATATGTGGTAACCTGGAAGCTGGAAGGCCAGATTATGAGTACAGCTGCGACTTCAATCGAACCAAGCCACTTTTTCTTCAAGATCCAAGAAGAGAAACTCCTGTTTTTCCGAGAGAATGCGTTGATGTAAGAAAAAATCCTGTGATCAAACCTAACCGGGACAAAACCGAATTGGTTGAAGACACCGAAGATAGTGTGTATGAGTGTATGACAAATTGTCATTGAGTGCTGTTTTGTAAATTATTTGATGAAATTTTTAGTTGCAATTAATTGGAATAAAGTTAAATTATTTGGTCAACACAGGTATAATTGTTTCAATAATATTTTTTTTAACCATTAGATGAATTAAATATGTATAAGAAAGCATATGAATGAATAGGACTGATTTATATCAACCATTTTTTCGGTCTGAGAAAACTTGTTATCAGTATTGCCATACGTTACAAATCAAACGAATTTATTATTTTACGGATGTCATTTCAATTCACAAAGTGACTACTTGGATGTGGTAAATGTTATTGTGAACATCACGTCAGAAATTTTTTGTTAAAAACAGAAGTTTTAGCGATGTGATCTCTTTACAGTTTGTGATACTTATAGTGGGTAAAATCCGATAATGTGATATGTGAGTGAAATCAAAGTGCAAGTGACATCGCTAATTAAGGCTACAGATGGCAGCTTTTCGTGGAAAAACATACCTAAATGGTTCAGAAGAAGTGATCTTCGTTCAATTGTTATTCCTGTTTAGTGCGTTCAATGATTTGCGTAATAGGTTTTGAAGACCTAAGTGGCTCTAGATCTTGGAACTTCTTTTTAGGATTTTTGTTTCTCATGTGTTTGGGTCTTCTCTTACTGTTAAAATACATTCACTCGTAAAGATTGATTTTTAAAATTGGTATTACAATTTCTAATGTATATTTTTCTGTTGTCTCTTATGATAGCATGAAGTGTTGGAGCGTAGTTGGTGTGCGAGTGGGTCAGTTCATATATTTGTTTGAACTGAGGTTGGAAGTTGAATTTATGTTTGGCTTTGATGTAAGAACAGTTAGTTTTAGTAACATGGTATGAAAAATCTAACGTTTTTCTTTTGCTACTGAGACAGGAGTTATCAAGCGCAAGTCAAGAAGCTTCAAACACGGTCATTAGCAGAAATTCGAGTCATTTAGCCAAAGCGGATAACGCTAATGCTGTTATGCTATGGACGAAGTCGAAACTGAGCAAATATGTTGAAGTTGCTACTTATCAAGATGAAAATATACCATTTCTAGCAATAGCAGCTGATGAAATGCCTTCAAGTATTCCGTATGAAGGAGAAGGAGTCTTGAAAGATTCAGTGGCGATGCCTGTTCCATCATCGTCGGAGGAACTGTTCGCGAATATGACGACAATTTCGTCCCAACGTTTACCAGATGCAGTTTTTCAACGACCATCAAAAACGATAACCCCAAAGCAATCTGCTTTTCACCAAACATATATAACATTACCAGTTTACTTATTCATAATTTATTTTTATTTTTTCTTTTTTAATTATATAGTTGTTATTTTAAATAAGAAACCATTGTTTACATCGCCATGTGATTTAAACCATGCTACTACATCTTCAGGTAAGAATTTATTATAACTTAAAATCATAACACTTAACCATACAATATTTTTTAAATTCATAGGTCCAGATAACCCAGCGGTAGCTTCTGACAACATCGGAGATGATCAACCTACGAAGGCATCAACACTGGAAGTTTCAAACCAATGTAGTATCGACAAATTCGAGGATGCGCTTGACGATATTCCGGAAAGTTGGATTTTCCCCGTTTCAAAACGAGCTTTGACGACAATTGTGGAAGTTGGAGCTACTCCAGCGCCCCTAACAGAATGTACAGAATCCTGCAATCCAGTTGATTTCAGCTCTGTTCCATATATTCGTGTGAGAAAATCAGATGATTTAATATTAATATTTACTATCTAACCACATTTTATCACATTGACAGGAGTTATCACGCAAAGACGAAGAAAGCATCGACGCAACTTCAACAACTCTGATCTCATCCGCTCCAGACCTTGCGAATTGCCGCTCAACTTCGTTTATGTTTCAAGAATTACACCAAGAGTTGGACAAGATTCTACGGGAACTGCCAGTAATTGAAGCAATGAAATTCGGCATCAACATTTTGGAACGAGGGAACGAAATTATAGAAAAAAATCGAAGGCAACAAGCGTAAATTAGTTACATTATAAAATTTGCTCATTAATTGTAATTTCATTTGTGTAATAGTAAAACATAGTTCTGTACATGACAACTTTAGTTTTTTCTCCAAAAACAGAACCGAACTCCATTTCGGCCTATTTTGCTATTATCGAACCGGTAATTTATAAAACCATATGTTGGTATAACATTTTTAATTACCGACAATTCGAAAATAATGAACCGAATAATGCGAAAAGAACTATTTTTGCAGAGATTTAGCTAAATATTGCTTTGCTGTGCTTTTTCAGCTGAGATTATATATATATATATAAACCTGTACCTATTTTCCGCTCAATCACTTAGTAAGAGTGTGCATTTATAATCGCTTGTCACCTTCTCTACTTGTGCCAGTCGCTGGATGGATATCGTCAGCGACAGACCCTATGAAGGTTGTATTGATAGTCAGTCCTTTCCTACCAGAAGCCATAATCATAACTAAGTTCAGTTTTTGCAATGACTGTGTGGAATCAAATTTATTTTTTTTACGTGACTCCATCTAAATCCATGCTGAAATCATTATAATGGATTCAGATTCAATGGAACCGATGGATTCTATCAAAAAACCTAGACTAAAAATTTATCCCTCTATATCAACCGGACCATGGATGGTGTATTTCCGGACCAAAGGAAAAGCATTGAACATTTTGAAAATTTCGTAAGATCTTACGAAACGATTTTCGGTCGTGACCAAAATTGAAAAAATCAAACCAGATAAATTGAAAGTCGTTGTTTCCAATGTACAACAGGCAAACGATATTGTTAGATGCGAGCTCGCTCATGAAGTAGAAATAGACGGGGTGGTTACGGATTCGACGCTGACATGCGAGGATTTGTTGAATTGTGGAACTGGTGACTTCAGTGATTCTTTACTTCAGAAAGTGAAGATACTCGATTGCAAGCAATTGAGCTCAGTATCAATCACTGAAGACGGAACCAAGTCTTATCTCCCGCCAGCGTCGTTTCGAGTAACTTTCGCCGGGTCTGCTTTACCTAACTTCGTCCTCTTGGACAGGGTTCGTCTTCCTGTTCATCTATTTGTGTTATGAACTGCATAAAATGCAAACAATTAGGTCACACTGCTTCTCACTGTGGTAATAAAGATAGGTGTGGTAAATGTGGAGAAAATCATAAGGACGAATCGTGCAGTAGAAATTCTGAAAAATGTGTCTGCTGTGGGAATACTCCTCATGATATCTCTTCATGTCCAACATATAAATCACGCGCAGATAAACTGAAAAGGTCTCTGAAAGAGCGTTCCAAGCGTTCATATGCTGAAATGCTAGAGAAAGCCACACCACCGACCAATACTAATCTCTTTACTTGCTTGTCAGCTGACGAATGTGAGTCTGACGATCCCCAAGAAGGTTCATCTTCTACTGTGCCTAGAAGTTTTAGGAAGCGAAAAAATATTACGTCCAACAAACTTCCCTTCCGAAGATATTTTCTCAGGGACCATCAAATACAACATCTAAACTTAGTGCTCCAAAAAAATCAAAGCAAATTGCTCCAGGTCTAGGAAATCTTAGATCCGACAAGGAGTATCCAGCACTTCCTGGAACATCGAAACCCCTCAGTGTTCCACGAGATCAGTCAGAGAATCAGACCAGTGCTGGGTTTATAAAATTTTCCGACATCGTGGAGTGGATCCTATATCTACTTTCAACATGCCTGATCCTTTTAAAATCATTGTGATAGCTGTTATACCCACAGTTGAATCATTTTTGAAGCAGTTGACTGCAAAATGGCCCCTCCTTTAAGCGATCATATCCTTCAATGGCTAAATCATTGAAGGAGATTAAGGATTTGATCACTGTTCTACAGTGGAATTGCAAAAGTATCATTCCTAAAATAGATTCTTTTAAATTCCTAATAAACAACTTACAATGAGACGCATTTGCTTTATGTGAATCATGGTTAACTTCTGAAATACACCTCAACTTCCACGATTTTAACATTATTCGCTGGGATCGAGAAACCCCGTACGGAGGAGTACTTTTAGGGATCAAAAAGTGCTATTCCTTCCATCGTATTAACCTCCCCTCGATACCTTTGCATTGCTTCCGTCTACATTCCCCCAAGAGCCTCGATTGGGCACCGACGGTTTTGCGACCTCATAACTCTCCTTCCTGCACCAACGTTAATTTTAGGAGACTTTAACTCTCATGGTACGGGATGGGGCTGTCTTCATGATGATAACAGATCAACTTTGATCTATGATCTTTGCGATAACCTCAATATGACCATTTTGAATACGGGAGAAATAACACGGATTCCTGCATCACCAGCGAGACCAAGTGCACTGGATCTTTCCATTTGTTCGACATCGCTAAGGTTGGATTTCAAGTGGAAGGTAATTCCTGATCCCCACAGTAGCGATCATTTGCCGATCACAATTTCAATCACCAGCGGATTGAGATCATTGGAGGCAATCAATGTTTCGTATGATCTCACACGAAATATTGATTGGAAATACTACGCAAATTCGATATCTGAGAAACTAGCTACAACACAAGAACTTCCTCCGGAGGAAGAGTACACATTTCTGGCTGACTTGATTCTCGATACCGCGATTCAATCTCAGACCAAACGTGTACCCGGCGCGAAAACTTACATCCATCCTCCCAACCCGTGGTGGGACAAAGAGTGCTCAGAACTGAAAGTAGAAAAAACTTCAGCTTTCATCGCGTTTAGAAAAAATGGAACACCAGATAACTATAGAAAATACGCGTCGTTAGATTTTAAAATGAAAAGCATAATTAAAGCTAAGAAACGCGGTTATTGGCGTCGGTTCGTAGAGGGATTCTCGAGAGAAACATCAATGAGCACTCTTTGGAATACGGCCCGACGAATGCGCAACCATAATACCACGAACGAAAATGAGGAATATTCTCACCGCTGGATATTCGATTTCGCTAAAAAAGTATGTCCTGACTCTCTTCCGGAGCAGAAGATCACCCGCGTCACGTCATCAAACAGGAACGAAACATCGTTTTCAATGGTAGAGTTCTCACTTGCGCTCCTGTCATGTAACAATAAAACTCCGGGGCTAGACAGAATCAAATTCAACTTAATGAAGAATCTGCCTGACACCGCCAAAAGACGCTCGCTGAATTTATTCAAAGAGTTCCTTGAGGATAATATTGTCCCACACGACTGGAGACAAGTGAGAGTGATCGCCATTCAAAAACTAGGGAAACCAGCCTCCGATCACAATTCGTATAGGCCGATTGCTATGCTTTCCTGTATCCGAAAATTGTTCGAAAAAATGATTCTATTTCGCCTAGACAATTGGGCCGAGACTAATGGTTTGCCTTCAGATACACAATTTGGCTTCCGCAAGGGCAAAGGAACGAACGATTGTCTTGCGTTGCTCTCAACAGAAATTCAACTGGCATTTACTCGTAAAGAATAAATGGCATCAGTTTTCCTACATATCAAGGGGGCTTTCGACTCAGTTTCTATAAATATCCTGTCTAAGAAGTTGCATCAGCATGGTCTTTTGCCAGTTTTGAATAACTTTTTGTATAATCTATTGTCCGAGAAACACATGTATTTCGCGCATGGTGATTTGTCGACAATACGATTCAGTTACATGGGTCTTCCTCAGGGCTCATGCTTAAGCCCCCTTTTATACAATTTTTACGTGAACAACATTGATGAATGTATCAATACATCTTGCACGCTAAGACAACTTGCCGACGACAGCGTTGTGTCTATTATAGGACCCAAAGCTGCCGATCTTCAAGGACCATTACAAGATACTCTCGACAACTTGTCATCATGGGCTCTTCAGATGGGTATCGAGTTTTCTACGGAGAAAACTGAGTTGGTTGTATTTTCAAGGAAGCGAGAACCAGCACAATTACAGCTTCAACTAAGGGGTGAAACCATAGCTCAGGTCTTCACATTTAAATATCTCGGGGTCTGGTTCGACTACAAGGGAATCTGGGATGTCACATTAGGTATCTGAAACAAAAATGCCAGCAGGAATTCCGGATCACGTACGCCCTCAGGTGATCCCCAATATTTTTCACAATAAATTTAGAGCAGCCAACTGTGAAAAAATGTTTTACATTGACGGATCATTTCTCAATGGATCCACTGGCTTTGGAATCTTCAATCAGAACATCACCGTTTCGCTAAAACTCAGTGATCCGGCTTCAATTTACGTCGCAAAGTTAGCTGCTATTCAGTACACCCTCGAGATCATTGAAACCTTGCCCAAAGACCATTACTTCATCGTCACGGACAGTCTAAGCTCAATAGAAGCTCTCCGAGCGATGAAACCAGGAAAGTATCCCCCATATTTCCTGGGAAAAATACGGGAACATTTGAGAGCTTTATCTGAGCGGTCTTATTTAATATCGTTAGTCTGGGTCCCTTCGCATTGCTCTATTCCGGGCAATGAAAAGGCAGACTCATTGGCTAAAGTGGGCGCATTAGAAGGTGATATTTACGAAAGACCAATCTGCTTCAACGAATTTTTCAGCATTTCTCGTCAGGAGACACTCGAAAGTTGGCAAGCTTCATGGAGCAATGGAGACCTAGGACGTTGGCTATACTCTATTATACCAAAAGTATCGACGAAACCTTGGTTTGAGGGGATGCAAGTGGGTCGCGATTTCATTCGTGTGATGTCCCGACTTATGTCTAATCACTCCGAGTTGGGTACGCATTTCTGGCGAATTGGCCTCGCTGAGAATGGTATCTGCGCTTGTGGCATTGGTTACCACGTCATCGAGCATATTGTGTGGTCATGTGCCCTGAATCGTTTCGCAAGATAACAGTTAAGAGACTCCCTTTGGGCCCGAGGTAGGCCACCAAATGTGCCGTTGCGAGATGTACTATTTTTACGTTTTGCCTCGAACTCAGTTCATTGACAGTTAATGTTGGACTGCTTACGCCACCTATCTACCTATCCACCACCTTGTTTCACGAATGGAAATTACATTCAATTACATTACACCGTGACATATTTCGAATAGATTGATAGCAGGAAAAAATATGCAGTGCAACAGGCATAATTCAGTTCAATCAACTGAATAATTGGATAGAACAGCTGAGACACTTCCTACTTTCAATTCATGCAAATTTCAAAATAAACAACTACACTAGTTATAGTCACACGCAGGTAACTGCTGGAAGTGAATCACTGCTCAAAGGTAACGATGACACCTCATTGTTGCGTTTCAATTTCCATTTGAGATGTCATTGGTCATTAATGTGTATGTCATTGCTAAGCTGCCAGCATTATGAATCAAAAGTGACAGTTTATAAAAAGCAACAATCAATTAATTGCACTAATTTTTAACCAACCGACGTATAACTACACATATTAACTGAGTTTCGCGTAATCTCTTTAAAATTGCAGATGTCGTATATTTATTTATTTACTCGTGAGATTGATCATCCATTGAAAATGGCTGGAAATGGAAATGAACACGTTTCAAAAAATTACTTCATTCTAATTACTACTCACCCAATGGAGGAGTTGTGTGCAGGAACTTAATATTGTGAAATGGCCGGTTTATTTTCCTCGGTAAATATTTTCTTGGCATTTAACATTTGAATATGATTTCGGGTATATTGCCACCATTTTTCATATAGGTCATTCTGTCGGTCCAATTTTCGACTACTTTTTCAAGTTGAATACTTTTCGCTGAAGTTGAATATTGGTTTCCAAAGCATCAATCTTTACTGGCTTATCCACATAAACCGGTGACTTCACGCATCCCCACAAAAATAATCCATTTCTCAAAATAATGTTGCCGTTGAAATGTTCTTTCAATAAGTCGATTGTTTCGGCCGCTGTATGACAGGTATCACCATCCTGTTGAAACCATATTTCGTCCACATCCATATCTTGAAGATTTGGCAACAAAAATTCATTGATCATGGTTCTGTATCGATTTCCATTCACGGTAACGCGTCATCCTTCCTCATTTTTTAAGTAATAATGATCGATGATTCCACCAGCCCTTAGACCGCACCAAACAAAACATTTATCGGGTAATTCTTAAACGGATAATGTTATATTCAATTATAAATGATTGAAATTTTGATTAGTAGCGAGCAGTGTCGTATTTTGTCGGCTAAAAATCCCCGGCATACCGGATTTCCCTGCCATAGACGACGGTTTTGAAGCAGTAAGCGATATTTCAAAGTGAAAGCATCGCTCTGATTGGTCAATCGATGCAAAAGCAAAACTGTTGGAAGCACGCGAATTTATAAATATAAGCGAAATTATAGTTAACGTTTCAATCCTACGCGTAGCATGCTAGAGGTAGCAAGACAAAAAGTGCCATAAAACGATTTGAAGCTTTAATTGGTATGCTCTGATCTTGTGTCATGCAAGCTCGGATGAAATTCTTATGTCGTTTCGCCTGAGAAATTGACAACTACCCCCGGGTAAATTTTGAGTGCCCAAGATTATTTTCTAATTTATATATGATGAACTCGATTGATAATGAGAAAAACTTTATTGCTTCAACCGAAATCGCAGAATGGTAGAGAAACTTAACGCTATTAAAATAACTGCTTGCATACAAAACTTGAACACAAGCTTGGCGAAGAGCAGCTTTAAGGATTGAGGACAGTACCGTAAAGTGGTAGGTTTTTTGCTTTTTCCCCGTTTCAAATTAAATTTTCTAGGAAACGGTGCAGAATATAGAAAAACCCACCTGACAATTGTATTTTTCTGTGAAACAAAGTCAGTTTCAGAAATAAATTTGGCTCGACAAGGCTGCCAAACACACAGTCATTCAATCTTTGTGAAAGTTGAATATTTTTTCATTGTTCATTAGAATCCATGTAATGTCCAACCCATACGATAGATTAATGTGATAAAACTTCTCATCAAAATAATAAAATGTATGCTGGTAACCCGGTGCAGTTTGCTCATATACGAGAGAGTTCAAGAGAAATACGATGCGCAAAGGGAATTGAGCGAGCCACGTGGTCGATTTAAAACTCTACACGTGGTCCTCTGTCCTCAGACCTTAATATCCAAATCCGCATCGCAAGTATGTATAAAGATATAATTGCATACATTTGGGATATTGGTGTAATTTCGTCGGCTATAAAACAAATAATGTTCGGTTTTGGTTCCTAATCAAGATCAATCTAAGCAAGATCTCGTGCAATTGCGGATTCAACAGTGTGACGATTGATTGATCTGTTTGATTGTAGATCATTAGAAATTTTGGTTGCCTTGTTCCACATCAATGGCTCAAACAACCCCATGGGACTGATCCTTGTAGTTTTTAGTTACAATTTTTTACTAAAGACTGTCCCAGAAAGTATGGACGCAACCAAAAACCGTTGCCAATTCGCAATGGTTTAGAAACTGTCAATTGTTATGGCTGCGTCCTGTTGTTTACACTCTTCTCTTCTTAGCTGAAATTAACAGACTTCGGCTTCACTGATTTTCGGATTCCAATTCAATCATTTCCTCGAAAATGACCAAAATATACTTTTGTCGTGAATACGACTTACTTTACTATGGGGTGCCTTTTCAAAATTTACCCTCTGAGAGAGTGATAAGTTTTTGATCGTGAATATCTCTTGTTGCATCTAACGAATCAACATAACTTTTGCTACATGCCAACGGAAATATGATCACAATTTTATGATAAAATATTGAGTTGTGTGACATAATCTCAAATAATTCAAAATTTAACTTTTCTGAAATGTTTGGTATAAACGAGTATCTAAGAGGCGATAAACGTATAAACGAGTTCATAAGGCGCGCTGGCCTTTCTCGTTTTTTTAAAGCTCATAGCTCAGTGATATGTGAAAGGATTTATATAATCTAACTACCAATAGAATCGAAATTTTTCAACTTAAGCGTGTAAAGAAAAAGCATTGAAGTATTTCAATAGCACACTATTGAAAAACCTGTCTCATTTGACCCATGTCAACACCAGCCAATCAGAACGCGTTCTGAGGAAGAGAACAAAATATCTGCTGCTGTACAACAAATCTTTCGACAAAATGTTCCGAACAGTGTTTAATATCGTAGTGAGTTCCACAATTTGGTCCTTCTGAAAGGCAGAAATGAATCCCGTACAGCATCCGGATAGTTTCTTTCAATGAAATGCCAATCCGAAATGAAATAATCGACATTAAAACTCTGTATGCGGCTATTTTTATAGCCGTTAGGACCGCCCAAGTGAAAAAGCTACAAACGAAATTAGGTAAAAACAAGCCTCTCAACATAAATTGGATCAGTTTGGATTCTATCGCCACTGCGAGCAGATGTATTTTGTGTCGTTTGCAAAACTAGTTTCGCTTCCGACAAGAACGATTACGTCACAGCTGCCAGTCATTTGCATTGGTGAAAAAGAAACGGTGGAGAGCATTAAACAAAAACAGCCGTTCTAAAGGCTCTAAAATTTTCTAAAGAACTATTAGGATTTCTTGCTCGCAAATCGAAGGGAAATATCCTCAGTTTAGTGCAAATCTAGAACTGTTTGATTTGATTTTTGCACTTTTCGCTGTGTGAAATTCACAGTAATCTAGATCAAGTGAAGCTTTCGTTGTTTTTGCGAAAAATGTGGAAAGGGGAATGCTTGCATAATTCATACAATTGATCAACTAATTGATATTCGGAAGTGTTAAGGAACATGTCAGTTGTTTTCGTATTCACGACATCCAGTTATGTCTCTGACATTACCCACCCGCCTTTTTAAACAGTAATTCAAATTAAAAGAATCATCGTCCCATACAAAACTAGTGAATTTTATCCCATTCCGACTGCCGATTCTGGAATTACAGCGTCTTCAAGGTTGAGCTCCAATTTATTCGTAATATTAATTCATGCCGGTTAATGAATACCGATTCAGGAAACTCTAAAGTAGAACTCACTTCGACATCTAATGGAAAGCTTAATCGATAGTCAAATGTTTGTATTCAAAGAAATAATTTTATGGTTTCATACTATTGCTCTTTTCGATCCGACTTACAGTGAAATTACAGGGTATCGAGGGATTAAAACTTCAAACTCCATTTAAAACGACGGTCATTAAAATAAATTCATGAAAACTAAAAACACCGAAGAATATTCATGCATAAAAACACATCGCTGATTTATAAAAAAGACATCATCTCTCTGCTAGGTGTATTAAGCAAGCTTTTGATGGTTACAGTAGATTCGAAAGAAGCATAGAACTGAAAATTTGCTTACACTGGAGAACAATGGCAGTTGTCAAGTTGTAGTACCCCAATTGGTTTTAACCAACCAAATTCAGAAAAATATCTTATACTCTGCACACCAAAAAGGATTGAATTTTACAGGTGACTTAACCTCTAATACGATGTAATTCGCGAAGACCTAATTTGTCAAATGACAAAATTTCTTTTGTAATGACTTAATGTTAGATTAGTTTGAATTTTACTGGTTTCGACTGTTACTTGCATTCTGCTAGCAGGTGCGACTGTATGAATTAAAATGCACCTTTTACCAGCCAAGCAGATGTGTGCTTCTGTGGCTCAGTCGATTAACAGACATACTTTGCGATCCAATGATTCTCGGTTCAAATCGCGATGGTGTCGCAATCAGTATTTTTTTTATTTCATATTTTTTAGGTATAATATTAAATGTTCTTCCATGTAAATTTTACGTGAATTGTGACGTTCCTTTTATGTGCATCTAATAGGATGTAAAATCACAGGGTTTTTTTCGAAGTGTGTGTTTGTTTTGAGATCGTGTACTTTTTTTGTATGTCTTGTTAATCATATTGCTCGTCATACGACAATGGTTATATGCGTCAACTTACCTTAAAGGGCAGAAACAACTGAACAACCTTATGGTAGACGATTTCAGTGGTGGATTGATGGATTTCGGACTAGTCGTCAGCTACTTGAAGGATATTAAAAATATTACCCAATTATCGGGGCGTGCACATGCCAGATCCGAGCACGGGTTTAATGGAAGCAGCTGGTAGCAATTTGGAAATCATTTAGACCGTCTATTAAATCAGAATCAATTAACCGTCTAATGACGTCGGCCAGGCCGATCGAAAGACCATTTGTTTTTGTTTTTTACTTTCTCTGTGTACTGAGAGCTTTTATTCTACTTTTTTTTTCTTTCCATTACTAATCCTGTGTTCTCGTTCTTTTGCATATACTGGCTTGGAGAGAAGTACATGAACGATTACAAAGCACAATTTTTTTTCTTTACAAAATCAACTTAGTCATTGTCTACGATTTTTAATAGATCACACCTTTCGTAATTTGTAATTATGGTCAGGTTTGGCTAGCAACCAAAGTATGCTTACGAACTAAAAATATGCTCCACTGGTTGTTTTGTTGCTACATTCAAAAAGGGTCTACGGTTTAATGAAATTAAAATCATTACAAATAAATTACAAACTGAGTAAACTCTATTCACTCCTCGCTTAAATTTACATTTTAATAGGAACATTCGTTTTAGAGCTTTTCCATTTGTTTAATAAATAACGATTAATTTTAGTTATGCATGAAGCTGACCGTCCACAGCGGAAATTATTGTGCAACATGAAATGCCTATGTTTAACGCTTAGAAACAAGAGAATGATTTTAAAGCATCGTTTTCGTTCCTACCAGCTAAGGATCCCGTCCCTTTAATGGACGGGATGTGTTCTACCAGTTAAATTGGTTATTCTAATGGCCACCAAGTATTCGTTAATCTCAGCTTTTGTGTTCGTGATTGATTATAGTTTTCGCTCGAAAAAGTTTTTGTTTTATTTCATTGTTTGATTTCTCTTTTTACAAAAATAATGTTCGACTATCTTCCTATTGCTACTTTATACGGGATCGCACGCAGGCAATTTTATAATAAATACGTTATCTCTTATCATTGAAGGTGGATACGATCGCATGAGTGTTACTGGTTTCTCTACGATCCCAAAAACACGCGTGCTTGGTTGTTTGTGTAATAGATTGGATCAACGAACCAAAAAAAAAATAAGGGTAGGATGAACAGTCGGAACAGTCCTGAAAGCATTCGAACTCAATGAATTAGTAGAACAAGAGTTGACTCAAAAATTAGCATAGCTTCGATAACACCAAAATTATTTTTAGAACATCCGATGGAACTAAACCTGAAACGTGAATCGCCCCGTGAAAGTGCGACTGCCGGCAGGCGAAGCTCAAGCTCAGCTGTCCATCACACCTTCCATATACAAAGTTGTACATACAAGAAGCAGAACCACCCGCAAACTAATCCACCCGCGATGACATCTTTTACCGTGGTTTGACTCATCGTTCTCCGCGCGATAGTGCCATAAAGTCTCAAAAAGCGTCGTGAGGTCGGGCGTGCAAAAATTAATTCACAACACCGGCGCAGTTGTCCGTAAGCGACGGTTTTTATTGATAATTTTTAAAACCTCACAACATTCGTTTTTTTTTTTGGCAACGCCAGTCCAGCACATGCGACTATGGTCATTATTGTCCATAACCTGTTCGAGTAGAGCCGACCGGCACGGATGAGTCACTTGTGCAGATATCCTCTCAGCCTTGGGGGCTGGTCTGCTGGTCGTGGTCGTCGTTTGTTGCGTGTCCGGAGCTTTCCTCGCGCGCGTTCGGAGTGTTTTGTTTCCGAAAATTTCAAAACTCAATATAAAAATAAACTGTGTTCAATAATTTACACCCCTTGATCGGGGGGGTCTATAATTTATTCAATAACGCGAGTGACTGTCACATCTGGCTGGCAAAGGCATTATCTCATCCTCGGGCTAGCCGTGTGCGCCTTGAGCAGGCTGCCAGCCATCCGACGGAGTGTTGACGGAATGAAAATGGTGCCAGGAATCAGGTTGCCTATCGAGTTTTCGGCGTTCCGCAGCAGACAACCGAGCGACGGCTGCGACTTTGGAGCGTGACTCACCGATTGATTAGCACCTGTTTGCATGCGCATTAAATATTTGCCAATAAGATGGCGGCAAAATTCGTGCTATCATATGTACGCTACGCTAGCTCCAATTCGGAGAGATAATCCGCTAACGAATGGCAAACGATTGATTATTGTAATGCGACATTCGATGCCACTAATCCGATAAATCTGTGCGTTGTGTTGATTTTGGTGCTCATTCGAGACGAGGGAGTGCCTGGGAGTAGCTTCTGTTCCGGTGGACTATGAATCAGCACCGATGTTGCGCGATGAGATGTTTGAATGTTTTGTGAAGCTGCACCGAACGCTATGAAGTGCAACTTGATAACAGCCATTTGCTCCATTCCAGCGAACTTTTGGATGAGACAAAATTGCTGGAATATTGAAATTCTAATATGTTCTTTCTGTTTCAGCGGAATATGGTCTAGCGTTCAATTTTTTATGCATTTTAAGCAATTCTAAACATGCGATTTATATGAAATTTCATTCGTATCTTCAGTATGGCAAATCATGAAAATATTTCGTGTGATATGACTGGGTTCTCGGAAGAAGTTGATACTGAGAGCAGTGCAGTAAAAAATCATTCAATTCAATTGAAACCGAATGTGAAACACATTGACGATCTCTCTACTGCAGTAAACTTCAGATTCTGACACACACAACGTTCGTTGACGTACCTAACGGGCAGCATTCAGATCTTCAATCGATTCTCTTCAAAACAAAGCTCAGTTTAACCACCGTCAGTTGATGTCTTGAAGTAACAAAATATCTTATTCAATAGTGTGAGAGCGGCCTTCAAATGAGGTTTATGTAAACATTCGAATTGGTTCAAGATAATAGATGAAAGACAGACCAGATAGCTGAAATATCAATTACATAATACACATAAATTAATAATTTTCTCCTTCAGTTTTCATTTTCAATACTTCACTCTATTTATAATTATATTCATCCGAACTTGCTCACTACCAACAGCGAAGACAATGAATTTGGCACTTGAAACTGAGCAAGCAAAACTTCAAATGACTAGGTATGATTATTCAACTGACGATGAATTCTGGGAGCTTCACTTGAAAATGGCAGCAAATTGAATTTGTATCGATATATTAACGGTCAGTGGCCGTAAAAATTTGATTTTTATCTGATATTATTCGATTGAAACTGAAATTTTACCGCACTGACTGAGACACGTAACTTTGAGATGATGATGGAATCATACACCGGACAGACGGTCGAAACCAGGAACATCTAGCTGACTATCAATTCATCGAAGACGAAATTCGAGAAAAGATTAAGCTTTTACGTAGAAATAGTATACCTTTCACCACAAATATTGATAGACTCACTGTTGATCACTGACAATGAAATTGTAGAACAACTAGAGATGAGCAAAACCGTTCGTTTAAAAAAAACCGCTCAGAACATGATAGTTCTACCGAAAGAACTAGTTCTGTTCAACCGTTCGTTCGTAGTTCTGAAACTTTGTATGTTTCTTCGAAAATAATATGAGAATCACAAATAATATTTGGTAGTAAATAAATCCAATAATAGTGAGTACTTTTTGCACTGTCAGTCGTCCAAGCGGGATTTACGAGAGTCCGCGCCACTACGGATCACATATTCGCGATAAGACAAGTACTCCAGAAGTGTCGTGAATACAACGTACCCACGCATCACCTATTCATTGACTTCAAAGCGGCATACGACACAATCGATCGAGAACAGCTATGGCAGATAATGCACGAATACGGTTTCCCGAATAAACTGACGATTGGTCAAAGCAACGATGGATATAGTGATGTGCTACGTCCGAGTATCTGGGACGCTTTCGAGTCCCTTCGAATCTCGGAGAGGGCTACGGCAAGATGATGGACTCTCTTGTATCTTGTTGAATATTGCCCTTTCAAGGTGTGATGCGAAGAGCGAGGATCGACACGAGTGGCACGATCTTCCGAAAGTCCGTACAACTTTTCGGCTGAGAAGATGACGGAAACCTACATCGGACTGAAAACTAAAGCTAGGCGTATCGGACTGGCCATAAATGCGTCAAAAACAAAATACATGAGAGGAAGAGGCTCTACAGAAGAAACACTACGCCTTCCACCACGAATATTAATAGACGGTGGCGATATCGAAGTGGTTGACGAGTTCGTGTATTTGGGCTCATTGATGACCGCCGATAATGATACCAGTAGAGAAATTCATAGACAGGTAATCGTGCGTAGTTTGGACTCAGAAAAACCCTTCGACCGAGAAAGTACGCCATCGCACGAAATTGACCATCTACAAAACGCTCATTAGACCGGTGGTTCTCTTTCGCCACGAGACCTGGACTATGTTGGCAGAGGACCAACGCGCCCTCAGTGTTTTCGAAAGAAAGGTACTGAGTACCATCTAGGACGGAGTGCAGATGGAAGACGGAACGTGGAGACGGCGTATGAATCACGAATTGCAACAGCTGCTAGGGGAACCACCTATCGTACGGACAGCTAAAATCGGACGTCTACGATGGGCTGGGCATGTCATAAGGATGTCGAACGACAGCCCAGTGAAAATGGTTCTTGAATCTAATCCGACTGGTACAAGAAGAAGAGGAGTGCAGCGAGCAAGGTGGATCGATCAAGTGGAGGGTGATCTCAGAAGCATCCGTGCCTTGAGTGGCTGGTGACGAGCAGCCATGGACCGAGTTATGTGAAGACGTATGCTTGATACAGCAAAGGACACCCCAGGACTATAGCTGTTAGGTAAGGTAAGTTTTGCATGTGTTTCTACCAATATTCATTCTCTTTTGTATACATTTTCCAAGGTCGCGAATGCATGCATTTTCTACTAGAACTTCCTCGAACCAGCAACCATTCCGTTACACGCAGCTAATTTGTGTACATCCACGAAAAATTCGATTACTTCCATTTCTATTGAAACGAATAGAGAACTACACATCAAACTTGATGTCCGGTTTTTACCTTTTTTTATATATATAAAAAATAGGTATAGAATTCGCTCAAACTTTCGAAAAAATTTCCGAGGCCCGGAGGGCCGAATGTCATATACCAATCGATTCAGCTCGACGAACTGAGCAAATGTCTGTGTGTGTGTGTGTGTGTATGTGTGTGTGTCTGTATGTGTGTTGTCAACTAAGAGGTCGAGATCTCAGAGATGGCTGGACCGATTTTTATCAAACTAGTCGCGAATGAAAGGTCTCCCCGTCACCCAGAACGCTATTGAATGGTTTTGAGATCGGATGTTTACTTTTTGAGTTATACGAAGTTTTATGTCAAAATTTTCAGTTTTTTGACAGTATCTGTCACAATTGACCTTGAAAACAGAATATGTTTTCAGACGTAGATTCCGCACGGTAATAGCTATCCAACAAGCCATAGATTGTTAAAATCCGTCCATTTTTAACGGAGATATCGAATTTTTTGTGTAAGCGACTTTTCCCCCATATTCCAGCAGTAGAAGTTCTGAGCGCTGTATGGCAAAGAAAGGCTTGGGAGCAACGTAAAACACGATTTTTTATACTGTTACATACAATAGTTTCTAAGTACCAAAAAGACTGTGAACAGCATTATTTTTCATGACATTTTGCCTCGGACCAATTTTAGCACGGTTCGTTTTTGGCAACATCGTTCGAATATGACATATTGGAAAGATGGCAGTACTTCCGAATTCTGAACAATTTCATAATTATATTGTTTTAAACTACTTACAGCAATAAATGCTGGAACAACATAACAACCATATACCATTCGAATCAGTTCGTCGAGATCAGCAAATGCGTGTGTGACAAATAATTTCACCTAATTTTCTCGGAAAATTTCTTTTCTACAAATTCAGATTTATACGAAAAGTCGTATGCTCCCAAACAAAATTCCTGCATTATGTTTGGTTCCGACCTCTGGTTCCGGAACTACAGGATGATATATGAAACGAAATTAAAATTGTGTAACTTATTTTCCTCGTAGATGGCTGAACCGATCTAAGATTCAAATGATATCTAAGAATCATCTAAGATTTGCTGATTTGAATAGTCGACAACCAAATAAACTTATTTCAGTTTTAGTGGTATTCAGTTTTCGATTCGGAAGGCACTCAACAATTTCACTCGTACTACGATTTCTCAAAGATGTCTATACTGATTTTCAAACATATTGAAACAAATGTAAACTAATCAGGTGAATTTGTCTGACTTCGGCTACACCGATTTTTGAATTCCGGCTCCAGTATCGAATCGTTTCTCAAAGCTCAATCGTTTTCTCAAATAAAGCCAAATCGAATTTCAGAAAAAATTCAAATTAAAATAAACTTATAGTCCCACACAAAATTAATTAATTTTATTCAATGCTGACTTCCGATTCTGGAATTACAGGAGGATGAATTTTTAAAATTCAAACCGATATAGAAGATGATAATCCCGAAAAGTTTCAAAGTTGGACTCAAAACTATTGCAATTTATTCGTCATATGGCCATACGAATCGGTTTGGTTTATGCTGGTTCCTGAATACCGGCTCTGGAAGTACCTTAAATTACCGTAAATTCTAAAGTGGAACTCACTTCGACATATCATGAAAAGTTTAATCGATTGTAACCTTTTTAGATAGAGTAATGAGTGATTAAAATGTTAAATTGCAGCTTAAAACGACGGTCATTAAAATAATGTCATGAAAACCGAAGAATATTCATGAAAAAAACACATGCGGATTGATAAAAAAAAGGTATCATCTCACTGATAGGTGGATTAAGCACGTTTTTTTCTACAGTTTTGATATGTAAAATTTATTTTTACAACAAAAAATAATGTAAATTTATTCCATTTTACCGACTTCGGTAAAACATTCACCAGTTGTCGGTAATTCACACGATAACTTTGCTGAAAAGTAGTATCTTTTTTACTGACGTATTTTATAAACAATGAAACGTCATCGCATCTACACTATTCAGTAAAAATTGCTCCGATTTTCAGTAGTAAGTAAATCAACACGGAAAAATATGTAAACAGTGCTGAGCTTCAGTGATTTTTACTGAACGCTTTCGGTGAAAAGAAAACCTGTTGAATCGCGCCATTTTGTTGTTAGAAAAAAAATTATCGGTGTTTTCAGTGAGTTAAAAATATTTTGCCCGGATAATGGACAATATTTTAGACTTGCTCGGGGATGAAGAGGTGAAGGATCTGTTGAGTAAGTATATTTATAATCCTTCATAAGTTTTCTCACGTTTTAGCAAGATACGCAAGTTTCCGTCGTAGTATATCATCTGCTTTTTTGCCGGAAAAAAGTTCCGGTTTATGTTGAAGGGCTCGTACAGCACATTAAACGTAACTTTCTTCTGCCGGATGTCTCATTTATGCGACGTCCTAAATAATTCAATATAGTTTTATCTCACATGTAAATACCATTAATTAATCTAAACTACCATTAGAAAAATCTGAGTTTTTTTCACGCTGATTCTTATTAATTGTATTATTCAAATCAAATAGAAAGTTTTCTAATATTCAATATTTCCAAAATTTATTCCGATTTATTCGCAAAACTCATCAAACTTCGGTATCAAGTGATGAACCAATCAGTAAATTTTGACAGTTCATTGTTGATATGAATTTTACAAGTAATTCAGTAAAACGAACAGACTGACTGTTCTGCTGTTTGAAAATCAGTACAATTTTACCGACATCCGTAAATATGATTTGGTATGTAACATTATTTAAAAAGAACTCCAGTTCACTCATTCTTGATTTTTTCATTACGGATTTGAATATTTCGACGAAAGAAACTATCAAAATGTTGTACTGGACTCATTTCTGGCTTTCAGAAGAGTGGATTCCGCATTGTGGATTTAACTGCGATATTAACACTCAAACGCTCGGGTAGGATTTTCTACGAATTTATTTTTTCAAAAAATCATAACTCTTGATACCGTTTATCATTTTCGATGCGTCCAGTGTTAAAAAAACAGATTTTCTTGTAGTCCATGCTGACTCATACGGAACCGCAGCGGTCCAAAAACACCGGAGTTATTCCAAATCGCGTTGGGGTATGTCTGTTCTGCTGTTAGAAGTATGTTATAAAGGTGGCAAAAGGCAGTTGATCAAACAGCTCTAAGTGGAAAGTACTTTGAATTTACATCAAAATCTCGAATATATGCAGATCAACTGAACTGGAGTTCCCAAATTAGTTTTGAAAGTCTTTTAACAACTTGAAAAGTCCTGAGATGAAATGCCATGTCAAATTTCAAGCACAATTCTATGGGACCACAATCCGGATTTACCGGAATTGGACACATTTTATACAATTTCCTTATTAATTCCATACTTATATAAAATTTTATGTATCAAAAACTTCTAACGGCAGAACAGACATACCCCAACGCGATCTGGAATAACTCCGGTGTTTTTACACCGCTGCGGTACCGTACGAGTCAGCATGGACTAGAAGAAAATCTGTTTTTTTTTTTTGACACTGGACGCATGAAAATTGGTCAACGGTATCAAGAGTTATGATTTTTTGAAAAAATAAATTCGATGAAAATCCCTACCCGAGCGTTTGAGAATTTTTCTTCAACGCCAAATGCTGGCTTTATTTTTATTCGTTTGGGCGAATTCCGCACTGCGAAAACTGCACAAAGCTAATCAAATTATTCTAGATTTGCATTAGGCTGATGATTTTTACCTTCAATTTCAAAGAAGTAATTATTGTAATTCTTTAGATAACATTTAGAGCCATTAGACGGGCTGATTTTGAATAATGTTCCCCACCGTTGTCCACTTTTCATTGTATTTTTCTCCAATGCTAATCATTCCAAAGAACTGCTCAGAACTTGATAGCTCTACCACCAGAAATAGTTCTGAACTAGTTAAATCTGCATCATGGAATCGGGTTTTGATTGATTGTTATCTATCGTTAAATTTTTGCGCGCAAAAACAAAAACAGCACTTCCAACTTCAAGAGCAGAAAATTAAATGATTCCGTTGATCAATTTGGTTCAAGTTTCGGTATTGTAGAAAGAAACTATCTGAATCTGAAAATTTAATTCCACTTTATGGAATGATGATCTCTGGCTGAACCATTTTACGTTGCGGCGAAAATTGCCACTTTTTGGTTAAAGTGGCTGATAGATTCGGTCTAAGCCGTGAATTGATGCTGGATTTTTTACAATAATTGTTGATTTTATGTAGCTCTACACTATTATTGGGACGTATCAACAAAACAGATGTCAATACTAATTGAATTAAATTGTTTTCAGAAAAATCGATTGCACTTATAAGCGGAAAAAAGCACATCTTGATAAAGAAAACTTGAAAATAGCTGTTCTTTCGGTGCCAAACTAGGACAAATTGCTCAAAAATCTACAGCAAATAAAAAGATGAATTTTACAGATCACATAATTCTATAAACGATACAAATCATAATTACTTAACTTGTCAAATGACGCAATATTCCGTTCATACAGAATTTTACAAGCTCCGAGTGTAATTTGCACTCGACTACCAAGTGCTGCTGTATGGTTATATGTATTAATTATTCATCCGACAGCTAGTGGCTCCAATTAACTGGAATGCTCTGTGATCCAATGTTTCTCAGTTCAAGTCGCGCCATTGCTATCGTTTTTTTTTCCTTCGATTTCAAGTCATGTAATTTTCAAATCACACAAGTTTACATGTTCTTGAATGTAAATTTGTAAGAAATACGACGCTCCATTTATGTGCTTGTTATAAGATTTAAAATCACAAGATTTTTTCGAACTGTGAAGAAGAGCATTCACTCAGTTTGTGTGCGCACGAGTGCCAACATTTTCAAATTTGTGAATTGTTTTCAGTAGAGCTATTGAAAGTCATTTTCATTGACTCAAAATAGACGAAAATGAAGAGACATTAATGTCACTCTTAGCTTCGCTGGCAAACTATGAGAACGAAATCCATGTCCAGTCAATGACATAAGCGGAACAGTAGTTTCAAAATTGTGTTCTTTCTTTCATTTGCCCTTTCAGTCGTTTGCGGCTTTCAGTGAAAATCCCATAGCATGCAGTGCCGATATTCAACCGAAGCTTTGAGAATCAAAAATGACAGAAAAAAGTCTCACAATGACCTTTGCCTGCTGGTACTCGAATCTGTAGTAGTTTTGGTTTCCAAATAGGTTCTGGAGTGTAATTACCTCCATATTTCATATTTTTGTGACTAGTCAATATTATAGTCAAGCGTCATAGATTTTCAATACAGCGATGAAAGAATAAGAACTGAAATTCTGCTGACGTTAGTTTGGGTTCGTCTTGTCATAAAGGAAAGAGTGACGTTGGCAATTTTAATCTCTCTTATTTTCAATGAGAAAAAAAATGCTTCGTCTCTCTTCGTTTGTTCTGGTGTCGGTCATTTGCGAATGAGACAGTAAAATATTGAACATGAGGCTGTTGGATTGGATTCTTTCATTGAGAATGCGTGACAATTTCAAGCTCTGGTTTTCATTGATCAAACAACAAGAAAGATTATAAGTGATGCGTTTTTTTCTTTTTGTTTCAACTTTGATCTTGACTCGAAAACAATTTCACTGAAAAAAAAATCTGATCATTTTTTATATTTCTCAAAATCAGTAGTTTGAAGATAACATGAGTTTTTTCATATAAAAAACACTTGTTATATATTAATCAAGCGTTTAAATATCATTTACACACAATATTTCCGATTGTTTTCAGCGTCTAAATGTAAATGACCATTTTCGGCTAATTTTAAGATATTAGTTTTCGAGAATGAGGCATTGCTTAAATACTGACACCAGAACTGGAAGTAAGTATATCAGATAGTTCTTTAGGATCTATTTTGAATTCATAGAAGAATCAAATTGTTGATTTTTTCCATGTTGAATAAACTGTAGTGCATTTTTTTTTCCTCCCCGCAGTGATATTTCGAGCCTGAAGGCACTTATCTACATATAACTTCGCGACCGAAGCTCTAATTCTAGAAAAAAAATTTATTATTAGTCTTCTATGATTATAACATTTTTAAAGCCAACTTTGTTTGCCTTTGTCAAGTTATATCGAAAAATCCGGTACTAGTTCCAATTCGAAGTATTTAGAAGTTTACACAGTTCCAAAAGTTGTTGTGAGTTTACATCTTATAAGATGCACATAAATCGAGCGTCATATTTTACACAAATTTATATTCAAGAACATGTAAAATTGTGTGATTTGACAATTATATGACTTGAAATCGAATGAAATAAACAACAAAAAATTGATAGCAACAGCGCGACTTGAACCGAGAAACATTAGATCACAAAGCACTCCAGTTAATCGACTGAGCCACAGAAGCACATATCTGCCTAATGAATAATTGATCCAAAAAGCGGCAATTGGTAACCGAGTGCAAATAACACTAGGCGCTTGTAAAATTCTGTACGAATGGAATATTACATAATTTGACAAATTAAGTAGTTATGAATTGTATCGTTTGTAGAATTATGTCAACTGTAAAATTCATAATTTTTTTCTGTGTAAGTTTTTGTAAGCGAAGATGAAGATTGCTCAGGTGATAAAATTTAGAAACAAGCTTTCGACAATTGTTATTTGTTTTCTAAGCGCAATATCTCGGCCAAGTTTCGATTTTAACGCTTGAACGCCCGCAATTTAGTATACACTAAGGTTTATGCGGTTTTTTATGCGACTTTTTTATGCGAATTTTCAGAGTTATGCGGTTTTGCCTGAAATGTACATGCCAATTCATGTTACGAGCCGTAATTCGAAGTGCAGTTAATGAAAACTACAATGCTGCTCAAACTTGCAAGTATGTGCCGTGTATCAAAAATGAATATTGACACATATTTCAAATCAACGTACTGTCAAAAGTATTTCCGTGTCCGTTCCGAACCGTTCATTGTTCCCAGTGTTTCATGATCCAACTAACAAAGTACACAAGAGCTCAATGATATCTCAAATCTTAAAACGAAACAAGGCTATTAAACAGAACTAAAAACCTAAAAAAAAACAAAATAAAACCTACTCTTAATCCCACGGCTTTAGACTGTCACTTTCGCGCACCTCAAACATCCCACTCGCAAAACAAAACCGCATATGCATTCCACTTTCACGTACCATCCTCAGCAACAACACTAATAATAGTAGTAATAAAAATAATGATAATAATAATAACAACAACTCTAATTCAATGGCTCGGCAATGCATTTGCACTGCTTGATGCGTTGGATGCGCTTCCGGCGCAGTTGTGGCACCAGCGAGGGGCACCGCAGCGTCACCGTGATCCAGGTAAACTTTTTCGGCTTACAGAAAGCACACGAGCGAAACGCTGGCCCCGTCAAATCCTCATCTTCGAAATCCAAGTCCACCTCCCGTCGGCCTCCGCCGTGATGGTGACCTCCGTGATGACCGTTTCGACCTGCCGCATTAGATCCACCGCCACCATGCCGCCTACGCCTCGGCGACTTTGGAATGTAGAACGAATTGCACTGTCCGTAACAAAAGCGATTGATGATCGTTCGGCTGAGGCATCCCTCCTCCCGGATTCGCTGTACCAGTGGTTCGGTTTTGCACCAATCCTTCTTCAAGTACTCCTTCCGCGTCACCACCAGTGCATTCTTGCTGGATTTAAGCAACTTGTCCCCCCGGTATGCTTGTAAATCAGCCAAAATATCCGCATTCGGGGAGGATCCCGCCGAGGGCTGATACTGAAAACTGTTACCACCACCACCACCACCACCTCCGCCGCCAACGCCACCGCCGCCGCTCTCATTGAATGCCGGTGTTACCAATGCAGACTGCCGCCGTCCGTTGAAGTCGAAATCGATCGCTACCTCGGGCGTCTGGTACAGATCACCGGTACCATCCTCCGTAGCGTCCTCATCCATCAGCTCGTTCTGCACCAGGTATCGTTTGCCATCCCGCGAAGCGTTCATCCTGCGCTCCGCCAGGACCCGTTCCACATGCCGGGTGTTGATGATGTCCAGAATGGAGTCCGACAGTTGTATCCGATGGCCGGATGAATAAATCAGTAGAAAAGAGAAGAGAATCAGCAGCTTCATTGTCAGATTCATCTGGAAAGCGAAACAGAAACAAAAGTGTTCTATCAGGAATGGTGTAATAACAAGTAATCAAGGGATGATTTACATTATAAAATTATTGAAACCAGTAAACCCCATTTCATATTCAATTAAATACGGATTTGAACTAGCAACCATCTAATCCAATGATCAAATCGGATTCGTTCAAGGAATCCGGACCGGGTTCATGCATGAAATTATCACGTCATCGGGTGACAATAACCAAGTGAAGATGTTGTTTACATGCGTATCACGGCGTGAGTTCCCGTGACCACTCCTCCGGCCCGATCTGTAACCACAGTAACCGAGTGAGGCAAGCAATCTCTCCGAACGCTTATTAGCTTAGCATTGTAACTTCCCACCCACCGCAAGTTTTACCGAGAAGCGACTGTTGGCGGTTATTTAATTGCTGCTTCATCCATAACGTGGTACCCTCCCCGAAAAAAAGGAGGTTTATTACTGACTTGAGCGCTTATTTGCTTACAAACAAATCGCGCCGTGGTAGTGAAGATGGAAGTTGGAAGTGGTGGTAGTGGACGAGCGGTACAGCGGCGGTCCAAAGGCGTATGGTTTATCCGTTCCCGTTCGCTGCTCAACCAATCGAGGATTCGTAATCGAGCTGTCGCTATAAGGTAGTCTAATTACAGTATTTTAACACCTTGATATGAGAAAACATGGGTACTGCGGCAAGGGCGATGAATTCTAATAGACATCCTCGATGATGAAGTGGTACTATGGAAGTTGTGTACAACGTGCTCAACTTTGTTGATCGACTCTATTGATCCCACGTTTCAGTCATGACAGTTAGTTTTCGCTTGTTTGGTGCTGCACCGCGCATCAGCATCATCATCATCATCATCATCATCTCCACTTGTACCGATAAATGTGTATGGTACTTTCGGGCAACAGTACGAGTGTAAAACAAATCTTGAAAGCACGTGGGTAACGCGCTGTAATCGCACAATGATGACTCTCCCACACACGGTTTGATCGGTGATGCAGTCGGTGGTGGTACAGTAGTCTGTCTGTTTGCCGGTTCACCGGTTCTGTGGTGTAAACAGCGACCGAATACCGAATACGATGAAAGGTCGCTCGTCGAGACGTTCGCCGTTTCCATCACAATCCAATAATATTCGGTTTAATAGCTTACATTTGTGACACGATAAAATAATCTCGGTGGAAGAGATGGGCTATCCATTTGCGAACGGTTCAAATGAGCTAGTTGTTCTAGAAACATAAAAGAATTAAAGTGCTTTATGAAAGAGCGATAATTCTCTATTCTTTTCCAAAGAAATAGAAGTGAAGCGATCGTCGCTTTTAGAAATAAAAAAGAAATTGCATACATTTGCGATAATTGTGAAAGTGAATGCAAAGAAAGTTCCTGAACTAACCATTATTGAAATTGTTTCCATTGGTGTATCATTGGTTGCTCTTCTCATGGAAACATGCAAAATTTCTATCACTCCAAATACCAAGTCTGAAAAAAAGTTGGAACGGTAACTTCGAGCTGTCATAGCTCTGCTGTGACTTCAATGAATCTCAATAATTTGTACACCATCGAATTTTGTGAAGTTCGTAGCTTGATTCAAAAATGTTGTAGGAGACGATTGGTAAAGGAAAACTAATGAAAATATGATTTTTCCCGTTCCAGGTTTTTTCACGCGCCCAATATGCCCTATCTGCTTTCCGATTTTCTCTCCTTTGGCATAAACGTCGCATATAAAATATTGAACACTTCAACTTTACCGAGCTATAACTTTGTTGTTAGTCTACCGATTTTCGAAATTTGTTTCTCCATTGGAAAGGTACCACTGAAAAAACCCGAAAAATAGGGTTATCTACCCAAAGTTATAATGAAAACTGTAGATAGATGACTTGAGAAAAGGTGAGACTTTTTACAATGATCGCAATAAATCGAATTTCAAAGCGATGACCTATATATTTTTACACATCATTCGATTGCTAGTGATACCAGCTACAATTTTCGCCCAACAACCATTTTTGCAGTATCAGTTCGCTTTCTCATCTCATCCAAGTCAGTCGATAAAACAAAACCGCTTACGTTTGAGACAGAAGAATCCAAGTACAGTATTGTGTAGTGAACAATAGAACGACCTCGAAATGAGTAAACCAAACGAACAAAAGCTACCGCCGACACGAAAGAATACAATTGTTGTTGACTTCAGACAGTGCGAAATTCGACTTTCGATACGAGAACTTGAAGGTTTGCTTAAGGAGCAAATGTATCTTGACATTAAACGTGTGCATTTACTTCAATGTAATAAGACCAATAATGTTGTTTACATCTAGTTCTATAAAGAGTTGGATGCAATTCAATTTGGTAAAGACAATAAAAATGTGCACTATGTGGAGCATGAAAATATCAAGTACAACATTCCAGTATATATGGAAGATAGTGCAATAGAAGTGTGTGTGCATGATTTTCCCTCAAGCGTCATCGATCCTTATATTCGCAAAACTATGTCCCAATACGAAGAGATTCTCTCTGTCGAAAAAGAAAAGTGGAAAAATTTTTCCCCGGTATTCTAAATGGCATACGTTTGTTACGCATGCGCTTGAGGAGGCCTATACCTTCTTATGTGACATTGGATCAGGATTCAAGAATCCCGTGCAAATCACTTGTTACCTATGACAATCAGATGGCCACATGTAAATATTGTCAAAAAGCTGTTCACTACGGTAAACCATGTGATAAACTGGACAAGGAGACAACTAACCCAAAGGACAACGGTGCTTCCTTCACACCAACCCCAAGCAACCCCAGTACACCTGCGACAGTCACTAAAAACAGTGAAGCGCCCCCTTCAACGAAACCATCCAACGTATCCCCTATAGAAATATTCATAACAGCAAATTACCTGTATGGTTCAATTCACAACTAAAACATTTGAAAAATAGAAAACAAAAAGCACACAAAACTTACAAACAAGAAAAAAGTGACGCTCATCTTCAAAATTACTTAAACCTATGCAATCAACTCAAAATAGCCATTAACACAGCACATGAAGAATATAACCGCAAAATTGAAAACGAAATAAAGGCTTGTCCTAAGAACTTTTTTAACTACACAAAAACTAAACTAAAAAGCAACAATTTTCCATCTCATATGCACCTCGACGAACATGTAGGGAACAATAGTACAGAAATCTGTAATCAATTTGCGATTTTTTTTCAAAAAGTATTTACATCTTATTCAGAAACTGACCGTGATCGTGAATACTTCTCTTTCATACCTGAATTTTCCAACTCCATCTCTGTAAACTATCTATCAGAACATGACATTTCGACAGCACTGGAAAACTTAGACGCTTCAAAAGGACCCGGACCTGACAGTATACCACCAATATTCCTAACAAATCTTGCTGAAGAACTTACACTACCACTACAACTACTTTCTAACTTATCACTTAATAAACGTACTTTTCCTAAAGCATGGAAATCCTCCTTTCTTGTATCAATATTTAAATCTGGTGCAAAATCTAACATTCGGAACTACCGTGGAATAGCCATTATCTCATGCATTCCAAAATTTGAAAAAATTGTAAACGAAATACTTTTTCATCAACTTAAAAATGTAATAACAAACAAACAACATGGCTTTTTAAAGGCCGCTCAACTACAACAAATCTCTTAGAATTCATGACATTCACTCTAAATGCAATGGACGCTGGCAACTACGTAGAAACTCTTTACACTGACTTTAGCAAAGCCTTCGACCGTATTGACATACCATTACTTCTACACAAACTACAAAAATATGGCATAAAACATACTCTTCTGGAATGGCTCAAATCATACCTTCTTATGTAACGAATCGTGTACAGGTAGTCCGCTTCCAAAACATACTGTCTGAACCAATTAATGTAACTTCTGGCGTACCTCAGGGTTTTCACTTAGGGCCTCTCCTTTTCATTTTACATATAAACGACATTTCCTTCATACTCAACAATCTGAAAGTGCTTATATATGCAGACGACATGAAACTTTTCATGGAAATTAAAAATATCAGCGACGTTGTAATATTCCAGAACGAAATCAATCTATTCCACATTTGGTGCTGCAAAAGTCTACTCCAACTCAATGTAAAAAAATGTAACTCAATAACTTTCAGCAGGAAAAATGAAACTATATCTATAAACATACATCTAGGAAACCAACTTGTAGAAAAATGTAAAATTGTACGAGATTTAGGCGTAATCTTAGACTCCAAGCTCACTTTATTGGGCTTTATTAAACGCTTCAGTCATAACTTTCAGGACCAATACACAATAAAATTATTATACACTACATATGTCAGACCTATTTCGGAATATTGCAGCCTAGTATGGAATCCATGCAATATTATTCACGAAGAACGCATCGAATCTATTCAAAAACAATTTCTTTTATATGCACTTCGTAAATTAAACTGGACAGCATTTCCTCTACCATCATATGAAGCACTCTGCATGCTCATCAATATTAGAACACTTAAAGAACGCCGCGACCTTGCAATGCTTTATTTTATCAGCGATATTATTTCTCAACGCATTCAATCACCTATATTATCGCAATTAAATTTTTATACACCTAGCCGTCAATTACGAACCAGGAAATTATTTTTAGAAAGAAACACTAGAACAAATTATGCAAAATATAGCCCAATCAATCGAATAATGCGCCACTACAATCAATATTGCGAACATCTTGACAAGCTTGTACGCAAATAGACCTGAATAAAATATCTTTAAAATAAAAAAAAATTTGCAGTATCAAAAGAAAACCTTAAAAAATCGATGAATTTATAAATATATGTATATGAATTTTTCATTTTTTTTCACATGTTTTGTATATAACTCAAAAATTAAAGCGATAACATGTACATTTTTCTGCTCCAAAATATTAGAATCATTCACTAATAGTACTGTTGTTGTACCGTTGAATTCCACTAAATCACGTCATTGCACTCTCATAAAGTCACTATTGTCACAGTCACTATTTTTCCGAAAGTGTATCAAACGTTATAATACAGATATGTATTTCGGAATGCTATTTACATCTTTCTTCAGTGTATTGGTTTTATAAGTTTATTGAAAGAATGCTGCAGTGAAGTTCCTTTTATAGAAACGTAAATAGGTAAACCACAAAAGGAACAAAAAAATTGAAAAGGTAAAAACAGGTAACAGAAAACTGGAAGGGTTAAGTGTTTTCTATGTTTGTTTTTATCTTGAATATGGGTAGTAACTAGAAAAGCCAAGAAGATCTATTGCCTTGGTCTCGGGTTAATAAAGATATGGAGTTGTTTTTGAATATTTCTAAACTTTCTGCTGAATCTAATTTCCATGGATTGGAAATTCGTCTTAAGATTTTTATGTCATTAGTAGTGAGTTCATGATCTTCAAAAAAGGCATGTTCTGCTACTTTTGACTTGAAGTGATGTGGTAGTCCCTTTTCCAATTCTTTGGATGCTTTCGCTATTTCTGAGATATGTTCCTTGAAACGAATGTCTAGTGTTCTCTTTGTTCGTCCGATGTATATTTTATCGCAATGAGGACACGAGATTTTGTATACCCCAGACTTTTTCAAATTCTCTGTAGGATCTTTTGTAGAACCTAGTAGAGTTTTCAATTGGTAGTTCATACTGCTGAACACTAAATCTAAACCAAATTTTTTTACTTTTGATTTTAGTGGGTGTGAAATGTTTCGATTGAAGTCCACCGATATTCTTTTAAAATTTTCAGAAGGGGGGGGGGGGGGCAAAGTTGTAAGTAATTGTTTTTTCAACAGTCTTAATTTTTTATCGAAGATGATTTGAATTGTATGCTCAGGATAACCATTGAACTTTCCAATTTCGAAAACCAAGTTTTTCTCTTTTATCGCAGCATCTTTTCTAAGGGGCAAGGATAGCATTATGTGAATCATATGGTGGAATGCTGCCATTTTGTGTTGATGGGAATGATTAGAAGTATTTGGTATGACACGGTCCGTATTGGTTGGCTTCCTATATATTTCGAAAGTTAAGGATTTTGCCTCCCGGACAGTAAGAATATCCAAGAAAGGTTAATTGTTGTTGTCTTTCTCTTCCTCATAGGTGAATTTAATATTTTGGTGTAAATTATTAATTATTTCTAAGAAGTTTGATAAATCGTTGCGTTTGATGATGCAAAATATATCATCTATTCTCCACCAGCGATTAGGTAATAATGTCTGATTATTTAAAACTTCTTCAAGGTTTGCCATAAATAATTCACATAAAAACGGGGAGAGTGGATTACCCATTGGTGCCCCTTGTAATTGTTTATAAAATTCCCCTCTGAATTTGAAATAATTTACATCCATGCAAAGCCGGGTTAGATTAAGATAAGACCGTACTTTGCATTTCCATAAACTACTACTATTTTGTTGAAGTAACCAATCTTCCAACAGATTGATTGATACATCGGAAGATACCATCATTTCGTAATCTTCGATTTCACCTGAATTCTGAAGTTGAGTAGCGAATACCTGTGTGTTAGGAACTGATTTACTGAAGAATTTTTTTGGCATAGATTGGAATTCTTTTACTAGCCATTTGGAGATTTTTTGAGTTGGGGCCCCTACTGAAGAAATGATTTCCCTTATTTCGTTACCAGGTTTATGAACCTTTGGTAGTCCTTTTATTTTGGATAAAGAGGGGTTAGAAACTTTGAGACTACTGAGATTGATATCGAAGTTTGGGTTGAATTCATGAAGAGTTTTATCTACTTTTTTAATTATATCTGGAAGGGGGTCGGCTCTTTGTTTCCTATAAGGGCCGTCATTGATTTTTTGGGTTATCAGATTGTCATAATCTTCTTTGTCCATAATTACCACTTTGTTTCCCTTATCAGCCTTAACTTAAATTACAGTTTTTACAATGACTGAGCGGAAACATAACAGATCGGCTGAAAAGTTCGTATCGTTTCTATGAGAGGGCGCCACTAAAATTAAATCCATACCATTTTCAGAACTTCAGAAGATACGTGTATAAATTTGACAGCTGTCTGATTATTAGTTTGTGAGATATTGCATTTTGAGTGAAGCTACTTTTGTTATTGTGAAAAAAATGGAAAAAAAGGAATTTCGTGTGTTGATGAAACACTACTTTTTGATGAAAAAAAGTGCCGCCGATACCAAAAAATGGCTTGATGAGTGTTATCCAGACTCTGCACCGGGCGAAGCAACAATTCGTAAGTGGTTTGCAAAATTTCGTACTGGTCATATGAGCACCAAAGACGATGAACGCTGTGGACGTCCAAAAGAGGCTGTTACCGATGAAAACGTGAAAAAAATCCACAAAATGATTTTCAATGACTGTAAAGTGAAGTTGATCGAGATAGCTGACACCCTAAAGATATCAAAGGAACGTGTTGGACACATTATTCACAAATATTTGGATATGAGAAAGCTTTGTGCAAAATGGGTGCCGCGTGAGCTCACAATCACAATGTCACAAGTCGATGAAAACCATGCTGAAATTGAACGAATAGGGCTTCGAATTGCTTCCTCATCCACCGTATTCTCCAGATTTGGCCCCCAGTGACTTTTTCCTGTTCTCAGACCTCAAGAGAATGCTCGCTGGTAAAAAATTTAGAAGCAATGAAGAAGTAATCGCTGAAACTGAGACCTATTTTGAGGCAAAGGACAAATCGTACTACAAAAATGGTATCGAAAAGTTGGAAGATCGCTATAATCGCTGTATCGCCTCTGATGGCAATTATGTTGAATAATAAAAACGAATTTTGGCAAAAAATGTGTGTTTCTATTAAACGATACGAACTTTTCAGCCGAACAGTTATATTGGAGAAGCCAAATGAATGAAAAACTGTCAGAAAAAGATGAATTTTTGGAAAAAGATACACTCAGAGACAGGACTCGAACCTGCGTTCTTATACATTCCGTGCATACGCGCTACCATTTCGCCACTCTGAACCTTGTTTTAGTCACTCTAAAACGCCAGTCAGACACAATAGCGCGTACATCGAGCATGGTCCACATCCTGGCCGTTACCCGACCGATACCTTATATCCAAACATCTTCTCTGTCCATCAAACACTAGTCTTTTCGCTTTATACCTATTTCTCCGATCAAGCATTGAGTAAGAGAGTGTATTTATAATCGCTTGTCACCTTCTTTAATAGTGCCAGTCGCTGGCTGGACATCGTGTCTGACTGGCGTTTTAGAGTGACTGAAACAAGATTCAGAGTGGCGAAATGGTAGCGCGTATGCACGGAATGCAGCTTATCTTTTTCCAAAAATTCATCTTTTTCTGTCAGTTTTTCATTCATTTGGCTTCTTCAATATCTGTTTCCGCTCAGTCATTGCAAAAACTGAACTTAGTTATGGCGGCTTTACGTCAAACAACTAAAATTAATAAATTGCCATAAAATACAGGCTTTTCCCGCAATTGTTTCACTAGTTCTTTATCACCCATATTTTGTTGATTTTTCAGTGAGGTATTTTTAATGACGTGTTTAAATCGGTTTATTTTTATCTGGTAAATTTGAGCGGTAAACAAGTCTTTGAAAAGTGACACACATATATTTTCCGATCTCGTTGAGCCGAGTCAAATAGTATATAACACTATGGGTCTCCTAGGCTCCGTTCGAGGTCGGTTTTTTCAGCTATTCTATTATGTTTCTATAGCGAAAGGTCAAAAGCTTTTAAACAGATTCTGTACATCTGAGCAATAAATGTATGTCGACATACATTTATTGCTCAGATGAACAGAATCTCAAGGGTAGTTTTCTCAAACAAACACTTTTCCCGAAACTGTGTTGAATGCGCACTTAGCAACGGGTGTGCGAGCAAACTCGATATAAGAATCAGGTTCGAATCTGAGTCACATTTCCGTTTAATGACGATGAAACTAGTTTCGAAACTGGGTTCGGTTATCATATAAGGAGTAGTTTTATACCTAATCGTTGAAATGGTTAGGCACTAAAATAAGGTCTCAATAGTTTGGCTCTTGGCATAAAATTTTTTTATAATGAACCGATCATACAGTCTTCTTATCTTCATATATCAAATATCAAAGGTAACTTGAAAAATAAACTTTGTGGGTGCTTGATTAATGAAATTAAAAACGATCTCAAATAAAAGAAAATGGACGTTCTATCAAATCTTTGATTTTTCATCTCAGAGTTGTGTGTCATCATGCTTGGGAAGTAGAATTCCCAACTCATATAGCAGACAAAACTGCGATCCGGCGCTACTATCATCTGACAATTTGCTGTTTGTCCGACCTTTATACCCACATCCAAGATGAGAATAATCCAATCATAGTTCCTACGCCGAACGCTTACACAAAAGGGCTGAACCACATCGTATTAGGTTTCATCCATTTCTTCGAAAACATTCATCATGGCAAATTCGGAAGAAAAGTAAGATCACGATTTGGCGCCTTCAAAGTTTCCACTGTCGTGGGATCAATTTGTCGCCATTCATAACGAAGTCGTCTGCCTCTGCTTGTCTACCTGCCTACCTGGATGAAGGGTGAGGCAGAGAAATACCACCGGACATGGTAGGATTTATATTGCTAGTGATTCCACGTGGTGGTGGTCTATGGGAACGGGCGGTGGAATTTTACAATTCCATTGTTACGTACAATGTTGAGGTTAATTGAAGTGACACATTCACAGACCTCGTCTCAGAGTTCTAGGGTAGAATTCCCCACACGTTCGATTCAATGTAGATCAAATGTGTTGACTCGTTAGTGTTTTCCGCAATTGTGACAATGTACATTGCCTGTGACAACATTCAACAGTTCATTAGTCGCGGCACCTCACCCATCGTAACCCTTGGACGAAAATGAAAACGGAAAGTTTTAGTTACGTTCTGGGGGGGAAATTCCTGGTCAAACGATCAACTTTTATGGAATCATTAGAATAGAAAATAGTTCGGCGTGGTTAATAAATTGCTGAAATCAGCTGATTGGAGAGAACACCTATAAACTTTCGATTCCTGCAGTACAAGGTTTTGCGCGTTCCGTGGGTGAGTCGCGGGTATCAACAAGTTGTCACCGAAGTCGTACCGATTTCCAATAAATTTTTACGACACATTGCTCCAGTGCAGTGTAGACACGGCTCGGCGGATCCATCAAATGAAGGTACTCTGCATTACCGCAATCTATCGCAATTATCGCGTATGGAATTTTAATTGCAGGTCCGCACCTAACAATGGAAATATGAACATTTGAGCAAATATAGATATATTAAAATGAGCATATGCATGTAAATTTGTCGTTTATCTCCCGCATCAATCCGTGGTCGCCATGGTGCCAGACAAAAGACCGACTGACAACGAAGGCATCATCACCTCGTCAGGTCCAGGTGCCAGCCGGCACAAAATCGCATTCCAGGCATATTTTTTCTGTACAACAGTGACTCCGCGATGATTGCCACGAATAAACATAAGAAAAGTGGAGCTGAGCTGAGAAATCGTCCTATTAATATCGAAATGATTCGCGCACCTTTCCGTGATGACTGAGAAGACATGCAGGAGCGAGAGGTAGGGTAATTAGGGAAAGGAACCCGACGACAAATGGCTTGCTTTGAACAATCCTTTTTATCAGTATGTTGTATGAATAATGCGTGTAGTCTTGCTTATCATACATTGTTCGGAATGTTTGCAAAATATTTACATTTTTATGTGGACTGTTATTTTTTCCGTTGTCACATTTCTTGCTATACAATAGATAGATATCGACCATTGAAGCAATCCAACCGGAAATTATGATTTGGTATTATTGAACCAATAGTCGGCTATTGATTCTGTTCCAATAAAAGCTCTCTAGGTTTTAATAACAATTCGAGCTGGCAAAACTTTACAATCAATTTTGATATAATAAAGTATTAATTGAAGCATTGCAATAAGCCAAACTTCACTCTTCTGAAGTGTGTTGTGTATCGAGATCGAAGATCATATGACTGGCACTTCCGGTTCTGGAGATATAATGGTATAAGTGACGTAACCGACAAATCGCATTTTGTCGTGAATACGACTTAGTTTACTATGGGGCGTCTTTTCAAAATTTACCCTGTATAAGAATTTCTTCTCCTTACCATCGGTAATATGTTCAGCAATTTATGATCAAATTTTCAGTAGTATGATATCCAAAACTAAGACAAATTTGAAGTTTTCTAGAATGTGAATGCTGAGTTTTTTTTAATAACTATTTATTGGAATAGAAGTTAAAATTAAATTATTAAGATTTAAATTGGGTGGTGACTTTTCAGCCCTATTATATATATATATATATATATATATATATATATATATATATATATATATATATATATATATATATATATATATATATATATATATATATATATATATATATATATATATATATATATATATATATATATATATATATATACATGATTTGGTTTTTACCATGAGGACATCATTTGCTTCCGCAATTCTGAGATTTTTGTGTAGGGAAATTTCTAAACCTACTTGTATTGTGTAATGGGGAAAAGGAACTTATATAATAACTTACTAACTAATACAGAGAGCGAATCGATTCAATTGAAGATTTCATCCATTTTTGTCGGAATTTGCTTATAATATTATGTGACATTACATCTAATGGTTCTATATTTGTGAGTCTGTGTAACTAATTTGTACTAAACCAGGGAGAACGCTTCAAAATCATTTTCAGAATTTTATTTTGAATCCTTTGAAGCGTTTTCTTCCTGGAGGAACAACAACTTGACCAAATTGGTACTGCATAAAGCATGGCTGGTCTGAAAATTTGTTTATAAATTAACAATTTGTTTTTAGACAGAGCTTAGAATTTCTGTTTATAAGAGGATATAAACATTTAATATATTTATTACACTTTGTCTGGATTCCTTCAATATGATCCTTGAAAGTGAGTTGTTTGTCATACGTTAAACCTAAGTATTTAGCTTAATCAGACCATGTCAATTCCAAGCCATTCAATTTGAGAATGTGATTATTGTTTGGTTTAAGAAAAGAAGCTCTTGGCTTATGAGGAAAGATAATTAATTGCGTTTTTAGTGCATTTGGTTTCATTTTCCATTTTGACAGATAATCACTGAAAATATTTAAACTTCTTTGTAGGTGACTGCAGATCACTCTTAGATTTCTACCTGTGGCTAACAGACTTGTGTCGTCACAGAATAACGATTTCTGACAACCAACGGGTAGACTTGGAAGATCAGAAGTGAAAATATTATACAAGATTGGAGCTACGCTCGAAATTCAGATTTACAATTCTGATAGCTAACCTGAAGAGTACGATCAGTTAAATAATTTTGAATCATTTTGATCAAATAAATAGGTAACTGGAAATCAAACATTTTTGCTATTAAACCTTTGTACCAAACATGGATAACCCAGAAGATTTATTTGCTTTTATCATGTTCGTTACTCTGACAAGTTGATAAGTAGTTGAATGTTCATGACGAAATCCAAACTGCTCTGGTACAAAAATTGAATTCTCATTTATATGAGACATCATTCTCAGCAAGATAATTTTTTCAAAAAGTTTACTGATAGAAGAAAGTAAGCTAATTGGTCGATAACTTGATGTTTCTGCTGGGTTTTTATCAGGTTTGAGGATAGGAATAACTTTAGCGTTTTTCCATCTTTTTGGGAAGTAAGCTAATGAAAAACACTTGTTGAAAATTTTAACCAGGAGTCTCAAGGCAACATCGGGAAGATTTTTAATAAGAATATTAAAAATTCCATCATTACCAGGAGCCTTCATGTTTTTGAGTTTCCTAATAATTAATTTAATTTCATCAAAATTCGTCTCAATAATGTCATCGTGTGATAACACTTGGGTTGAAATATGATCATATTTCAGTGAGACTTCATTTTCAATAGGACTCACAACGTTTAAATTAAAATTGTGGACACTCTCGAACTGCTAGGCTAGTTTTTGAGCTTTTTCACCATTTGTAAGAAGTATTTGATTTCCTTCCTTGAGAGCAGGAATTGAGTTTTGAGGTTTCTTAAGAACCTTAGAAAGTTTCCAGAAAGGTTTAGAATATGGTTTAATTTGTTCAACTTCTTTAGCGAAATTTTCATTTCGCAAAAGAGTAAATCTATGTTTAATTTCTTTTTGTAAATCCTTAACTATGTTTTTCATAGCAGGATCACGAGAACGTTGAAGATTGTCATCGATGATAGTAGAATTTAATTTAGTTTGAGCTTTGGGAACTGAATGATTTCTAGCTTCTATAATGTAATGATTCAAATTATCAATTGCTGTGTCGATGTCCGCAGAATTTTCTAAAATAGTTTCATGATCCACATGATTTTCAATGTGAGATCTGTAATCCAACCAATTAGCTCTATGATAGTTGAATATAGAACTAATTGGATTAATTAAAGCTTCGTTGGAAAGTCTGAATGTTACAGGAAGATGATCTGTGTCAAAGTCAGCATGTGCAATCGGTTTACTACAAATGTGACTTTGATCTGTTAGAACCGGGGTTTTCACGGAAGAGAAACAAGACGGATTACTGGGATAAAGAACTGTGAAGTAACCAGCTGAGAGTTGATTATGAAGTATTTTACCATTACTGTTATTTTGCCTACAATTCCACTGGACATGCTTAGCATATAAGCCCCCTATTAGGAAAAATTTCGCTCGATATCTTGCGAGTTTTTGCAAATCGCCTTTAAAGAAATTTAATTGTTCGCCGGTGCATTGGAAAGGCAAATATGCTCCAGGGATGAAATAAATTCCATGAATGGTTTCAACTTCGATTCCCAAGCTTTCAATAACGTTAGTATTGAAAGAAGGTAAAATTCTGTTTAATTTGCCGTTGGACAAAAATGGCAACTCCACCACCCATTCCAGTAAACCTGTCAAATCGATAAACCACATAATGTGGATTACTTTTCAATTTGACATTTGGTTTAAGAAAAGTTTCTGTCACAATGGCAATATGAGTTTTGTGAACTTTGAGAAAATTATAAAGTTCATCTTCACTCGAGTTCAAAGATCGAGCATTCCAATTTAAAATATTCAAATAATCACTGTTAAATTTTAAATTCATTATAATATTATTTGCAAATTGCCACCCGATTTGAAATGCTTCAAAAAGTGATGAAGTCGAATTCATTCGGATGATCATTTGAAAAAGTTGATCTTGTAGGTAGATCATTTTATTTTCAGTTATATCGCCTAAATCAACTTCATTTAAAGAATCGAATGGCATTGAAGGAATATTTGTAGATAGACTGCCATTAGAACTGCCATTAGAAGAAGATGATTTGGCCGATCTACCTATTAATGAATTGTTTCCGTTAGAAGATGAACTGCAAGGCGGTCCTGTGTTTTGATTATTTACATTAGAAGAATTAAGTGGTAGATTTCTACCTGTTATACTAGCATAACTGACATTAGAAGAAGATGATGACGAGGTCGATCTACCTGTCAATAAATTGTTTTCGTTAGAAGACGAATTGGGAGGCGTACCTGTTTTTTGTTTTAAATTCGAAGAAATAAGTGCCTTAGAAGAATAAGGCGTGGCATTTGTAACGGTTTTTTTGATTTTAAGGTATGTTCTGTAAATTTAAGGTCGTTGATTTGATTTGTTGTCTAAACGAACAAGCGTTTAAATTTTTTTCCCTGACAGGACATTTCAAATAATTGGATTTATGATTTCCATTGCAATTTGAACATGAAAATTTATCAGTGATTTCATTCATTGGACAAACGTCTTTCGAATGCGATTTACCACAATTCAAACACCGTATATCCATATGACAATTTTTGGTTCCATGACCGAAGCCTTGGCAACGACGACATTGCGTTAAGTTTGCAATACGATTATGCCGTTTATAATGTTCCCAATGAATTTTAATGTGGGAAATGAAACGTACTTTTTCTAAAGTTTTCAAATTGTTTACATCACTTCGATTGAAGTGTATTAGGTAAAGTTCATGGGAAATTCCAGAGCGTGGTTTAGAAGTACCATTCGCTCTTTTTTTCATAAGTATTACTTGGGAAGGGGCAAAACCAAGTAATTCTTTTAGTTCATTTTTAATATCATCAGTACTTTGATCATTTGATAAGCCTTTCAAGACAGCCTTGAAGGGTCTGTCTGATTTTATATCATATGAATAAAATTTATGAAGTTTCTCGGACAAATATCGGATAAGACGTTCATAATCTTCCAATCCATCAACCAATACTCGACATACTCCTCTTCGTCCGATTTTAAATGAGACTTTTACTTCCGGGAGAAAAGTAGAAAGCTCAGTACGGAATGCTTTGAGGTCGGAAATCATCACCGTCACTGGTGGCATAGATTGTTGTTTCTTCCCAGAACGACAAGCGTCAATTTTGGGAATTTTTGAAGAATTTTCTTCTATGTCGCTACAATCGGATTCAGGAAGAATCTCGTAAATATTGTTAGACGGCATAGAATGAACGGAAGGGAAATCCGTCCGTTGTCTTTTATTTTTACATTCAGATTCTATAAGATCGTGAATGTTATTAGAAAAATGTTGAATAACGGATTGTGATGTATTCCATATTGAACTATTTTCAGCCTTAGTCTTGTTGCCTTTCCGGTTGAAATTTGAAATTAAATTAACTAGGCTAAATTAGTCTTCGATTAGACTCCTAGTTTGGAAAAGTCTTGATAAAGACTGATTTTGTGTCTTAATAAACACTGATTAGTTCGAAGAATAATTCTTTGAATAGCTAGCCTTAAAAAAGGCTGATTAATTTCTTAGTGTTGAAAAAGACTGATTATATTAGAAGATCACTCTTTATATAGCCTTGAGAAAGGCTGACTAATTGTTAGTCTTTAAAAAGACTGTTAGTGATTCAGGTAGCCTTGAAAAAGACTGAAGCCTTGAATCAATGAAACTCTAGGTAGCCAGAAAAAATTTCCAGGAGCCAAGAGCTATACGCGTGCGGTGCGAACGACTGTTCAACACCGACTGATGAATGCTGAGTTTGATACTTGTTGTGTTCGACAGAGCACCTATGCATCTATATAATTCCTTCAAAGCTCTTTCATACTCAGATATATGGTAGTTCCCATCAGTGTTGGGAAAATCATCGGATAAAATTCGTTTCAGTATCATTCGTGAAGAAATCAGTTCAAGAAATTTTCGAGAAATATCAGTGATTAAAGAAATCACTTCCGAGATTCTTATTCATGAAACACGCATCCACAAAATTCAGAACCTCGAAGTTCACAAGTGATTTTTTGTGTCAGCGAAAGGTAGTCACGAATTTTCAATCACAGAAATATCGCCAAAGAGATCATCTAAAGGGGAGAAAAGTCTTCTATGATATTTCGATGCTGAATTTCCGTCACGCTTTAGCTCGACACCGAAGTGATTCGTGCATAATTTAATTATTATATTTTCAGTAATAATAAAATCTCTACTGAATAAATTCACAACTAAATCGCTACTGAGAAATAATGACTGCAATATTTTCGATGCACGTGGGGTGGTCAATATGAACAACAATATTTTTTTCCACATTCCAAATAGTGATTATAGCGACGAAAGACTGTTTAAACTCCAGCTGGCTGATTACACTGCACTATTTAGATTAGACCCAATGAAACGCTATTTAGCATGAGTTTGATTCATAGAAGTAACAGGAGCATTGACAGCATGTCTGAAACACTCAAACGTTGCGTCTGCGCCTGGCTCGTTTGAATTGGCGAAGCGATAATCTGCGCTCCTGTTACGTCTGCGTACGATATTCGTGTTTAATTGGGCAATACTTTTATCAGCAGAATAACACGCTTTGTGATTGGTTTTTCTATCATTAAAACTATTAGTAATCACAGCACTTGCTGCTTTTATTGATGATATTACTCCACCACCACGGTCTTGCTAACTATATCTCGATTACATCATCACTATAAATCCATTTATCAGCCACATTACGCGTACTGGACATTTCCAGAAAAGTTCAGTTTTTGTTCATCAGCGAATTTATTCATCATGTATTTTGCAAAGGATTGAGATATAACAGCTATGAAAATTCATTTCCTAAAAATCTTCTGTTTAGGAATCATATCAGATGTATTCAATGTGCGAACTTTTTTCTTAAACATCATCGAGCAGAATCGCGTTTGCAAAAAATCAGCACTGATTTTTTCTACAGTGTGTTTTCTGATCGATAATTTTTTTGTCTGGAAATTACTTCTTAAACACTGGTACCCATATAGACAAAACGAGTAGTAAAAAATTGGCTTTTCATATCAATACAGTACAACGTTGACGGATCCGATCAGTTATTATGAAACTCATAAAATGATTTTTCTAATATTCTTGTTAAATTCGAATTAGCTACAATTCTAAGAAATTTCGTTTTATTGTATCCTCCTATTTTTAAATTATGACTCATACATTGCTATATGTTTCAGATATAACAATTTAAAAAATATATTTTGACATTTCCCACCTTGAATATCCAGAAATACGAATATTTCGCGTTAAAAATTGAAAATATTTGTTTTCATTTGATTTTTTAAGTGTTATACGTCATCATTTTACTTACAGTATCATGAAAATGCAATTACACTAAAGTCTTTTTTTATGCGGTCTTTTTTAGGCGGTTTTTTATGCGAATTTTCACGGTACGCGGTACGTAAACTCGCATAAAAAAAGACTTCAGTGTATTCCAAATTTTTGGTCAGATTCAACATGAATGTATTTGTATTATGTTTGTTTATCTTTTTTAATAAACAGGTAAAGAATTTGTTCAAACTTAAGGACAATTTTTCGAAGTGTGGAAAAGCATGTCAGTTTTATTCGTATTCGCGTCATCCAGTAATGTCTCTGACTTTACCCCCCCGTTTTTTCTACCAGCACATTTTTTTCAGAAATTAACCAGTGATCAATTTCAACTGTATTCTTGCTGATACTCGTGCCATATATGGGACGTAAGTACTGAAGCACACTTCTGTAAAATACCCGACGCAATCTGAATGAATTTGTTTAAAAATTTGTCCAAATTCGTGTAAAAAATTACACCGCTAGGAGGATTGGGAATAGGTTTTGATAAAACAATATAAGAATATGAGAATACGAATAGGAAGTAATTTTTCGGAAAGTCAGCAAAACACTCATCCGTGGAATTTTTCATCGAAGCCATCTTTCCAGGTTTGCAAACGGATAATAAACCGAGGGAACCAAATCGAGTGAGTAAGGCGAATCAGTGAATGCATTTGTTTGCTGGCGTATTGTACTAAAAAACAACAGATTTTACCGACACCGTGATCTTTCCAGCCAATTAAGCTATCCTAGGATGCTTCGGAGTATTCGTGCCGTCTCATTCTGTTCTCTAGCGTGTAAAATCTATATTTCTTCTTTCCCGAACACGCTTCCGGAGTGTGCTCACGTTCGTGTTTTTTAGGTTCGGAGTTGACGTTCGCGCCCAGCTGCAAGATACTTATGCCATCTGCTGAATGTCGCCCAAAATACGACGAGTTGGCTCAGTACTAATTCTTGAAGCATTTGCTAGCTCACTTTCTGATTGGCAGAAGCCTTTTTTTTGCTGCGATTTGGCTCTTATGTCATATTAGGTATTTTTGATTTTGCTTAATACAGAGCCCAAAGGTTCAACAGATAAACTTAAACAAAAGTAAATGTGCCGAAAGCGCAATCAATTTTCCGCGCATAAAAATTGGAGGGAAACAATACCGAAAAGTGATCACCCAGATAAAGCGCATAACGAAAACGTTACAAAATAGTATCCACTGAAGAAGACCAAAGCCAACGGTCGAAACGTTTGCACGTTATAATACGTAGTTTTCAACATTATAGGTAACTGCACAGCCCAACAATTTCATGTCCCTCATAGACTTTTATAAACCCGCAAAATCTTGTGTGCATTCAAAATTTCAGTATATTTCAACTGATAAGGCGTATCTCATCTCATGCCTATTTTTGACAGTTCGATTCGGTTGATGTTATTCCGAAAAATCGACTAAGTTTAATTTGTTGATAATTCAGCCCGATTTTTTTTCGAATTTATCGAATAATTTCATAGTGAAAAATATTCTGTAGAAATTAATCAAACTTTCGCTATAGCACAAAAAAAGATATAGAGGCACAGACCAACAGACATGACAGTATGAGTAAATTCTTATAAAAATAATTTTTCGTGATGCACTAGTTCCACCTATATTGTACTGCGCGAACTATTTACTATCTGTACACCCCTTGTGGTATGTAACAGTTTTTTTACTAGTTGGTTTCCCCTCGTTTGTCAACAGCGATCAGCTGCTTGCAGGGATGCCTGATTTCATCGAAATATTTGAAAAGGAATCGTCACAATAAATTATTGGATTACGTTGATAATTTATTTAACTTTTTCGCGAAATTGGAAGGTAACCATTTATTTGACTCAACGTTGCTCATCTAGACTATTTTTAATTGTGTTGGTAATTTTCACCCGAAATTAAGTGGCGGCAGACCAGAAGCAAGTAAATATTGTAACAAAACGGGTTCGATTTTGTATTGCGTTGGAGAATGAGAAGTAGGCACAATTATGTATATGGTTTTGGCAATATGTATTAAATCTGTATCTTGCATGAAATTCGCATGGAAGTATACAAATTAATACATTACTGGTGATTCTGTATGAATGGCAACTCTGTTGGTAAATGAAAAAAATAAACACAGTCTAGATGACAGACAGGATGTTTTTGATAGGGTAACGTGGCGCCATCATGACGCATGTGAGTACTGTCCCAAATAAAGGAATATTCGAAATGACCGTTAAAATGATTGAAGAATCTAATTTGAGTGTCCTGTTTGTTAGTCTGTGATAGAGGCTCGCATATGAACTGTGTGCAAAATTTTGCACGAACAGCGTAGCGATTGCTATTTTGGGTGCCGAATTCACATCACAACACTATTTTGGGTGTTACATTCACTTGCGACTCGAACGACGTGGAAATGAAGAAGTCATTTGAGTAATGCTCAAATTGTCTTAGTTGAAAATTTGGCGACAACAGGCAGGAGAACTTTGCTATCGTTCAGAATGGCTTTAGATAGAGATATTAAACTCGATCGTCCCCACGACAAATCAGTTTAACTGCAAAGAAGAGCCTCTCATTGTTTTCCTCCGCTGTCAATTGTTACGGAACCATTACAGAATTTTTTTAATGCTTCCAATATTATTAGAAAACATGCAGTTTTTGCTTAAAATCTATGAAAGAGTTGAGCGTAAAATATAAAGTCAATCTTGTATTTCGTGAAAGAAAAATTTAAAAAAAAGAACTGTCATTAGTATTTACGCTCTTTCGTCTTAGGACCAAACGGTAACAAAATATATTGAAAACGTCATTTTTTCAAATTTCAGTAAACAACTTTATCGGTTATTTTGATGAAAGTGATTAATTATTCAGTAGAAATATTACCGAACGGGAAATTTAGGTTTTTTAGTACCAAAATATGTAAAACATTCTTCGTATGTGCCCACACATCCAGTTAAAAACGAATTTAAAAAAAAACAGATCAGAATATATGAAATCTGAATGTGGGAAAAATTTTCGATGGAACTTTCGTGTGAAATTAATGATGAAATTCAAATAAATACGAGTTTGAGAGTATCAACCTATTCCGAATGAAATTTCGCCTTTAACTGATTGATTCTGAAATTTGTCCAAATGAAATGAAGAAAAGCAGACTGAATTTAGGTATCGATTTAACTTCAGCTTCATATTTGCTTTCTGTATGCTTTGCCTTTCTCATATAGAAAGGTTATGCAATCACTTGAAAAACCGACCAGTGAAAATTGGCCCGGAGGACCAAGTGTCATATACCATTCGACTCAGTTCATCGAGCTGAGCAATGTCTCTGTGTGTGTGTGTGTGTGTGTGTGTGTGTGTGTGTGTGTGTGTGTGTGTGTGTGTGTGTGTGTGTGTGTGTGTATGTGTCAAATAATCTCACTAGGTTTTCTCGGAGATGGCAGAACCGATTTTGACAAACAAGAATTCAAATGAAAGGTCTCGTGGTCCCATACGGATTTCCTGAATTTCATCCGGATCCGACTTCCGGTTCCGGAGTTATAGGGTAAAGTGTGTTCAATATTGTATACCGTCACTTAAACCGGCGAAACAAAAAACGTAAAAAATTTACTAAACTGGTCTCAAAACTACACAAATCGATAGTCATTATCAGTAGGCAACTAAACGAACCGATTCCGGCTATTCTGGGTCCCGGTATCCGGTTCCAAAGGACCGGGAATAGTGGTCATATATACCAAAATGAATCTCACTCACTTTTCTCAGCGATGGTTGGACCGATTTCCACTACCTTAGATTCAAATGAAAGGTCTTCCTGTCCCATACGGAATTCCTGAATTTCATCCGGATCCGACTTCCGATTGCTAAGTTATAGGGTGCGTACCAGAAGAGTTTGTGTGTCATGTTAGTTGCTGGCCGTACGAACCGACTTTGATTATTCCGGTTCTCGGGTTCCGGTGCCGGAAGTGCATATAATAGTGAACCCATTTCGTTTTCTTAAGGATGGCTTACGCAATCAAAGCACTGTTTTATTCTGTACAGATATCATAACATTACCTTTGATTTATACCTACTTAAATGTCATGAAACCAAATTCGCAATTCTCGGAAACGCCAACTTAAGAGTGGGACAAACGTAAAAAAATTAGAGTTTTGCCGAATCGCTCCATTCTGAGTGACATATAATTCCTGCAAAGTGAGAAGTCCCATATAAAACAATGCAAAATATCACACTCGAACGACACGGAGTAGAAAGAAAAAAAAAACAACTTGAGGAAGCTCAGCAGCTCTATAAACGAAACCCTCGAAACGCCGCAGCGTACGCCGCCCAAACAATCCGCGGACCAAATATAAAATTACGCAATCCGTTTGTTGTGGACATTGACTGTGCCACAGACCACCGCTGTCCATGTGGACCGGAGGGGGAATGAAAACGAGCGGGCACGACTCTACAACCTACCCGTTTTTTTTTCTTACGTGGCACAAACTGGAACAACCTCAACATCGACAAACCTGAGCACTTCTTCGGTTCTCCTAGCCGGGGATCTGTGACAAGCGCTGGGTTCTTCGGTTCTAATTAATCATGGAACACAGACCTAGCAGGCCGCGTCCAACCAATGGGTCACTTGCAAATTTGAATAAATTTTCCTGAATTCTTAGAATATTAATACTAACAAACCCTGTTTTAATACACATAGTGGTGTAATGGTGCCTTTCTAATATTACGTATATTTCCAAAAATTTTACTTGAAGATTCTGTCAAGAATTTTTTTTCAATCTTGAATAAAATAAGAAACTTTCTATTGGTACGAACTAACATAACCTTTTCAATTTGTAAACAGTTATTTTAAGGTAATAAGATTTTTTCTTTATTTTGCATCGTCGCACTAAATGCTTAAACACACTTTAACCTATAGTTCTGGAACCGGAAGTCGGATTCGAATGAAATTAAACAGCAACCTATGAGACTATAGGGACATTTATTTGAGCTTGTTTGAGCAAATCAATCAAATCATAACTAAGAAAATGGAATGAGTCTCGTTCTAGAGTTTTTGACCACTATTTCCGGTACTTCTGGAACCGGGAACTTGGAACCAGTATAACCAAAGTATCAATTTTGAGTCAAATCTAGAAAAATTTTACTCTTTTTTGCGCATCGTCGCTCTAAATGACGGTCTGCAATTTTAAACACATTTTACCCTATGAAACCATGATGAAATTCAATAGTATCCTATGGGACTATGAGATTTTCTATTTTATGAGTGACATTATTTGACGAACGGAGCAAAGACGCACGTACCGACGCGTACCGGCTTTGCATCGTCATTTTGAATAACGATTTAAATGTTTTGACATCTTTTAAGACAATAAGAGCTTTAATTTGAACCATGATTCGTGAAAATCGGTTTAACCGATACGGAGAAATCGAAGTGAGTTCCGTTTTTTTGAAACTTTTCTTCGCTATTATCGGTGCTTTCGGATGCGGAAACCGGGGACTAGTAGTCTTATATATACACTAACTAACAAGATCTGCCAACTAGATGAGCAGTGAGTTTTATAAAAATTTGCACCTCGTTTCGTCATCACTTGTGACAATATACTCTTGAAATTGAAAATTTTCACCGGAAGTCGGATCAGAATAAACTTTTCGGGGACTTTTTAAGGAATTTGAATACCTTTCATTTGCTTCTTAGTTTCTGAAAACCGGGTAAGAAATTTCCGAAAGAATTGAGTGCACCATTTTTCAGAAATTTGCTCATATTTCCTTGTAATTCCGGAACCGGAATGCAAAGTGACATGAACGAACAACAAGGTTTGGATGTCTTATAAGTAAGCTATTAGTAGAGAATTGTGAGCTTGGTCGAAGTACAATAAAAACGTAGAGAACAGCAGATGTAACACATGGATCAATAAGTCCCGAGACTGACAATGGAAAGAACATTTTTTTTGCAAACTTTTTTTTTTATTCATCAACATAATCACCTTTTAGGGTGATACAATGGTTCCAACGTTTTTCCAATTTTTCAATACCATGTTTATAAAAAAAATTATCTTTCGCTTCAAAATAAGCTTCAGTTTCAGCGATGACCCCCTCATTTGAGCCAAATCTTTTTCCCTGGAGCATTTTTTTAAGATCAGCAAAGAGCCAGTAGGGCTAAATCTGGCGAGTATGGGGGTGGGGAAGCAGATCAAAGCCCAATTCGTTCAATTTCGCCATTGTTTTCATCGACTTGTGGCAGAGTGCATTTTGTTCCATCGAAAGCAATCGCGGCACCCACTTGGAAAAAACCTTTTTCATGCTCAATTTTTCATGAAGGATAGTAAATACACTTCCATATGATATCTGTGTCATCTCAGCAATCTCACGGAGCTTCACTTTACGATCTTTCATTATAATTTTTGTCACTTCACTCACATTTTCCGGTGTAACGGCTTCCACAGGTCTACCCGAGCATTCCGCGTCATTTGTGTCGGTACGACCACGTTTAAACTCGGCGAACCACCGAAAAATCGTTGCTTTTGATGGACAAGAGTCCGGATAACATTTCTCAATCCATTGTTTCGCTTGCACGGTGTTTTTACCCATTAAAAAACAATGTTTTATCAAAACACGAAACTCGGTTTTTTCCATTTTTTAAACAAACTACAAAACGACTTTACTCCAACCTCGATAACTCAGCTGTTTCTGGTCGGATCGACTTAAAAGTTTGACCCGTTTCAAGCAAAGGTTAGTACTCTAGAAAGACGTGGCTACTGGTTTACTACGAGCGCCATCTCTGCTTTAGTCTCGGGACTTATTGATCCATGTGTTATATCAATTTAAATTATTAGCATCATACGTCTTAGAAAATCAGTAAACAGAAACAAGTTTAGACCCTGAATTATTTCTCACAAATTTACATTTTTATTCCCATTCTAGACTCATTTATGTACTAAATTTGATCGATTGGAAGTGATCTACAATACGAACAAAACCACAATTTCTTAATTATTTCTCATTAAATCTACTTAACACTATTTACATTATTTGCTGCTACTCTAAAAAATTTGAGAAAATCTATTAAATCTTTATTAGAATCGATAGAACGATCAATATAATTTAATGTTTAAAGATGATTCCATGCAAACGTTGGCCGCGGTTCAGCTGTAGATTACCCATGCGCAAGGTCCAATTTTGGCAAACTCTCTCCAACATATCGGCCGGTATTTCACAAATAATGCAACCGGTCCATATTCCACACCAAACAGTGACTTTTTCGGGGTGCATTGGTAGCTCTTGCAATGCTTCTGGTTGGTCTTCACTCCAGATGCGGCAATTTGGCTTGTTGACGTCTCCATTCAACCAAAAATAAGCTTAGTCGCTAAACAAATTTTTTCGAGAAAAAAGTCAATCTTACTGCAACTTTGCCAGCGCCCATTCATGATTAAATTATAGACCAAACTAAACAAGTTCGACAATGACATAAGACACGATTCACGCGTGATCTGTCAAAAACAGTCAGTTGCCAAAATGATATCAGCAAAAATAATCACCCTTTATAAATTGTCAACTTACCATTCCTAAATATGACGTAGAACCCGCCGTTAAGCGGCACTACATCCAGCGAAATGTTTCTTCCGATTATGCTGTGCAGTAAGGTTTCGGATCCATGGACCAAACCGAGTGGCCCTGGTCGTATTCAACCACCTGCGTGCACTTTGAAGAGGCTGTAAACACGCGAAATTATATCATCGCCATTTCTAGTCACATTACTATGGATATTTATGGTAAGTGGGTACCGAGCCGACCGATCGTCTCCGAAGTGTGTACAACGGTTTTAACTCTGTACTCGGCAGGCTTCGGCTGGCCGGCGGCGTTCTCTCGTGACCGTGATTTGTGTGAGTGTTACTTCCGCTGACTCAGACAATCTGGTTAGACTGGCCGCTACCAGTCTGTTGTAGACTTTTTTTACGTTTTTGAGCAATACCTAAATTGCAATACACTACACTAAAAGCATTACTACCTAAAGGGGCTACCACGTTTGGCATAAAGTCGTTTGGCATAATACCGTTTGGCATAACGCCGTTTGGCATAATGGCCATTTGGCATAATGGTCATTTGGCATAACAGTCATTTGGCATAACAGATGAACATGCTGCTTAATAGGAATTGTTCTAATTTAGTGCAATTTTGAAAGGTCTAATGCGGCTACGCCGCATCGTTTTTAATGACCTGGTGTCCGACCTCGCTGCCGCTCGTTCGGACTTAACTGAGGGATAGCTTCTAGCTTTGGGTAATCCGGGCAAACGCCCGCAACTAGACAGAGGTGATTTCTGCGGGGGCGCTGCCCCCCCGCAGTGGCCGGCGCTTCCGACGGCGGGTCGCCGGCGCACTCGCGGCCTTCGGCCGTCTCGACCTGAATCATCTATGGCGAACAGAATATTGGCTGGCACTAAGTGAGTTTCTAATATAAAAAGGTTTCACATATTTCGTTCGAGTTTTCCTTGCAGAACATCAATCGATCGAAACACATACGAAAATTTTCATTAGATTAAAATATTGCAAATCCAATTATTATTATGCCAAATGGCATTATGCCAAATGACCATTATGCCAAAAGACCATTATGCCAAACAGCGTTATGCCAAACGGTATTATGCCAAATGACCTTATGCCAAGCGGGCCGCCCCCCTACCTAAAACTGAACTGATCACAAAAATCGAAACCCACGACGATTCCGTTTCGGTTGTTCCGACCGTTGAAAATTGCATTTACCGGAATGCTTCGGAAGTACCTTCAAAGAGTGTCAAAATTGCTATAATCCAAATTACAAATCAAACAACACGTTTCTCTGCTTTCGGAACAAATCGTTCACAAAGATCTAATAATTCGATGGACCTGAAAACCCATTGTCGTACCACGTAGATACACAAAAATGCACAACAAAACATTCCAAAGCGGCTTAAACGATTTGAGGTGAACCCGAGTAGAGAAGAGTAATAAATTGAGATCATATTCTACTAATTGATAATGGTAGGAGAGAGGATTGTTCAAATTGCTATGAAATTAAAGCGAATCCGTCTTTTATCGAAAAACCTATTTTATTCCAACTAGTGGTGTTAATTTTTCACGAGAAATCGATGCAGGTTTCATATTTAACCTTATTTAATAGGATTTTAGGACAATTATTTGAATAAAAATTCGACCGGTTCAGTCACTTCTAGATTGTTTTGGTTGGACACTTGTAATTTTAGACATTATCATTTTGTCAGATCCAGATGAATTCAGGAGTTATGTATGGAATAATAAGTCCTATCATTTGACCATAAGTTTGTACAAATCGGCCAAACCATCACTGAAAAAAGTTAGTTCGTTCCATTTTAGAGTTTGTAAGCAACATTTTCAAGTGCATCCAGACTGGTATAGCCAAAATGGATAGGTTCGGCATCCAACTGATAAGGCCTATCCAATGGAACTTGTTTGAGCTCGCAGCAACCCCTTTTTCCGTGTTTGGCATCACTGCTCTGTATAACTGCTTGAAAAGTTCAACACTCTTTATCCTGTAATTCCGGAACCAGAAGTCTAATCCAAATGAAATTCAGAAATTATGTATAGAACCATAAGAGCATTCATTTGAATCTAAGTTTGTAAAAAACGGTCACGATATTTTTGAGAAAAGAGAGTAAGTAATTTGAAATTGGAATTTTTACACTAGTCACCCTGTAGTTCTGGAACCGGAAGTTGGATCCAGATGAAATTCAGGAATTTCCTATGGGACCTTAGGACCTGTCATTTGAATCTAACTTTGTGAAAATTGGTTCAGCCATCTCCGAGAAAAGTTAGTGCAAAAAAACGTTACATACACATACAAACATTTTGCGTAGCCGACGAACTAGTCAAATAGTATATGACACACTCCGGGCCTCGGTTCAAAAGTCGGTTTTCACAGTGATTGTTTAATCTTCCTATATGAGAAAAACAAAAGGACCCAACAATAAGTAATAGGAAAAACTTTATTTTTCTCATGACTTCAACCATCTAAAGCAAAAATATTCGTAACAACTCTTTGAACGGTTATCTATTTGGAAATATGAAAACGAATCACTGTTAATAATCCAACAAAACAGATGAATTCGATAGTGAGTAAGTTCATGCGTCACGCAAATTGACAACAAACACACATACGAGCTAGTTATGGTCACTGCAGCAGCGATGTCATCTAGCAATCATTGGCGACTTTTTCAGTGGAAAATTCCATTGTCCATACAAAACTTCTTTATGGATTTTTCCCACTTTTCCGGCAAATTTTCCTAATTTTTTTGATATGTTTACGTTTCGTCTTCGACTCATCAGTGCATAGCAGTTCAAATTGAACAGCCTTATGCAAAACTCGGCAGTTCAATTTGAACCGCTAAGCAGACGTAAAGTTTCTGCTACTTAGGGCATATTCAGGAGTGTTCTAGTTCTAGATGCATAATTAATGTCAGTTTTAAAATTTAAATCTAGAAATTATAACAAAATAAACTGGCAGCCCCAGCAGCGTTTTATCTGTGTTTCAAATATAGAAAAAATAGAACGGCAATGTATACCAGTTTTAAATTTGACAGTAGAACTGGTCGAATAAATAAAACTAAAACGGATTGCTGGGGATACGTTTGTTTCAGTTTCATTTACATTATAGACCACCCATATGAATCTTGCAGTTGCTGAATTTGCTCTTACAGAACACTTGTTTTATTTGCATCGCAATGCAATGTCTACACTGACGTGCCGAACGAAAACGTATTTTCGATTTTTTATTTCAAAAGTTTTGAACGGAGCGTTTCCAAGAATGTAAAGCAAGTCATCAGACTTCACACACACACACATCTGGATGAAACTTTGCAAACGTTTTCAATATGACAAATCATAAATTTTTGACAAATGTAACGACTCAAAACTGATTTTTAAAAAGGGCGGGTATATTCTTTGCAGTGGACACTCTGAAAACAAATGCACTTTCAAAAATAACTTTAAAAACGTCTTTCCAAAAACTAGAAAACTAATCCTAAAAATGACATTAACAATCGCGACTTTAGTTTGTTTATGATAAATATGAAGAAGTTACAGCTAAAACAATTTAAGGGGCGGGTAGGGTCTAACACTTGAAAAATCGTTAATTGTTTTCTTTATATTTTCTTATAGTAAAACATTTGAAGAATTTTCTGTGAAATTTTCAAGCCTAGTGAAACGAAACTCTGGAAGTTATGCACCTTCATCTATGTCTATCTCACTCTGAGAAGAAGCAAAGCTCGGCGCACAGGCCCAAGATTTCTACTTCGATTGACTTCAAAACTTGACAAAACATTCTTGAAATGTTTCGTTATAATGAATTATAAAAGAAAAAAATATGTTTTTTTGAAAATGTTAGACCCTACGGGCTCCCTGGAGTGAGTAATTGTTTCCATTGATTTTATAGACAAAAAACTTCAAACGCGTTTTCCTCGAAAGCAGGTTTTGAAAGTCCGTGTCCATCGTCATTCAAAAACTACTGCACCAAAAATTTGGCACACACTTTCTACATATAAAAAAACAGACCCCAACGTTTTCCTTTTCGTTGTTTGTTACTTTGGGGAGGTTTAACAGCTACAAAATGGCGGATTTTTGTCGTGAATATGACTAACTTTACTATGAGGCGCCTTTTCAAAATTTACCTCTCTTAGAGAGTGATAAGTTTTTGATCGTGAATATCTCTTGTTGTACCTAACGAATCAACATAATTTTTGCTACATGCTATCGGAAATATGATCACAATTTTATGATAAAATTTTCAGTTGTGTGACATAATCTCAAACAATGCAAAATTAAACTTTTCTGAAATGTTTGGTATAAACGAGTATCAAAGAGGATAATTCAAAAGGCGCGTTTGCCTTTCTCGTATTTTTAAAGCTCATAGCTCAGTGATCTGTTAGAGGATTTATATAATCTAACTACCAATGTCTCATTTGACCCATGTCAACACCAGCCAATCAGAACGCGTTCTGAGGAAGAGAACAAAATATCTGCTGCCGTACAACAAATCGTTCGAGAAAAATGTTCGGAACAGTGCTTAATATCGTAATGAGTGCCACAATTTGGTACTTCTGAAAGGCAGGAATGAATCCCGTACAGCACCCTGATAGTTTCTTTCAATGAAATGCAAATCCGAAATGAAATTATCGACATTAAAATTCTATATGCTGCTATTTTTATAGCCCTTAGGACCGCCCATTAGTGAAAAAGCTCCAAACAAAATCACGTAAAAAGAAACTTCCCAACAAAAATTGGATCAGTTTGGATTCTATCGCCACTGCGAGCAGATGTATTGTGTGTCGTTTGCAAAGCTAGTTTCGCTTCCGACAAGAGCGATTACGTCACAGCTGCCAGTCGTTTGCATTTGTGAAAACCTATTTTAATCCACCTAGTGGTGTAATGATGCCTTTCACATATTCCCCTTTACATCATATGTTAAATATACCCGTGAAATTCGCAAAAACAACTGTATATTGCATAGGAATAGGATAATTTGTTCGGATCTAATCTCACAAACTCTATAAATCCTGTTTAACCTGTAGTTCCGGAACCGAAAGTAGTATCCACAACAAGTTAAGGAATTCCGTATGAAACTGTAAGACTTTTCTTTTGAACCTATAAGTTTGTGAAAATCGATTTGGCAATCTCCAAGAAAAGTGAGTGAGATCCTTTTTGCAGTTTCTAATCACTATTTCCAATTCTCCCGAAACCGGATTCAGATGAACGGAATAGCCGAAGTTGGTTCGTTTGCTACCAACAAATATGACCTACAAATTGGAACAGTTTTGAACGTAGTTAAACTTATACTTACTATCTCATGCTCTATTTCGTTTAAACCAATTAAAGTACATCTAACGAAACTAACCTGCGTTTCTATTACTACTGCGTGCTAAACAGCATGAATCAGCAGCATGAAACATGTAGTAGGATTGTTATTATTATTATTGACATCACTACACAACGTGTACGAAATAGAACAAAGCACGCCTTGTTCGTTTTGTGTTTTCTTCTTCTTTCGGTGTTGTACATATTGTCACTCTATATGGCGATTTGAAAACGTTGACACTCATCGCCCTGTAACTGCGGAACCGGAAGTCGGATCCGGATGAAATTTCACAGTAGGTTTAAAGACAGTATGAACTTTAATTCAAATCAAGATTTGTCAAAATCGGTTCAAGCATCGCAGAGAAATCGAAGTGAATTTAGTTTCAGGAGTTTTTCTTCCCCACTTTCGGTGCTCTCGGAACAGGAAAAGAGGGGACCAGTAGTGCCGAATGAAGTTTTTATGCCCACAAACTAACAAGCTCTGCAAACTAGAAGGATTTATCAGACAGTTTTATGGGATTTGTACCTGTTTTTAACCATCGTTCGTGGAAAAATACTAATAAAATCGGTAATTTTCCACTTATCACGCTTTAGTTCCGGAACCGGAAGTCGGATCTAGATAAAATGTTACACAAATTTTTAGGATATTATAAGACCTTTCATTTGAATCTAAGTTTGCGGAAATCGGTTGAGTTGTTCCAGAGATAATTGAGTGTAAACTTTTTCTCAAATTTTCACATATTCCCATATAACTCCGGAACCGGAAGTCACATTCAAACGAAATTCAATAGCAAGTTATGGGACCATAAAACCTTTTATCTGAATTTTAGTTTGTGAAAATCGGTTCAGCCAACTCTGAAAAAAGTGAGTGCATATTTTTGTTACATACACACACACACACACATACACACACACGGACACACACACACACACACACACACACACACACACACACACACACACACACACACACACACACACACACACACACACACACACACACACACACACACACACACACACACACACACACACACACACACACACACACACACACACACACACACACACACACACACACACACACACACACACAGACATTTGCTCAGTTCGTCGAGCTGAGTCGAATGGTATATGACATTCGGCCCTTCGGGCCTCGGTTCAAAAGTCGATTTTCACAGTGATTGCATAGCCTTTCTATATGAGAAAGGCAAAAAAACAACGAAAAGAGGACAACGGTGGAGAGCATCACACAAAATCAGCCGTTCTAATGGCTCTAAAAGTTTTCTAAAGAACTATTAGGATTTCTTCTTCTCAAATCAAAGGTAAATATCCTTAGTTTAGTGCAAATCTAGAACAGTTTGATTAGATTTGTGCACTTTTCGCTGTGAGAAATTCACAGTAATCGAGATCAAGTGAAGCCTTCGTTATTTTTGCATCTAATGTGAAAGGAAAATGCTTGCATAATTCATACAATTGATGAACTAATTGATATTCGGAAGTGTTAAGGAACATGTCAGTTGTTTTCGTATTCACGACATCCAGTTATGTCTCTGACATTACCCATCCGCCTTTTTCGTGAAAAATCGTACTTTTTACTTTGAACAACCACCAAAAATTTAACAAAAATTTAAAAAAATCAAACAGAAACGTGGGGGTCTAGAAAAACTTCTACTCTAACTATGCTGCGTTCATTTGCTCACTTCTGATTAGCCAGCGCTGAGATACAGTGGACACCGCAAATCATGATTTTTAAGAAGCGTTCTCGAAAATACCTCTTCACCGACTTATACGAAAAAATTACAAAATGTCGTTCGAATGATGCTTTTTATCATGCAAAACATTTGAATTTATTTTGTTGAACGATGATTCTGGAATAAGTTGGCAAAAATGATGTTTTTTTTTTCCAGCGTTTAGACCCTACCCCCCGTTAAAGGCATTAGAAAAACGTCAAGTTTTTTATTTACTCAATAGACAACAAATATGGTCTTAGTTACCTTTCTCCTAAAAGTAACCGTTTTCGAGATATTTAGAAATATTTCGACAAGTTCGAAGACTACAGCATTCCCTTAACTTACTTGAACTGGGCAATTAAACAAAAAATGTTAATCATTTGAATTTCATTCCCCTATATATAGAGAATGGCTACTTCTTCGAGTCCCTATAAGAAAATTAATTGCTTTTAATCTTTAAAATTCTATTCTAATAATTAATTGTCTATTTTTTCACCTAGAACGTGAAGTTTTGCAAAGGACAGTAGATTGGTTCAGCTGAAACTCCTTCGGTTAAGAAAGCACGTCAAACCAACAAGGTTAAAATAGTATAAAGTCAGAGCAAGACGATCCTGATCTTGCCACCTTTTCTGTTTTATAATTTTTTTAATTGCTCAGGTGGTAAAATTTCGTATTATTTCGAGTGATCAACCTATAACGTTGAAGTCTACATAATATTAATGCTCTAACTTCGCTGGACACGGAACATAGCTAGACTAGAAAGATACGTTTTTTTTCTTGCAAAGACATTATCATTTCATCAAAGCGAGCATGCCAGAGTCTTCGCGACTTGAATCGTATCGAATCACGTTGTAATGCTTTGCGTTACAAAAGCTATTTAACATTTTTTTATACATTTAACATATTTATACCCGGTTTTAATCATATCGCGGTCTTTCGCCAGGTAAAACATTTTGTTTTTATTTATAGAAGTTTTAACCTTTTATGGTTTCTTCTCTCGGTTCAGAAAAAACTTTCTCACCTAAACATGTGGAATATTAGGAATCGAACTCAGGTGAGATGCGTGAAAGGTAACAACTTACCCATCTCGATATACCCGTAGAATTTCCAATTAGGTGAACTTAAACGGGTCATTTACATTTTTAAATCCTAATAATATATTTCACGAAATAGGAATACTAAAACATTACTGATGTTAGCAATCATGTTCGATTTTTTTTTGAGTACAACATTTCATCATAAATAGATAAACATTTAGAGCCAGATCCAGCGCAGTCGATGTACTATACAATTGTTCTCGGGAACCCAACTACGCATGCAGCTATAAAAAATTTTACGACGAACGAGCGCCTCACCGGAAAAACTTGTTTCCGATGTTTCCCTTTGAGCGGCATTTCATTCATGAATTTACCTGGCTCTTGGCTGCCACTTTTGCCTCTTGACCGATGAGATAGGTATGTTACTGACTGAGCAAGTTTGCTGGACAGTTTTATTGCCTCAAAAGAACAAGGACAATAGGAACTATCCGGGAGGTTCCGGTCGTTTCAATAACAATAACCTGTTGTACTTATAGGATTGATGGTGTTGTTTCGACTATAAGGTACCTTAAACTAAAATGTTTTCGGTTATTCGTCACATAAGTCACGCATGAGCGTGCGCATTTACTTCAAAGTATACGGGTTCGAATTTATCAATATTTTTTGTCACACATTCAGTGAGCTATTTCGTCATTTATGTGCTAAGACTGAAATGGTAAAGTAAATAACTAAAATATTTTCATTGCCGAAAAAGAGGTAATATATGACCATAACTTGTGATGTAATTTTAATGTATTGAGCTCCAATAGTCATCTGATTAGTAAAGTCGCAATACTATTTTACCGATTACTTGGCTATCAATGAACGAATTGTTAGAAAATCGGATACCTCCTCCTCGTAAGCAGTAAATTTAGTAAACTAGAACTTTAATTCCAGAAAAATTGTTCAAATGCCATCGTTAAATACAATTGTGTAGCCTTTGACGACACTGGCCATTGTATCCTATCGGGCTTACAAAATCATATCCATAATTCATAAAACTTGTATGCGATGACAATCGTCTGCCATTGTCCTACCCTGGATAGGTTCGTACCAAGCAAGCCCGAAAAAGGTAAGAATAAAAGTAAAATACCGAAGGTGCCAAATCCCCTGTGGAATTTATTTGTACGGAATTGGGCTTCCGGCTTGCCGATAGATTTGTCTGCTTTGCCGAGGCTTTCTCACGCAGATGGGCAAAAGACACGTCTGGAGGATTATACTTTGTAAATCGGTACCAACCGTCAGGTAGAATACAGTAGATTAGCAGATTTGACACGTTTTCTCTGTTCCGAGAAATTCTGAGCCGTCAATATGTACAAACATACCAATATACAATCTCATTATCTAATAACTGAGATAAAATCAGATGACTGGACACCAGCGTTTCAGCGAAATTCAGATTCGACTAACGAAATATGGGGTAGATGGGGTAAAACGAACCCCCTAAGGAAATGTAGCTACATCTTAACTATAGAGAATAACACGGAAGAGTTTCATGCATGACTATCTTCCGTTACCATTATTTCTCAAAATTACGTACAAATACTCACTGAATGCATTGAAAAATTCATGAAATATCTTATTTTCCAAACCCCTTAAAAATTGTCTATTGAAATATATGCGGGGCATGACGCCCGATCTATCTATTTATTTATTTGGAGCAGGGAAAATCGTGAAAAATGTGAAAAATATACATTTTAAATTACGCGAAGTGACGATTGTCTGAACATCCATCAAAACAACTGATTAAAGCTCATGACAACCGCGGGGCAATATGCACGCTCATAAAGCTTCTTCTTCTTATTTAAAGAAAGCTTAAGACTTTTCGTTGAAGAAATATTTTAAAGATGGAAGATTGTTCACTATTATTCATTAAATTGATAACTTATAGATAATTGTTGTAAGCGAATTCTTGAGCATTTTGCCTCGCACAATTCGGGTCGTTTTGCCCCCAAAAATATGAGACGATAAATTTGACGATTTTTCTATAAAATTGCAAATACATCGTCTGTATTAAAACTAATTTTAGAAACCCGAACAATTGGCAAAGAAGTTCACTGGTTACATAATTAAAATAGTCTTCCTCACCCTGAAAAATTACTATGGAACGAACATCAAAAACTACTTATAACAGAGACATAATTGTTTTTTTTTTTATTTTTCCAGATATGATTGAACCATCGCTACCAAAATTTTATAGTAATCTGTTGTTATGGCGGACTTTCGGTTCCATTAAAATTTCAGTGAAAAAAATTGGCGACTTTTGAGAAAAGCAAAAGGTGCATTATGCCTCGGGGGAAGGTTTTACCCCATCTTCCCCTATGTTTGGTAGTGAGAAAGCAATGTTATTGGCAATAACATTTTCCATAGCAAATATATATGAAGGGTAATAACTTATTGTCCTTCATGTGTACTTTTTATTGAAAAAATAAAACCAAGGCACTAAAAATGTAGAACCGATTCAAACCGGTTCTGCCAGGATTGTATGGCAAAAATCCGTCAAAAACAGAACCGTTTATAACCGCTAGACGAAATTCTCTGCCAGAAACGGTTGTTGTAATGTTGCCAGACTCACAGAATCTTTATCAACCTTTTCGATTTCAATCCCTCTCTTTGTATCTTCCACTGATTGTTAAACATACTCAAATACTTTTCACATTAATAGTCAAGTCCTAACCTACACTGAGCTAAATTCTCATTTTCACATTATATGATATTATAATATATTTGCACTATTGGAAATTCCAATGAAAATTACATGGTGTATCAATATCATGTCGACTTTCCTTAAAGTTATTTTCATAAGAATTTCATATAGCGAATGGAATTTCCAGACTCAATAAAATTTATTAACAACATTTTTTGGGACAATTTATAAAGTGCATATTCTATTCAATCAGAATTTATATAGATAGATTCATGTAAAACATATGGCTTATTGTATAACATTTATAAATAGCCTTTAATGCATGCCATTATAGTTCCATATACCAGTAATATATAGATCAAATGATTACTATTGAATCAAACAAGTGATGCGAATATGCAATATTGTTAAAAACAATGGGCTTATTATATTAAGAGGAATCAAAAGCTGCAATAAAAGATAATTGCATTATTATAAAAACTTTGTTATTTATTTTTATCATTTCATAATAATTTCGTTTTTACACGTACGTCTATCCGTGATTTTCTGGTGAATCCCTGGAAGTATGATTCGTAAATATATCCTTGATGGGAGTTGAAAGAGCTAACGTGTCTGCGATTATAAATTGCTTTATGATGCAGCAATCCCAGGTGAACTGCCTGAAGCAGCTGATGAATATCGAGGACTCACCACATACATTATGAAATGGGATAAGTTCTATCGAGTTTTCATATAAATTGTATGTGATATTTTTATCAATTCATTATTGTTACACTAATTTAGACTTCATGTTCATTCTTAATAAAAAATATAAATTTCCATATGGCTTCAATGAGTTATACGATGCATACGATTCATATGACGAATCTAATGAATATAAAAAAGATTTTTATTTCAGTGTGGGTGTAGACCTATCAACAGTGTGCTCAACTCGTCCGGAATTTGATTCGGAATTCCATATGATATCCAAATGGATCTCGAATTAGATGCAACAACCGATTCCGAACGGATCCAATTCAGTATGAATTCCAGACGAATGGTGTTTTGACAACACTGGAAAAAGCGAATGAAAATAAAGATTCAAAATTTAGTAACGGAATTTTCGGAATGCTTATGAAAAGTTACTCAAAATTTGAGTACTAGCTACTCAATTTAACATGATATGTGAAACGTCAAAAATTGAGTTGTTATCATCAATGATAATAACTAACTCTTCAGGGGCTGGGATCCACTAGGAGATTGATAGTACCTTATATCTTTCTCCGGACAGGACCAGATGTCATGTGGAATCCAGCAGAAAAAAAAACATAACCAAGAATAGATCCACTGGGTTCCTGCTTCCATGTCGTAAAAGGCGACAATTGCACGAGTTTCTTTTTTCCTTCATTAATCAGATTTTGTCTACGTTTCAAATCTGGTTACTAAATTATCTCTTCATTCAATAAAAAGTTTTGTAAAAAATACTTTCTCATCATTTTATTGCAATCTCAACTATTTCCTTCCCTATCCCTTTAATTTTTCCTTTCATGTTATTACTTGCTTTTAAACATTATAAATTGAATGACTAAAATCAACTATCGCGAAGATCCGTAAATACTACACTTTTATGTCGTTTTCGCATGAGAAAACTGAAACTGATCCAGGGTAGTTTCATCAAGCAAACACTTTTCACGAAGCTTTGTTGATTTCGCACTTAGCAACGGGGTTTGAGCAAACCTGACATAAAAACCAGGATCGAAACTGATTCGATTTTCAGTTCAACAACGTTGAAACTAGGTTCGAAACTGGCTTCAAACAAACGGTTTGACAGCAGTTAGAGTGGAAACTGGGTTAGGTTTGGCATCAAGCGAAAACGACATTAATACCATAGATCGTTGTGTTGAATAAATAGTAGGAAAATGCTACCACGATAGAATTGGAGTAAATACATAAATAATTTAATTAACCATTTATCGCGGTAAATTATATTGTGAAAATAGTAAACAATCCAGACGCTCGTAAAGCCTGTAGACCTTTTGACGTAGGACTACGTCTTTCTTTACTATGCTCACCGGAGTGCACTTCCAAAATTTCACTACACGACAGTGTAACAGAAATTACTCCAGATTTGTTTTCTTAATAACTTTTTCACTGTTCTCAAACATGTTCTCCAATCCTTTCACGAAACGAATGGAAAAAGATGTAAGATTATTGTTAATACAACGATTATTAACACGAAACATCACAATCAACTAAATCTTTAAATAGACCCTGTTGAACGTTTGTTGGCTTCAGTTTTTTATAATCCATGAACGGAGAAACATCGAGTGCGCAGTCTGCCATCTATGCCAATACAGTGGAACTACGCCCGGTATTATTCGACTGGTGTTTCAGTCAATGGCGAATGTAAAGTTCCGTACCTCAAACCTAAACCCAGAAAAATAACAACAAGTTCTTCTGTGAGCATATCTGGTGTTGGCAATTCGCTGTGTGAGTTTCGGTTCAAACAAAAGTGAATGCATCATCCAGTTTTTGGTCGTTTGCATTGGAGAAAAAGATAACAAAGAGTGGACAACGATGGGGAACATTATAAAAAATCAGCCGTTCTAATAAAGACTGTCCCAGAAAGTATGGACGCAACCAAAAACCGCTGGGATTTCGCAATAGTTCAGAATCTGTCGATTTTTATGGCTGCGTCCTGTTATTTACACTCTTCTCTAACCACTTGTGCAGTTGCGACACGGACTGTCATTGAGAAAGATAGCAAAAATGGAAGGAGTAATTGAAAAAGCCGTGCGAAATGCAATCAGGAAGTTCGGTGAGGATAACGCCTTTGAGGATAAACCGAAAACGGGTCGAAAAAAAGGTCCTGCTAACCCTCTTTCTCAGATATGAGAAAGGCATCATTACACCACTAGGTGGATTAAAACAGGTTTTTTCCGTCTGATTAACGGTTTATGGTTTCAACATATAGAAATATACACTTGATTTCCATTCTTGAAATCATCACTAACACGACAAGAATAACAAATATTCTTTTAATGTTTTATATACAGTATTGCACAAGTCTATTCAACGTTTATTAAACACATGTTCGATTAGTTTTTTTAAAGGAGTTAATGGCATTTAATCCTAAACAGTAATCGTCACAAGAAATGGGCTCTTAAATCTATGATAATACGATTATGTAGAGAGAAAACAATTATAAAAGCTATTTTGGAAGCATGGTGCAATTTAATTGAATTAAAATTAAATTTATAGTACTGATCATATTTGAAAGGTTATAAAACTCTCCTATAGTAACTGGAACTTAAATTATGGGACACACTGCTCAATGTTGACCATATTATTTATTAAACGGAAATATTGATTTCGGTTTTTAAACGTCTTTTGCTGCATTTAGAACTAGAATGGAAGTTTCACTATTCGCTATAATTAATAACCCATTCTTTATTTAATGTCCTAGTGCATAAACACTGCATAACAAAATTAATTTATCCGAATAAATTATTAGTTCTTTTTCAAAACAAACCTTTCCAAGTAGCGCGTCAAAATTTTGAAGGTATGATAGCACGTTTCCCGTTGAATTATGATTCGCATGTGTTTTTAGCTCACAAATATCGCACAATCAAATTTATTCTGTATTTATATACCGGTAAACTTTTATTCTCTCAACGTTGGCAACACTTTTGTACACATTCTGTCAAATTTTGACGCATATCGTACGATTAGTTTTTGTTTGGCGTCTATACAAAAAGTTGAAAAATTTTCGTGTGGCGATTTTTATAATAAATGAAAATTTAGAACAACGTGCGTGCATCAAATTTTGTGTTGCAAATGGATTTAAGTGTTCCTAAACGTTGAAAATGTTAGAAAAGGCCTTTGGTGAATCGTGTCTAGGATGAACACAGGCATACGAGTGGTATAAACGCTTCAAAGCTTGGATCATGATGAGATCCCTGGCCGCCCAACAACATCTGTTACTGAAGAAAACATTGAATCGGCGAAGCAAATCGTGTTGCAAAATCGTTCTGTACCGATTAGAGAGATTGCTGTGTTGTTGGGCATTTCTTATGGATCAGCCGAACACATTTTAACTGATGTCTTGGGTTTGAAACGCGTCGCTTCTCGGCTGGTGCCAAAAAAGCTGAATTTCATTCAAAAACAGCGTCGTGTTGATGTGGCCAAAGAGATGATTTCCAACGCAGATAGTGACCCCACATTCATCGAATGCATCATAACTGGTGATGATATGAATATGACGTCGAAACCGCACAACAATCGACCGAATGGCGCTTTGAAGGCGAGCCGAAACCGAAAAAAGAACGCCAAAGTCGGTCCAAAATCAAAGTTATGCTGACTGTTTTTTTTTTCGATTTTCGTGGTGTGGTGCACTATGAATTCCTTCCGGACGGTCAAACGGTTAATAAGGAATATTATTGGCCGTTATGCGTCGTTTGCGTGAGGCCATTCGCAAAAAAAAGACCAGACTTATGGAAGGAAAACTCATGGATTTTACACCACGATAATGCGCCGGCTCACACAGCGTTGGTTGTGTCGCAGTTTTTGGCCAAAAACTCAACCAATATCATCAACCAAGCACCGTACTCTCCAGATATGGCCCCGTGTGACTTTTTCCTCTTCCCCAGACTCAAATTGCCATTGCGGGGAACGCGTTTTGAGACCATAGAGACCATAAAAGAGAATTCGCTGCGTGAACTAAAGACCATACCTTCGGCGGCCTATAAAACTTGTATGGAAAATTGGATCAAGTGTTGGCATGCATGTATTGCCGCAGGAGGAGAGTACTTTAAAGGCGATAATAAATAAATTTATTGAAAATTGAAATTTTGCGTTTTTTAATAAAATTCCGGTTCTTTTTTTATCATAAAGTAGGTATATATATTTACAGTCACTAAAGATTTAGAGAGTTCTCCATACTGAAATCCTGAACTAGAAACATTGTTGGAACGTTATTCTTGGAAAATAAGTTCGATTTGTTTTTGCATTCAAAAAATAATTCGTTCTGATATTTGTGATTGGATTTTAGCATTCCAAACTACTTCAGAAACATCTTTAACTTTAGAAGTCAAAATAGGTCACATTCAGACAAAATCGTTTATTTCATCATTCAAAACACCCTAAATACGTGTTGAATCAAATTTTGTCAGCCTAAATAAATGTTCTTGGGTAATGTTTAAGGTAACTAGTAATAAACTGAGGAACTTGTTATACTTCAAACGCCAAACTCCGCTTTTCCGGTCATACAAAAGTACCAATGCATGCTTTTTTTCAGCAAGCAAAACTTGTTTCACATAAAGTTCAACGTACAATACACAAACAAAGTATGCTACTTGGGTAGTGAAAAAAAACATACAGTTAATTCAAAATCAATGCGATACACTGAAAGTATGCATTTTAAGAGGTACACTCAACTAAAAGAAAGCTGTAATTAAGAGTTCATATCATTTAATTTTGTTAATACAGAGTAAATAAATATTACTCAACTATTGGGAACATACTTTATATTGAGTATATATAACTGTCTTTTCAGTATACTTTTGCAAGTACCTTATGGAAACTACTAAGAAGCACTTTACCCAAAATAAAGCTACTGAACGGAATCCTAAAGTTAGGTGAAAAATACTCAAAATTAGGTAGTTTATTTTAATTCCATAAATGACTCCGTAGAAGCCATTTTTCAACCCCACGATTCATTGAATCGATAAGATAAATTTCGTGTGGAACTATTCCCACTGTAAATTTGAAAAACTGGTATGAAAAAAAGATTTAAAACAAAATCGTTTAAAACTTTCATTCAATGCAAATTTTCTGACAACTATAACAAAAAATTGATTCGTTTAATTTCATCAAATGAAGGGTGAAAGTTTATTTGTTTAGCATCAAGTTGATGACTTCGAAGTACAATACTTAATTTTTCTTCTACAAAATATACTTCTGAAACGAAAACTGTTCTCAGAATGCGATCGTTTTCACCTGTTTGCCCAATATCCCATGCACTGAAATCGACCTTGATCGCGAACCAACGTTCTGCTCGAAGGATTGCTAACACTTACGTATGATTGTGATGAGCATCATCAATTTTTCTCCCGGTGCTCCCACAAGTTGCGTGGGATCAGCGTGCATAAACAATGGCCAAAAGTAGTGTTTCGTTAATTCCAGAAATACCTGACTGACAGTTTAAGAGTGTTATTCTTAGGCAGACGGTCCGGAATAGAACAGAATACCTGCCTGGATGTGCGTAAGCGCCAGGAAATGATTTACCGCCCAATTATTGCAGTGATCTACTGGCAGTCGGTGGAATGTTACTAGAGCGATCCAAACAACACAATCGTACGTCATCCAATCACGTGCAGGCTGGCAAGGTTGTTCTGTTTGGCATCCGACTCTGTTTTGGCCCATACATGGTTTGTTTACCCGTAGATTTATGAGTGCTGTTGAGAAATTGTCTAACGAATCAAAAATATTTCCTCTTCGTCCCAACCAGCGGTGGAAACAAAAACCACGTTTGTCGGTTGTAACTTAATACTCAACCCTTAATTTGAATTTATATAAATAATGTTTCCAGCCAAAATTTAATTACCCGCGGTAAACTGAAGCAAGTGGCGACTGCCTTGATACGGAGACCATCGAACCCGATATGATCTGTGATTTGCAAAGGCGGCGGTCCGAACCGTACGCAATGGAACCGATGGCCGACTGACAAACATGGTTCGAATCAAATTTCAAGATGATTTTTCATCGTTATATCCAAAACCCAGTTCGAAACACCGAATGGTTCGACGTTTTCTTTTTCGGGACGAACTTAATTCGGAATGGGCGGCGGCACGCTCACTTAAAGAAGCAAGTATGCACTTCGCCAAACGCCACCCGAGTATAATAACAATAATAAGGTCGTATTCAAACATTTTGTCGTCCCGAATTGGTTTCTGTTCGGATTCAAGAAATTTTCATTCAAGCTTCGAGCGATACGAGTTCTTCCACTCACGCAAAGGCATCACACTGAACCGTAAGACTTTGTAGGCCTGAGCAGCATAAATGTTTCTATCTGTTCGGTTACCGAACGTTACGACAAATGGCAGCTGATGCCGAGCCCGAGATACCGTCAGCGCAAACTCGTAATGGTAAAATATTGAGACATTCGCGAGTCGCCAAAGTAGCGCCAGTTCCAGTGTCGAGGACCGGACCAGTCGGTGGGCGCCAGGTCAAAATTCGTTGCCGTTCGGATGAGTTCGGGTGACGGGAAACACCGTTGTATTTTCGACTACCAGTCGTGAAATAACTTTTTTCTTTCTTTTGATGTTTCGTATGACGCTTTCGGCACCTGAACTGTTGCTGCATTTAATCGAATTGAAGGGAGTATCTGGTTTCGCGGATGTATTTCTAAGATTGGACCACCTGAAGATAAAATTGTCTGCAAACATTTTAAATACCAAATAAATACTATGATATTCAACATACTTACTATTTTCTATTGAAATTGAGCCTGCAAATCTTCCCAAACCCATGGAACTGCTTTTCCATTGAGCAACCCTGGCGATGTAAGGAATCCACCTCTCAGAAACAGATGGATGAAACAAAGTGCTCGTACAAACACAACACACAGCCGTTGATATTCTTTATGGATCTAGCCTTCCCATTATAAGTAACCTACACAACCAAACATCTTTCTATTGTTTGATATTATTATGTTTGTCCACTTCATGTACTGATTCTTCAACTTAACAACTTTTACTACAAGAATTATTTACGAAAAATTATCCGTGCTAATTTTACAGTTTTTGTACCGAATAACAATATATTTATAGGAAACCAATACTTCGGCCAGAAAACTGGCGAAAACATATGGTAAAGTGTGAGAATGTTTCAAAACGAAATTCCACTTTCTTTCAGTGGATGGCACCACAGTTCAGAAAAGATTTTAAGCATACCCCGCTTTGTCACCCACGGTCACTTGACTGCTTTGCGACACTATCCGTTCACACGAATCATTTGCTCATCATTCACCAAGAAATCGATTGTTATAAGTGCACGGTACCGCAAAACAACCTAATATTAAGTATATTACACCCAATTTGGGGGTTGAAACTAGGTTCGAAACTGGCTTCAAACAAACGGTTAGGTTTGGCAGGAAACGAAAACGACATTAATTTTAGCTTATTGAACGAAACTCTCACTGTTGTGTGGTTTTGCTTTTAGTATTTTGACAACAATAGAAGGAGCGCATGAAAGAAAAGATGCAAAAGAACTCAAAATTAAGTTAAAAAAAAGTCAAATAATAGGTAGTTTTCATTTTCCGTGTGTGCTCATTCCATCATCTGTCGGCCTGTTCTGAGCTACGCAAACTACACATCAAATTCATACAAAAGCAGTTACTTTTGCGGTTACGACCAGTAAAACAATATTTCCACCCAACATTCAGAAAAAAATATCACTGTCATCCATCAAAAATAGAACTGGATTTCTTTAACACAGTAAAATTATTACAAAGAACAGTTGGTTTTATATAATTGGAATGGCCTGTCAACTTAAAACTGTCATTATAATTAACTCGTTCAGAAATACTTCAACCATTATTTTCACTGATAATGTTCAAAGCTCACAAAAACTGACAGTACAAAATTTCATAAAAACGGAACTCTAAATAAAATTAATTGTGATTTATTGTTGTGCAGTAAGACAAAAGCGCGTAAATTAATAATTGAAACATCTACAACTATGAACGATCTTTCTTAAATTTTCTTGATTTCACCGATTTTCAGCCAAACTTAATGAAAAATGATTCCATAAAAAATTCTGTTCCTGAATTTAATCTTGATCTGACTTCCAGTTCCAAAATTACTGGGACTAGTGTGAAATTTCAATTTCAAATTAATTACTCACTTATCTCAGAGATGGCATAAAAGATTTTTACAATCTTAGATGCAAATGAGTGGTCTTATGGTCAGAACTTTTGAATTTTATTTCATAAATTACAGGATAAAGAGTGTTGAACATTTCAAGCAGTTATATAAAGCAGAGATGCAAATCACGGAAAATGGGGTTGCTTGGGGCTCAAATAAGTTCCAATCGATAGGCCTTGTCAGCTGAATACCGAACGTCTCCATTCCGGCTATACCAGTCCCCGGCTTTCGGTTCCGAAAGGACCGCAAATAGTGATAACAAACTATAAAATGGAACGATTGACTTATGGTCTTATGATCAGTGTTGGGAAAATCATGATTAGAAAAAGTTCATTTCACTATCACTCGGGAAAAAATCAGTTCAAGAGATTTTCTGAAAAAACTCAGTGACTGAAAAAATCACTTCTGATATTTTAATTTATTAACATTCACAAAACTCGGAACCTCGAAGTTCACAACTGATTTTTTGTGTCAGCGAAACTTGATGACAAATTTTCACCCAAAGAAATATCGCTCAAGAGATAATCTAAAGTGAGAAGAGTTTTCGATGATACTTCGATGATGAATTTTCCTCTACGCTTTAGTTCGACACCAAAGTGATTTGCACTAGATTTCATTATTATATTTTCTGCATTAAAAAAATTTCTACTAAAATTCGCAACTGAGCCGCAACTAAGAAATAATGGCTGCAATATTTTCAGGTTGCCCGTAATAAACAAGCAAACCATGCCTCGTCCACAACGGCAGTCGGTAAGAACTTTGAATGCAAGAACCGGATAAATACTTTTGTTTTGGAAGCACCGGTTAAGTTTTTGTCCGGTTTTTGCATTTAAAGGTTTTCTATCCGGTTCTTGCAAAAAAGATGTTTTTAAACGATTCTTACATTGCAAAATCCATATCCGGTTTTTGCTTTCAATGTTTTCTACCGGTTTTTGCATTCAAAAATACTTCAATGGGTTTTCCAAACAAAGATGCGCTTATCCGACTTCTGCATACAGTTGTTCATATAAGATATATTGAATGTGCGAACTGCGAGCAGAATGTTCGCTAGTGAACTTTTCCCAACTAATTTTTTTACCATGCAAAATTTTTCAACACTGCTTATGATTCCATACATAACTTTTGAAATTCATTCGGATCCGGTTCCGGAATTACAAGGATTCCAAAATTTCAACCGTCTGATAAAGTGCACCGGTACATACACGCGGTGGTACGTAAGAAGAAAACACAACACTGCCTCTACGAACGAAGCACGCTATGTGTGGTGTTCGAATTCGTACACGCGGTAAAGAAAATAAAAACCAACACCGAAGCTCAATTTTGAAAACATAAGCGAGTCCATCGGCACGAAGCACACACAGAAAAAAATATGAATTGTACAGGGGACGTAATTTTTAAAACGATACAATTCATAACTACTCAACTTTTCAAATGATTCAAATTCTACTCGCACAGAATTTTCACAGGCTCCGAGTGTAATTTGGACTCGGCTGCTGTATGGATTTATATGGATCAATTATTCTTCAAGAGGATAGGGGTTTCTGTGGTTCAGTCGATTAACTGACGTGCTTTGTGATATAGTGTTTTTCGGTTCAAGTCGCGCTGCAGCAATTTCCAAATCACACAATTTTACATGTTTTTTTACAGGCGATGCTCTTTTTATGTGCATCTTAAATGATTAAAAATTACGAGACTTTTTCGAACTGTGCACATGAGTCCGAGTTTACAATCGTTTAGAAGAAAACAGAATCGCGGCACAGACATGAATGTCTGTTACCGGTGTGTTATTTTTTATTGAATACGGTGCTGAGGTAAAGACAGGAAAATGAAAGATAAAAATGTCTAACCTTCATATAGTTGACGACACAAAAAAAAGTTCCGGAAACAGTTATTCAAATATGAAACTTGGATCGATTTCTCTTGAAATGTTAATGGGAAAGGTACCATTACATCACTAGGTGCATTAAAACAGTTTTTTTGTTTTATTCCAAGCTTTGTCTTAGACTCGTCGTAACAGTTTATTTTGAACTGTGATGCCATCTAGCAGTTCAACATAAACCGTTAAGCATAATAGTCCAACACAAACTGTTAGACCCTAACTGACGAATACAAGACGAAACGTAAAGAAAACTAAAAACTTTTATTTGCTCTAAACATCAACTGAGGCTAACCCCAGAATGACCAAATCTGAATCGGGCAATCAAAATCGAAAAAACACAAAAAATAACTAAACACTCAGTTTGATCAGAGTTATCTACACCAATTTTCATAAAATTCCATTCAAATGGAGGGATTCCACTGAAAATTCCTGGATTTTTTTTTATCGCTCTGGGTCCGAAATTACAGGGTGATTAGCATAAAAATTTCTATCTCAAGAGTCATAAGGAACCGTACAAAGAGTGAATTCCTTAAAAAATAGTTAATAGTTTTTTTTCTAGTCTGTAAAACTCGCAAATAACATGAAATTTCCGAAATCGAAAAAAAAATTTTTGATGCCAAAAGGCTTAGAATTGCATGAAACGTCGAGATTTAGTGTCATCTCGAAAAAAATTTTTTTGAAAAAATCGACTTTTTGGGAATTAGAAAAAATATCAAAATCTCAGAAGTCGATTTTATCAAAAAAAAATTCTACGTTTCATGCAATTTTAAGATTTTTGGCATCAAAAAAAATTTCGAAAATTTTCAAACCTTAATCGCCGGGCAGCACCCTTTACGCATGTCCGATTTAGCTCAAATTTAGCATGAGGACATTTTTCCAGGTGCTTAAAATTTTGAGCACTAGCGCTTTACGAAATTAGAGGTGATCCCAAAATATTGGCACCCTTATATGTATAAGAGCGGTAAAAATCAATGTGTTTTGTCGGTTGCGTCACTTATACCATCATATCTCTGAACCAAAAATCACAGCCATTTGATCTTTGAACTTGATCAATGGCCCGACAGCAGCTTTCAAACGAGCCCAAGTTTGTTAAAATCGGTTCAGCCATCTATGAGAAAATTGAGCGCGTATAAATACAACGCGTTTTGTCGGTTACGTCACTTATACAATCATATCTCCGGAACCAAAAGTCACAGCCGTTTGATCTTTGAACTTGATTAATGTCCCAACAGTAGCTTTCGAACGAGTATAAGTTTGTTATAATCGGTTCAGCCATCTCTGAGAAAATTGAGCGCGTATAAATATCTTCTAAAAGTGCACACACACACATACACACACAGACATTTTCCGATATCCTCGAACTGAGTCGAATGGTTCATTTTTTCCAGCAATTCTAATACCTTTCTATAGAGAAAGGCAAAAACACTGTGATCTTACATATTATTAGATGCACATAAATGCAGTTCACGCAATTTTACGTGGAAGAACATTTAACATTGTATCCAAAATTCCATCACATGAAATTCATTAAAATTTAAAAAAATGAATAGTGATAGCGACCGCCGCAATTTGAATCATTGGATTGCAAAGTACAGCTGTTAATCGACTGAGTCATAGAGGCCACAGCTGATTGACTGATTAAGGGTGCATTTAAATTCATGCAGAATGCAAGTAACAGTTGAAACCAGTAAAATTCAAACTAATCTTATCATTAAGTCATTACAAATGAAATTTTCCGTCATTTAGCAAATTGAGTTTTTATGAATAACATCTTATGAGAGATTAAGTTATTGAGTTATTTATGGTTATCTCACACTGTTGAAAATTTTTTTCCAAATTATTGATCATATTTCTGATGGTATTGCGAATCAATTTACGTTTAGTACAACTCGAGGTATTCACGATCTAATTCTACCCATTCTTCCACAGCGTTTTTTTTTTTGAAAAGGCGCTCCATAGTAAAGTAAGATAGATTGACGTCAAAAGTAAACTAAGATGCTATTTTGAGGCTTGTGTTAAAGATATCAAGCAGTCTTGAATTAATTTTTTTTACGAGCAACAGACGGAGAGAAAAGATAAAAATGCATTTAACAGCGAAAAAGGAAAATGCTGCTAGAATGTGTCTCCCAGAGGAAAGAGTCGAACTTTTACCCTTATGCTTACCGGGGAGATGCCCTACCAACTACGCTACTCTGGAACATGTGTAGAACATGCTCCAGAACGCAACAGATTAAATAGCGCTGAACTTGTGCATAATACTGCACAGAAACCGAGAGAGATTCAAGTACTAGTCCATATAATCAAAGACATCATATTAACAAGATATCCAGCTCTCACATTTCCCAAACAAATCATTGGCAACATCATTTTTTGGGAGCTGATATAATTTTTATGTTGTGCACATCTTGCTAGCCAAAAACATTTATTTCCGGATATTTATTCTTAGTTTTTGCTTTCGGATGTACCGCAAATAGTGGTAAATAACCTCAGTACAGGGTCCGGCACTCGAAGTGTAACCAACTTCAGACCTTCGAGCCTGGTGTCAAGGTAAATGCGACATATTATCGGGAAAGTATTCTGGAGGTTGGAGGTCTGCCGTGGGCAGACAAACATTTCGGTGGCAGACCATGGACGTTTCAGCAGGACTCGGCACCGTCTCACAAAGCTCGAGTGAACCAAGAATGGCTGAAAAACAACGTTCCGAACTTCATCACGTCCACACAATGGCTCTCGAATTCACCAGATGCGAATCCAATGGATTATTCTCTTTGGGCCATTTTGGATAGCAAAGTCCGAACTAAAAGATACACCAGTCTCGAGGCGCTGAAAAAAGTTATTGGTGGCTTTCATAATAAAAAAGTTTTAATCCACCTAGTGGTGTAATGATGCCTTTGTCATGTACATATAATATTGTGGTATTCTATTCAAAAATTTTCTCTTCGATTTTTGAAAGAAACCAAGAGATTGTTTGTGTATAACATACAGAACAAAACAGTGCTTTAATTGCGTAGGTCATCCTTAAGAAAAGGAAGTGGGTTCACTATTATATGCACTTCCGGCACCGGAACCCGAGAACCGGTATAATCAAAGTCGGTTCGTACGGCCACCAACTAACATGATGTAAAAACTCTACTAGTACGCACTCATAATTATGATTTAAATGTTTGTTGCATCCGAAACTATGCAGTAATTTTGGTAGGACCATAAGACCTTGCAATTGACCCTAAGATTGGGAACAACGGTTTAGAGTCCAGTTTATAACATTTTTTACGGTTTTTGTTCCGCCGGTTTAAGTGACGGTGTACAATATTGAACACACTTCACCCTATAACTCCGGAACCGGAAGTCGGATCCGCATTTGAATCTACACACTTAAAAAATGTTGCATCTTCTTAGATGCACATAAAAGGAGCGTCGCGATTCACTTACATTCACAATACATAACATGTAAAGATAAGTCATATCATTAACTTCACAGTTAATTTAACTGAAGTTTACATCGATACAGACGCAAAATTTATATTTACATGTTAGTAGATGTAATATTGTGTCATCACCGAAGAAATTACGGCATACTTGAATTTACGTCAAGCGTAAATTTCATTTTTTCTAAGAGTGTAAGTTTGTCAAAATCGGTTTAGCCATCTCCGAGAAAACCTAGTGAGATTATTTGACACATACACACACAGACATTGCTCAGCTCGATGAACTGAGTCGAATGGTATATGGCACTTGGCCCACCGGGCCAATTTTCACTAGTCGGTTTTTCAAGTGAAAATATATAAAAATATTCTATATGAGAAAGGCAAGAACCGTATAACCATTTCGACATTCTTTTACCAAATTCGGTTGATAAAATGAATTTTTTACGCTTATCTGAAGATCTTCAAATGGCATAGTTTTACGACACTCAGTCAACGCAATCCATAGATGTTTATAAACTGAATTGATTGTGCATTTAATCGCACTAAATTAGTCTGAGCGCACCAACAATCCTCTCAGCAAGCAAAACCTATTTTTGAACCGATTAAGTACCTTTATTCATCTGCAAACTCTCGGTTCTGGTCCAATGATTAAACCCCTCTAACGATATAGGCGGAAACCGTCTCCGATGAGCCGTATTTCTGCCCCTCCGGTGACTGCCAGCGACCCCTTCGGCCGCCATCCCAGCGCGACTGAATAATCCAGACGTAGGCATATCATTAGAGCTGATCTTTTCGATGATGAAGAGTCGGTAATAATGATGATTTTATTGCTTGTTTACTCTTTTTTTCCGTATACCATACAGTATAAGTGCACTTGTGTTTCTGTGTGAGTAGCTTAATAAGGCGCCGCCGCTAAATCTTGACGTGTGGCGTCTGAGCTAACACGAATGCCATCGCGCAGCTGTCTCCATCGCGTCACAACCGACTTCCGCTAGTGTTTGAAAGGTACCAGTGCTACGGATAGAGCCAATCCCTTCAAGATGTAACATCAAATGTTAGAAATGTCAAACTCGAACCATATCAACTCGTAATTAAGGGAAAGTAATAGTTATACTTTCCGCGAATTTCTTGGGGATCTAAAAGGCTTTGTTAGAGAGCTTCATTTCGTTCTCGGTTGTAGTTAATGTAGTTGTTTTGGTTTTACTGAGGAGACGACCGTACCGATACCGGTGTCAAAATGTGTTCTCATCGTCAGTTGAACTTCGTTGATTAATCTTTCCGGCCTGCACGGGCCCACGTTTTGTCACGCGTTGGATGTCGTAGAGCAGTTCCACGAAGTTGAAGCTAGACGCCCGGTTTGGGTGGGATGACGAACGGCGGCCCGGCGATCGAAATCACCTTACCCATAGGCCGTGGAGTTCTTACGTGTAGTACCTATTTAGCAGTTGTAAATAGCAAGACAACCCAATGGTGGGTCGACGAATCTAAACCGAAACGACTCAAAGACCGATTTGTTTTTATAAGGTGTCAAAAGCTTTGCTGGGACGGCATAGGACGAATTGGCGCGGGTGGGCGACTGGATCCGGAGATTTGTTCGTTGCGGTTGTTGACGGGAGAACGAGGGAGAAGCTAATGACAGAAAATTGGTTTTGTGTACCTCGAAGATGCGACGATTTGGTGTAACTGTTCAAAGTTTAATGGAGTAGAGCAAAGGGTTGACGGTACCATTTCCGGTTTGAACGGTGAGGAATTTCAATTTCATTTTATACTGCGAGTTATTTTTCTTTTGATAAAGCGAATAGTTCTAATAATCGACACAGGACTTTACTGTGTAGCTAGTATATTATATATTATCTTTATTAGTGTTTGAATTATCAAACAATAGTAAAGATCAATAGTACTGTTCGAAATCCGTATGAATATTTTGTAGCTATAGTATATATGTGACGTTGAACAATGGTAACCATCTTTATGAATGAAAGTTTGAAAATTTTAACACTCATCATCTTATAATACAGAAATCAATGTTTTGTAGTTTCAGGCCATAATTTTCGGTGTTTCCACAACCAGAAACACAGGCATAACATAAATTGATTTGTTTGACCAGTTCCGGAGAAAATTTGAGTTCCGGAGAAAATTTGATACTCATGTGGAATTTTTTTAGATTTTATTTTAGAAAAATCGATTCAGCCTTCTGTGAGAAATCGAGGTGAGTTCAATTTTGGAATATTTGACCACAATTTCCGGTACTTCCGAACACTGTTACTAGGAGTAGGATTAGTAAAAGTAGGTTCGTTTTATCATCGACTAAGAAAACACAAAATTTGGAATAGTTTTCAGCATAGTTTCGAAGAGGTTTTACGTTCTTTGTATCGTCATTTCAAACCACAGTATACAATTTTTGACATTCATCATCCTTTAATAACGGAGCTGGAAGTCGGATTCCGATGATATTTGAAAGGTAGTTACGCAATTCTCAGATCTTTATGCCTTTCTCTATAGAAAGGTATTAGAATTGCTGGAAAAACCAACTTTCGAACGGAGCATCGGAGACCCATAGTGTTAAACCATTCGACTCAGTTCGACGAGATCGGAAAATGTCTGTGTGTTTGTGCACTTTTAGAAGTTAATTTACGCGCTCAATTTTCTCAGAGATGGCTGAACCGATTTTAACAAACTTAGACTCGTTTGAAACCTACTGTTGGGCCATTGATCTAGTTCAAAGATCAAACGGCTGTGCCTTTTTATTCCGTAGATATGATGGTATAAGTGACGTAACCGACAACACGCGTTGTATTTATACGCGCTCAATTTTCTCAGAGATGGCTGAACCGATTTTAACAAACTTGGGCTCGTTTGAAAGCTACTATTGGGCCATTGATTAAGTTCAAATGGCTGTGACTTTTTGTTCCAGAGATATGATGGTATAAGTGACGTAACCGACAAAACACGTTGATTATTACCGCTCTTATACATAGAAGGGTGCCAATATTTTGGGATCATCTCTAATTTCGTAAAGCGCTAGTGCTCAAAAGTTTAAGCACATCGAAAAATGTCCTCATGCAAAATTTCAGCTAAATTGGACATGCGTAAGGGGTGCTGCCCGGCAGTTAAGGTTTGAAAATTTTCGATCTTGAAAAAGCACCATAGGGGGGAGTACATGCAATTTCCGAAATCGAAAATTTTTTTTAATGCCAAAAATCTTGAAATAGCATGAAACGTCTAGATTTAGTGTTATCTCAAAAAAAAATTTTTTTAAAGAATCGTCCCAGAAAGTCGATATTTTCAAAAAAAAATTTTTCGAGATGACACTAAATCTCGACGTTTCATGCAATTCTAAGACTTTTGGCATCAAAATTTTTTTTTTCGATTTCGATAATTTCCTGTACTATTCATAACATACATGAGCGAGGTGAAATACTACTTCATAACTCTTGAAAGTGAAGACGATAGGTCTAAAAGAGCATAATTCTACATTATTTATAGGTTATATATACTTTCGTAAAGAAACACAGAGATGCCAGATATTTTCATAGAAAATCTGTATTGCTTTGTATAAAAAATCTGTATTAATCTGTATTCACAATAAAATGAAATTTTTACAACAAAATGAAGCTCAAAGATGTTGCTTCAATAGATTGTGGTTGTAGAATGGTAGATTCAATCAGTTATTGCCGCACTCACAAGAATATACAACAACGAAATGTCATAGTTTTTTTATCCACAACAACTGAATTGTAATTCCATATATTTATCTCTTTTGAAAATGTTGACTTTATAATTTGGCATGAAATTTCAACGCCCAATATGCAACGTCAAGTCAGGTCATACAACTCTCAGTTTGACAGTAAAGTTTCATGATGCCATTACTTCCTTGAATATCAGTTCAAATTGGTTTCAAATTATAATAAAAATGGATTTCACAAGAGATTTCCATATTAATTTGTGATTTGTCCGTTGATTGATAGACGTCACTGGAATCAAATACTAAAAGATAGCTCAGACAGAAAAGTTCAATTTTTTTCTTTCTTACTTTTTGTTAGATCTGTATAAATCTGTATTAAATTTAGGAAATCTGTATAAAATCTGTACTCTGTATTAAATCTGTATGAACATATAAAAATCTGTATAATAAAGATAAATCTGTATCAATGGCATCTCTGAAGAAACACATCTAAATATGAAAATGTTCACACCTCGATGTGGGCATCATGCTCAATTAGTTTTGACATTTCACTTCTGGGTGCACGCTAAACGCAAACTGTTAAACATGACTGAACTAATAGCCTTTTCCGTTTCGAGATGGTGTTAATGTGATGTCTTTTTCGATTTGTATTGAATTCGTTGAAGTGATCCATATTGATATATAATATATTTGACCTGACTCTTCCTTATTATTTCAATTATCCAGTTAACACGACTTGAATTTGATTCGAAATTTAGTATGATTTCCAAATCGACAAATCAGATGAAACAGCCGAATCCGACTCGGATCGAAGCTTATAATGTTTGTACAGAAAATCATGCCAAGTTTTGTCAGCTCGTAAACCACATTTCAATTGGTAGAGATTCAAATTAATAATCAACCAACATCTGTGGTAATTTTGCTAAACACATCAAATGACGGTGCACTCTAATGTCGTCTAAAAATTGCCACTACTGACCAGTCATTACGAACTGCATTCTTTTCAGTAAACATCACAGAAGAAAAATAAATATGACCTAACAAATAAAATAGGTCACCTGCATTTCAGACAGATAGCAACGATAATAAATATCTGATTTATGCCCATTTCCCGAAGGTAAAGTACAAACCAGCCACAGTCATTTGCAATTTCTTGGGTTTAATGTTTTCCGGTTTTGTTCTAACACACGCAGAGAGTCTAAGGAACAGAATAGTCGTGCAGTTGGCGATCAGCACGTCGTTTTTCACACGACCATACAAATTTCAGCATCTTCTGACGGTTCTGGCCGATTGTGACAAGTTGTCTGTGACTATTGCCGTGATTTATTGCCAATTTTAATATTTCAAATCACGACCGCCGCGGTCTGCTGCATTGCAAAACATTACACGCAAGTACACTGCAAGTACGGTTGGAGATAGGGCGGTCTGAGAGCAAAAATCAAATTAAACAAGTTCAACAACTGTCGGACCGTCAGGCGGTTGGCACTAGTAATCCCAGGTCTGAGTTCAGCCTTCCTGTTTTTGTTCCTGCTGGTATGACATATTTTCTTCATTGGATAATGGTTTTACAAATAAATCCCAACCAATCAAAGCAGTGGGCTCATGACACAGTGAGTACGTCGAGATAAATTGGTCATAATATTTACAATTTTCGTTGGACCATTACAAAAAACTACAGGTACACAATATAAAAGCTAAAGATAAAGATTTCCATGGGAAGTCCGTGTTGAAATAAAACTGTTTTGCCATGGTAGCATGTCAAACATCACGATCACCAACAATGACTAGCATGCGTGACTCGGGGTGCGCGCGAGATTATGATTGAATCTAATTGACTTTTATTCACGGCTGAGATCACGTACAACCCTTTTCCAGATTCCGACTGTAGTGATAGTCGTTGGTTAGTGTTTCTACCACTAACTGTAATGGATCAATCTTTATCATATCAATGCTGTCTGGCTGAATTATCATATTAGCATTTTACCGGACACGACTACGGGGTATGGCAGCGATTGAAAGTGTGGGGTCTGTTTCTAAATCTGTTGTACGGAATCAAATTCGGCAGCAAGAATTTGCAAATGACTCACCTCTTTACTGACTGCTTGAAATCCCATTCGGAATAGAAATTATTGAGGAACTCGTTGAAGTAATCATTCGTGTAGATTTCGAGACTCAACCGACAATTTCTGTCATCTATTTATGGATCGTAATTGAGTCATAACTAACTGTTTTGATGAAAGAAAATCCTATAAATTTAAGCGTGTCTTACAGTGAAGAAGTAATTCAGAGAAATCGTTTCCAGATTTGGCAGATGTCCGCATCTATTCGGTTTTTCGTTCGTCAGTGATCGTAATTTTGTCTGGTTGAAAATTGAAATGCTTTGTTCTCTGGTACACGTTTGGCCACACGCCCACTCGACTAACATACTTTCCCCTGAATACTTGCGAAGGTAATTGGGTGTGAGCAACCTGTACAAGTCATTCCAGAGACAAGGGAATTTGTTCACTATCAAACACCGAGGATGTTAGAGCATGGAATTGATTAAATTTTCGGTCAGAACTGAGCGAAAACCAAAAAATTGTTATATTCATTATATTTTATCAAGAACTACCCCAAATCCATCGATCAGACTTGGTTCAAGACACCAAAAATTACTCAAAGCCGGTTTCTCTATTACATTGTATGCAATGGAAAAATTCGGAACAGGATCTCATCATTATCTTTAGAATTCTTGAGAATGGGACGGGTTCATTACTATCCAGCAAATATTGGGAGAGTAATTGGTATACAAACTGCAATTTTGTCCATTTATATGGTCCTGTTAATATCGGAAACCTCTTTTCAAAATGCTGGTTTAGTTATTAGCAGTAGGAATTGTAACTTGTTATACATTGATTACTTTATATGAGATTTTTTATTGTTGTCAATTCAAGTTTCAGAAATTTGATTAGACTAGAAGCTGATGTGAAACAATTTCCATTGTCCTTGAGTTCAAATGTGTTTTGTCCTTTTCTATCTAGGCTTACCGTAGTGAGCAGATTGTTTATAATCAAATTCATGTATGGTCAACTGGAAACCATGCGTTCTGGGCGAAGTCCACATAAGAAAAAAATCAATATACTGCGAAAAAATACTTTCACACTGCTCTTTCGATAGAAAACATCTTTTCGTATTTGGACATGCTTCTTAGAACAAATGCATACGTGCTTCTAAGGAACAATTCTTCACATGCACTGGTATGTTACACTGGAAATTATTATTGCAGATTGCTTCCAGAGCAGAACTTTTGATACAACTTCTTTCCCTACACTATTTTTTGCTCAAACATGGTTGTCGAAAAAAATTTGATCTTAACAACGAGAAAATAGTTTTTTTTTTGAGCTTGCTAGAACATCTGCATAACTGGTAACACTGCTTACGAGCTTGACAACAAGCAGGAAAGAAGCAAAGAAAAATCAGAACCATGTCATTGTGTTGCCATTCATAGACTTCAGACAGAGCAGTTAAAACTTATGATCATACTTTCATACTATGCAATTGAAGAATCCAACCAACTCCTCTGCGATCGCTGCGCTGCTCTTGTGGCAAGCTTTGAACTAAGCGATGGTGATAATTTTCAGATTTTGCTTGAAGATCCGAAAAAAATGCAGGGTTTTTTTTCTTATTAATCGAATACTAACATACAAAAATGTGTAAAAATTTGGTAAAAAATCGATCATCTATGATTCAGTAACTTTCCGTGGTATGTTTGATTGATATATAAAGAGAAATCGTAAGATGAAATATCAAATTCGAAGAAGTGAGAATGGGTACTGTTTTCATATCTGGAATATTCGTCGTTTGATTGGTTGGATTTTAAGATTAATTGATAAATTATTATCAAAAGTTGTTATACACGTCTATTTACTAATGTTTTATCATCTAAGTCAAATCTGTATGTGAACAAAAAACTTCAAATTTCATCCGAGATTTTCAAGTGCATAGGACAATATTAAATCATGTTTGATGACAACACGTGAATAATCATTTTGTTTTACCCATAGTTGTAAGGTTTTGCCGTCTGCATGTTGTTCAATCTCAAGTAAATTGAAAAATTTGTCCAAATTATTTCTAAATACATGGGATATGTCGGAAGAATCACCATAACGCTATCTCTAGGTGATCCCCCTGATAAGATTCCTCAATATTCTAGTTGGCAAATACACTTAAATCATACTAAAATATTCAATGTATATTAGAGAGTTGGCATCACTGGGAGCATGATGTGATGCCCATGAGTTCGGCTCAAAAGGCCTAAAAATAATTTATAATAAAAGAATTGGTGGCTATTGACAATTTCAAACCATCATTTAACGTTGTAGGGTCTGGAAGCACTGATATGGACAAATGGTTGATTTAGCAACACATCGTCCAGGAAGGGCGTGAGGGAAGGAAAGGAAAAAGAGCAGGACGCTGAATGGACGCGAAATAAAGCCGCGTAATAAAACGAGATTGTCGACGTGTCTGAAGATTATTATAATCCGAATACGAAGTCCCACACTACAATTTGGCGACGCAGGAAAATTCAGGGTATGTATGAAGGAAAACCGATTGGATTGAACGGTAGGAATCGTGCTTAATAAATCCTATAGTGGATTTGCCCAAGAAGATGGTGTCTTCTTAGAACAATAGCGTTTATTTTCTCCGTTATTGGTTTCATTCGTAGTAATGTGCATTGGAATTTGCAATTGCGAATCAAACAATAATCTAGGGCGATACTCGAACTTCAGCGTCGATGATGCAATGGGGATCATAAGGGTTGATCAATGTTCGCAAGGGGCGAATAAAATGAGTTAAAAAAAAAATTGGTTAGAACTGGTCGTAAGGGACGACTTAAAAAAAAAAAATCAAATTCTAGTAGAAGAAAAATCATGAGGGTTGATTTTTTTCTGCAGGGATGAATTGATTCGGAGTCTTTGTTGAGAATCATGAGGGATGATCAGTTTTGAAATATTGAGGTCTCGTGAGGGTCGATACACAATAAAAAAAGGGTAGCCGATGTTAAAACAGAAATGTTGCGTGTTGTGAAGACTTTTTCAGTCCCGGAACTGTTTGTGACATATAATTGTAATCCCATTATTTGTTTTTAATTGTCATTCTTTCTCTATTCTATAGTAATGAATAATTACGTTACAGATGAGCGACGCTAGACCAATGCCACCATTCAAATGCGAGGACATTGCTAAATCGCGTCTCAACCATGAGTGGAATGATTGGAAGAGTGGTTTGGAGAGATATTTTGATGCTCGTGACATCACTGATCAATACAAAAAACGGGCAAAGTTGTTATATTTGGGAGGACCCCAATTAGACAAAGTGTTTACTAACCTTCCGGATGGAAACAAATTCCCGTTAGTTGCTACAGAGAAAAAATATTATGACGTGGCAATAGCTGCCTTGGATAATTATTTCCACCCCGTGAAGCAAGATATTCTCGAACGCCGCCGTTTGCGACAGATGAAGCAACTACCAAACGAAAAATTTTCACACTATATGGTACGTTTGAGGCAGCAAGTAGCGTTGTGCGGCTTCGACAAGTATCCAAAAGTGACGAAACAAATTTTAACGGAAATGATTATAACGGATGTAATCGTTGAAGGTTGTCTTTCGATCGAACTCCGGAGACGAATGTTGTTAAAAGATCGGACGTTAGAAGAAATTGAAGAGATTGCAACTGGACTGGAAGGCGTTGACTCTCAGATTCAGGATCTGTCTGAGAAATCAACTGATGGTATTGTTACTGAAAAGGTGTTCAACATCGAGAACCGTGCAGTACATGGACCGAAGCGCACATCAATGTCTATTCACAAACCAGGCACAGCTCGATTTCGGGGTCATCATTCTATGCAACATGCTAAAAGCATTGTATGTTTCAATTGTGGGAAAGCAGGGCATATATCTACATCGGAACTTTGCCCAGCAAAAGGGAAACATTGCCGAAACTGTAATCGTATAGGACACTTCGATTCTACTTGTAAATCTCCTCGTGCAAGTGTTTCGGAAACACTCAGTAAAAAAAATTCGTGTGGTTGAAGAGCAAAGAAATCCTAGTTCAGATGAGAAAAAAGCTTACTACGCTTTTTTTAGCGGTAACCGTAGTAATATGTTAACATTTGAAGTCGGCGGCGTGCCTTTGAAGATGTTAGTTGATTCCGGGGCTGATGCTAATTTGGTGACATCCGAAGCATGGGAAAATTTAAAATCAGCTGGCATACGCGTTACAAGTTCTTCAAAAGGCTCAGATCGTCCCTTTATTGCTTATGGTAGTACTAATCCGCTTACTGTTCGTGGAATGTTTAAAGCTGACATCAAGATTCTTGACCGTGTCGCAGTTGCTCAGTTCTATGTCGTAGAGAATGGACAAACATGTTTGTTAGGTGATGCCACCGCAAAGCTGTTGAATGTTCTACAAGTCGGTATCAGTTTAAATTGCGTAGAGAAGTCGAAGCCATTTCCTTGTATCAGTAATATTGAAATCCACATTCATATCAAACCTGATTCAAAGCCTATCGTACAACCCGTAAGGAGACTACCTATCCCTTTGGAGGCAGAAGTTAATCGGAAACTAAGTGAGATGTTAAGCAAGGATATAATTGAACGTAAAACGGATCCTACCTCATGGGTTTCCCCGTTAGTTGTCGTCGCTAAAGCAAATGGAGAACTGCGGTTGTGTGTAGATCTTCGGAGAGTGAACCAAGCCATTTTGCGGGAGCATCATCCTATGCCTATGATTGAACAAATACTAGCACGAATCGGAAAAGGTACTGTAAGAAGTAAGTTGGATATAAAAGACTCATTTCTTCAAATTATGATTGCCCCAGAATCTCGAGACATTCTCACATTCATAACTGAAAAAGGGTTATACAGGTTTAAAAGACTACCTTTCGGTCTAGTGACGGCTCCAGAAATCTTTCAAAGAGTTGTTGACGAAATCCTTTGTGGTTGTGATGGGACACACTGGTATCTTGATGATATTCTCATAGAGGGTAGTACTTTAGAAGAACATGATTCGAGACTTGAAAAAGTCTTAGTGAGACTTGCGAAGCGAGGGGTTCAATTGAATCTAGAAAAGTGTCAGTTCAGAGTGGCCGAATTGGAATTTCTTGGCCATAAAATTACCGAGTCTGGCATAGCACCATCGGATACGAAAGTGACAGCGATAACAACTTTTCGTCGACCTTCAACCGAAAGTGAGGTCCGCAGTTTTTTGGGTTTGGCGAATTATCTCAATAAGTACATTGCTCACCTAGCTACCTTAGATGAGCCCCTCAGAGAATTGACTAGAAAGGGGATAAAGTTTTCTTGGGAGCCTCGCCATGAAAAAGCTTTTCTAGCAATTAAGCAAGCAATGTCTGACGTGCGTATACTCGGTTTTTATGATTCTTCGTATAGAACGTCTGTGATTACTGATGCTAGCCCTACAGGTCTAGGGGCAATGCTGGTACAGACCGACGATAAAGGGAATAACAACGTAATAAGTTTCGCATCCAAGGCGCTCACAGAAACGGAGAGGAGATACTGCCAAACGGAAAAGGAGGCTTTAGGATTGGTGTGGGCCGTTGAAAAATTTCAATTCTATCTCATAGGTCGAAATTTTGACTTAGTTACGGACTGCAAAGCTCTGATGTATTTATTTACACCTCGTTCTCGCCCGTGTTCTAGAATTGAACGGTGGGTACTTAGATTGCAGTGTTTCAACTACTCGATTGTTCATATTCGAGGGGATCAAAATTTCGCTGATGCCCTTTCACGACTTTCTTGCCCTATCGTTGAGCCCTTTGATACGACGGAAGAGCTTATTGTTCGTCATTTCACAGCCGTAATTACTGAATCGGTTGCTGTTTCTTGGGAAGAGTTGATTCAAGAATCTCAAAATGATGCGGAAACTATAAGTATATTTAAATGCCTTAAGGAAAATAGAGTTGAATCACTACCAACTGCATATCGTATTATTTCAACAGAGGTTTGTGATGTTGGTGGAGTGCTTTTGCGAGGAGACCGTATAATTGTACCTGCTACTTTACGACAACGAGTTTTGAACATAGCACACGATGGACATCCTGGAGTGCGAATGATGAAATCGTATCTTCGATCCGTCGTTTGGTGGCCAAAGATGGATGCGGAAGTAGAAAATTATGTAAAAAGCTGTCGTGGATGTGCCTTGGTGTCTACACCTGACGTTCCTGAACCAATGTTTCGGAAATCACTTCCTTCTGGACCTTGGGAAGATATTGCTATAGATTTTCTTGGTCCTCTTCCTGATGGCCAACATTTGCTAGTAGTTGTAGACTGCTATAGTAGATATTTAGAAATTCGTGAAATGAGCTGTATTGATTCTACGGAGACAATTGGTTGTTTGATACAAATGTTTGCGCGATTCGGTATACCATCGTTGATCAAAGCGGATAATGGTCCACAGTTCACTAGTGAGGAGTTTAGAGCGTTTGGGAAGGAATACGGAATACGGATAGTAAACACAATTCCTTATTGGCCGCAAATGAATGGTCAGGTGGAACGCCAAAATCGTTCAATTTTAAAACGGTTGCGTATTGCACAGGAGCTCGGTAAAGACTGGCGAAAAGAGTTGCACGAATACCTGCTTGTATACCACGTAACTAACCACCCAACTACGGGCGAAGCTCCATCAAAACTAATGTTCGGACGACGAATTAAGAGTAGACTTCCTCATGTTCCACGTCATTTCGATGATGAAGCTGTGAGAGACTTCGATGGTCTGCAGAAAGAAAAGGGGAAGAGTTATGGCGATAGAAAACGACGCGCTGCGTATAGCGAAATAAAGGAAGGCGATAGCGTTTTCTTAAAACGTGCGAAGAAAAATCATAAATTACAATCGGATTTTTCTCCTGAAGAATATAAAGTTATAAGTAAAAATGGATCTGATGTCACCGTGCAATGCCTGAAATCGGGAAAAGAGTTACGTCGAAATGTTTCGCACTTGAAGAAAGTTCCTGTCGCCCAAGACGATAAACAGTCAACTCCGAACAAAGAAAACGATCATTCGATGCATAACGGTACAATCGACGCTAAATTAAATCCTCACGAAATCGTTGAAGAGGAACCGATTCGTTGTCAACGCGGACGACAACAGCCATCGAAATTTAAAGATTACATTCCGTATTAGATTGAAAAAAGTTTAGGTGGGGTTGTAGGGTCTGGAAGCACTGATATGGACAAATGGTTGATTTAGCAACACATCGTCCAGGAAGGGCGTGAGGGAAGGAAAGGAAAAAGAGCAGGACGCTGAATGGACGCGAAATAAAGCCGCGTAATAAAACGAGATTGTCGACGTGTCTGAAGATTATTATAATCCGAATACGAAGTCCCACACTACAAACGTGATGACACTAAAACGTAAGAAATCTTTAAACGTGTCTCAAAATAATTCCAATTTGTAGGCCTTATAGTTGATGGCTATACCGTTTTCCGGTTTCGGAAGTGGCAATCAAAGCTCACATCTCAAAGAGAGTGAGACCGATTTTAACAAACTAAGGAGTGTATCGAAAATAAGCGATCCACAAATTTTTCTTTAAAATTATGATAAAAAACGATATTTTATTCAAACTGAAAATGGAACCTTTATTGTACGAGGTTAAACTTGAGCATAATGAAAACAGAATGAAATTTAAGTTATTGTTCGAACGCTCTTCATCAAGTTCCGGACAAGTGTTGCATCGCACTTTTTGGACGCTTGAGCCCATTTTTTTAAACTCCTGCATGTTCCCAGCTGCCTTACCAGTCTTCTTGAAGACCCTCTTCACGATTGCCCAGTGACATTCGATGGGTCGAAGCTGAGGGCAATTTGATGGATTGACATTTTTCTCAACCAAATTTGTACCCTTTTTCCGCAAACCAATTGAGAGTGTTTTGGCATAGTGAGCCGACGCTAAATCCGGAGGTGTATTATGCTTCTTATATAAAGGCAACAATCTTTTCTAGAGACACTCAGATCGATAGATTTCTGCATTTATAGTTCCGGTAGTGTGAAAAATGGTTGACTTCAAACCACAGGAATATACTGCTTGCCATACCAGTAACTTTCGACCGAATTTCTCCACTTGAATCGACCTGTCCGCATCGCTCACATCCTCCCCAATGACGACAGTAAGGTATTGTGGATCTGGTAGGGTTTTTGAGTCCTCCTTTACATAAGTCCTATCGTCCATCAAAACGCATGCATCCGGACACTGCAAAAGACGCGAATACAATTTCCGGGCCCTTGTTGCTGATCCCTTCTTCTGTTCTACACTTTGTTTCGCGATTTTCTGATTTTTGTAGGTCTTCAGGTGATTTCGCCTCATGATACGCTGGATCATTCCGACATTCGTTCCTGCATTTTTGGCCAAATCGCGTTCAATACGTTCTTCATGATTAGAGATACCACTTGGTCCAGTTTCGGGTTGGAAGAACCGAGCTTTCTGCCTCTTCCTGATAGCTCATCCAAAGAATAGTGTTCCCCAAACTTATTAATGATGGTTTTAACACTGGCATGATGAATTCGCCAATTTTCGCATAGTAATACCCTTCTCACTTAGCTATGTGTCCAGAACCTTAATTTTCACTTCCTTTTCAATACGCGACATTTTTAAAACGCAGAGTTTCAACCGCACAAACAAGTAAACAAACGAAAGCTGACAGCCAAACGCACAGCATGCTGTGATCTGAGCATAAAAAATCATCACAAATACATGCGTACAAAACAAATGTATGTGGACAGCTTATTTTCGATACACTCCTTAATGTTGTTTTCGCTTGAGAAAACTGAAACTGATCCAGGGTAGTTTCATTAAACGAACACTTTTCATGAAACTGTGTTGGGTTCGCATTTAGCAACGTGGGTTTGAGCAAACCTAATATAAAAATCAGGTTCGAAACTGAATCGATTTTCAGTTCAACAACGTTGAAACTAGGTTCGAAACTGGCTTCAAACAAATGGTTTGTCAGTGCATTGTGAAAGCAATAATTATATCTATCAAGAAGATACAATTCACATTTCTGGAATTTTAGGAAAACAACGAATCATAAAAAAAACGTTAATCACTTTCTTTTCTTATAGTCGTTTTATAATTTGACTTCCCGGTATTGAACCCAAATTTATATATCGGAAAATGGAAACCTGTATGCTGTTCGTTTGGCGCCCGTACTTAATTGAACAGGTAATTCGAAATAAAGAAACACGTGAATCAAGTGGGCGCAGTGAAATTTTTGCACAAATCAGCTCATTTGGCGCCAAACGGGTTTCTTATGTCGTTTTCGCTTGATGCCAAACCCAACCCAATTTCCACCCTAACTGCTGTCAAACCGTTTGTTTGATGCTAGTTTTGAATCAAGTTTTAACGTTGTTGAACTGAAATTCAAGTCAGTTTCGAACCTGGTTGTTATATTAGGTTTGCTCAAACACCCGTTGCTAAGTGCGAAATCAACACAGTTTCGTAAAAAGTGTTTCTTTGATGAAACTACCCTGGGTCAGTTTCAGTTTTCTCAAACGAAAACGACATTAATAATTTAGTATTCATATTTTGCTCTCCAGTGGACAGCAGCATTGCATAACACGATACGCGCCAAACAATCATTGGAGATCTAGCATGCATTGAATGGAAAATTTCCAATTCTAAACGAACCAATTTTCTAGTTTTCCTCTACTTTCTCGAAGGATTTTCCTTATGTAGTGTAGCCTAAAACCTCCGCATAAACGTTACCTTTCGGACAAAAAAAATCATTTGAAGATCGGCCCACGCATACCAGAGAACATTAGCAACAACACTTTTTTCGCTATTATTTTATATATAGAAGATAGGAACGCATAAAGCGTACTAGCTTGTAAACTATTTCTATTTTCACTATTTTGGGGTTTTGTGTAAAGACATCAAACAGTCTTGAACTCAATTTTATACGCATCCCTACTAACGAGCTGGAAGAAAAGATAAAAATACATAAAACAGCGAAAAATAAAAATTTTGCGAAAAAGTGTCACCCAGAGAAAGAACTCGAACCTTGTACCTTCTCCTTTTTTATCGCAAGCGTTTTATTACTGTATCGAACGAAATACGAAGGCGAACTAATGTGAATTGCACAGAGTATATGTTTGCTATATGCACGCAGAAAAATCCCAGTTGTTTAAAACCACATAACGATTAGTATCAAAACAAAAAAAAACCTGTTCTAACCCACCTAGTGGTGTAATGATGCCTTTCTCATATCTCACATATTCTCATATATAAATGTGTAGTATTCTTCAAAATGATTTTCTTTGATTATTAAAAACAAAAAGTTTTATATATACACTAGTATAAACTACAGAGTGAAACAGTACTCAGGTCGGTTATGCTATCTCTGCGGAAACGAAAAGAGGTACTTCCGAAACCGGAAACTGGAAACCGGTATAATCGAAGTTGGTTCGAGAAAAGCGACTTGGATCCATTTTGGAGTCTATGGCTACAATCTACGGTCGCTCATCAAAAACCCAAGAACAAGGAAATCCAAATTAATATTTGGCATCTACTGACAATGACTACCGATTGAAAAAGTTTTGGCACAAGTTTCAAAATTATTTTACTTTTCATTTCCGGTACTTCCGGAATCAGCAAACGAGAACCAGCATAGCCGGAATCGAGTTGTTTGGTTGTCCATTGACAATGGCTACCGATTGGAATGGTTTCGAGGTAAGTTAAGATTTTTTTTACATTATTTTGTTTTCGCCGCATCAAGTGACGGTATTCAACTTTTAACACTATATAGTTCCGGAACCGGAAGTCGGATCCGCATGAAATTTTGAAGTTTTGTATGGGACAATTACACCTTTCATTTGAATTTAAGTTTGTTGACATCGGTCACGCCATCTCAGAGAAAAGTGAGGAAGTAATTTGAAATAAGATTTTTTCACTAATCACCATGTAACTCCGGAACCGGAAGTCGGATCAAAATAAAATTCAGGAAATTCATTTAAATCTAAGTTTGTGAGAATCTGCTTGTACTTTTATGTGTTACATTTCAAGTTAAAATCCATACGTATCACTTTAAACCTGCACCATTTCGTGCAAACACGCGTTTATTATCATCGTTCTTCATAATCTAAACATATATCTTGAGTTAAACCTACGTATTCAATGCGCATAAGGTTGATGTACCTGGGAGGATTCTTAGTGTCAGTAGTACCAGCCATGGCATGATCCTGTACGCTATGAATCGGCTGCAAACTTGTTGAAACAAAAAGGCCAAATTACACAACAGGAATACAATGCTAAGACTTTGCTTTCGACTTCCAAACAACGAAAATAAGAGAAAATCGGATATCTTCGCATCGGCTATCGCAGCAAAAAGCACAATCACAGAAAAAAAATTCGACAACAGCTGTTATAGTAACGCGGAAATTTGAAGCAAATGCTCCAATTTTTATCGTACCCTTTGAATCTTTAGCATCGAATAGAGCTAGAGGTCTTACTCAAACGGATGGTTTTAGTGAGGTAAAGGTACCCCATTCATCTAAATTCCTGTAGTCATCTCAGATACGAAAACCATTAGAGTGAGATCTTGTTTCCTTATTCGATTGACTTTAAGAATAAGATGAAAATAGGTACATTCGCTTCTAGTTTTCGCGTTGCAATTAAAACAGTATTGCATGATATTCGAACTATTTTTTCTACGATATTCTTTCTTAGAGCCGAAGCAAACATATTGCATCCAATTTCACCACAATTCGTTGATTAAAAGTCGTGCTATCGACAAAATAACATGGTGACTCTGCTAATGAGGTGACTATTGGTACAATAGCCCTATATGAGTACATGAGGAGTATCGTTACTCTGTACCTTACATATCATGACAGTAATCCTTTTCGATTCCGTTTTATTCTGGAACAATGAAAATCGAGAAAAAAAGATAGAATAATCCCAATAGCATTCATGAACAAATGTTAAAACATATGTTAACAATCTATAAAAAATCGAACGTAGTACTCGCGTTTTTCCTCGATCAAAATTTACAACCAAATAGTCGTTAATGGCACCGTAAATTCGACATTATTCACATTCCATTTCATACATCACCCCGTCAATTAGGAATGCATCCAAAAACAATCAATTTTGCACAGAAATACTCCCCCCGTTCATATCTGGTTGCATCGTCGCCAGTTTTGATGGAATGTTTCATCATCCGTGCTGATCGGTTTGAATGGACGGTAGCTCGCGATCGAACAGTAAACAATAAACAATACTGCTGTGAAAATGTGGTCAGAATAGGATTCGCATAGTTTTAAATGCATGCGTCTTAGTTTGTTCCATGCATTGGTAATTAAATAAGTCGATCAGGAACTAAGCCAAACTCAAAACATTGGGTAGTTGAACAAGGATGTCAAAAAGTCATCTAACGATAGGAAATAATTTTTCTTTATTTTGATATCAAAATAATATTTAGAAAACTGGTACAGTCTGTGTTAAAAGAAAGTGTATTCCATTTTTATAGGCGTTTTTCTCACACGACATGATCGTACCGTCAGAGGGCTAATTCAGTATACCTCGCGTTATCGGAGTGTGTTCTTTATACAAAATTCAGTACTAAGTATAAGGATGCAGCCAGAGTGAACGCGAAACGCGAGTCAATAGGACGCATTTCAACGCTATGTAAGTACTGTTAACGCATCCCATTCACTCTGACAGGTTTTCGTTGATCAAACATAAATCCGCTCTTTAGTTAATACGATGCGCTAACAGTACATCACTTTTCATCGCTTCGCGTTGAGCGCTCATTCTGGCTGGTTGTATCCTAAAACTTATATTGCTATGAGAGATCAGCAATTCGATGTGCACAAAAATACCAATTACTACAACGAACGATGCTTGATGCGAACAACAGAAATACCACTCTCCGAATGCGTCGGGCTCAAGCTCAACCGGCTGAGTCGGGACTATGTGTGAATACTAACAGTGTCGTATTACATTATCTTGTTCTGAGCGGATATTTTGGTTTTCAAATAATAGTTACCAAAGAGTTATTGTTAACTGGATTGATGTCGATGTTTATCGAACAACAGCATTATCGGTTGTTTACCTGCAAATAGAAAAGGCAATTGTTTCTATCAAATTGTACGAGGATTTATAATCTCTTTGAGTTAGTTAGTTAGTTTTTTATGTAAATTTAGTTTTTGATTGTTACATAAATATAGGTATATAGTCTTTTAAATATAATTATGGTAGTGATAGTAGCAAATACTGTCCGTGAATGAAAACAAACTGATTATATTCAGCCCACCTGTGTTCGATTCCCAACCCCGCACATAGGGCCAGAAAGTTTTTCTGGCTCGAAGAGACGAATGACCTTAAGGTTAAAACCTCTATAATCGAAACATAACTCGTAACAAGGAATAACATGAAACGGAATAAAACACGAGTGCATAACGGCTTTTAGTCTTTTTTTTTATACCACACGAATACGAATCCATTGCAGCTACCATGATTGAGAAATCATGAAAATCATGAAACATGTCCTCTCATGAGGTCATGTCTATTACTGATGGTTTTATGAGCAAAAATATTCATATCATGAGCAATAACGCATCTTCCATAAAAAATGTTCATGTTTTGAATCGTATCGCTAATAATATCATTTATAATAGGTATGATCTCATGAGAAGACACGTTTAATTATTTTCGTGATTTCCTAATCATCCTAATCAATTCCTATTTAGAAATTATTGTATATTATCAGACCAATTATTGGTAAATCAATGAACTGTTGGCTTATCTTTAAAAGATATGCAATTTTGTCCACTTTTCCTAAATAAATCAACATAAAAAGAGTTTCACCCTTTTTCGATTTGTTTGCTTCTATGCTCCCTGTGTGAATTGTGAAGTTACGTCATCGTGCGTTTTTCGTGAAATTGGCTGGTTTCAGCGACTAAGGCAAATTTGTGGGTAACTTTATCGTCTCATTTACTATTTCCAAGGGTAAAAATTACGGAAACCATCTAAAATAACGAAAATACACAGTTTCGCCCTTCCTTTCAAGCAACTAAAGTATCACCCTGTTTGTTTACATGGAACGCGGAGGGCGAAACTTACGTAAACCAAAGGGATGAGGATTTCGCCTTTTAAAGTTTTTTGTATTAATAAGATTGAGACATTTGAAGAGGAGAGTTGGCATCACTGGGAGTGCGATGCGATGTTCTGGTCAGGGTTGCCACATTCACAGATTTTTCTGTAAAACCACAGATATTTTCGAAAATATTTTATACAGAATCTGTCGACACAGATGACAGATTTTCACTAAAAACTACAGATTTTCACAGATTTTTGAACAAAAGTAACTAAGATATTCAAATAACTTTTTTATTGCAACTAAATTTCAATTCTTTGGATTAATTTAAATTTTAATTAGTCGCACATTCGTTAAAGTAAAATATGAGTGCAATATTACACCACCATCCACAGGCGAGCCCTACTCACAGGGTATAAATGTCAAATGCAAACACAGAAAATTGCTTTATCCTCCGGTAAACAAACATCTCTCGTTCCTAGCAAAGATTGCTTTTGAAAACTACTATAGCTATAATTTTTCACTGTTGGCTTTGAATGTAACAAAACATGTCCCAACGTTCGATTTTAAGCTATTTTCGCAAGGAAACTTCACAGAAGGGTAAGTTCAGGTGTGCTCGTTACAGGTAAATGAAATTTTATGTTTTGTTTTTGTAGATTGTGTTGTAGAGAAAGTCCCCAAATCGGATTCGGATTTTGTACCCTCTAGAGATAGTTGCACTTTCTCACCTGAATGTGATGAACGAAAATCGGAGAAAGAAATAAGGTCGGCATCTACGAACTACTCGTTACCGCTTTCGGCCAATTGCCCTGTTCTGAGCGAGTTTAAGGACGTAAATGTAATAGAAAGGTATGTACATGCAATCACTGTAAAACCTAGTTTCTAACCGGGGTAGAAGCGCCGTGTTATATACCATTTAAATTATGCCATTTTTCTTTGAGAAACACTGGTGGCGTAGATTGCTCTGGTTTTGCACTTTCGAGCAGAAATACAATGTTCTGGTGGTGTTTCATTGTCATTTCTGCTCGAAAGTACAAAACCAGAGCAATGTTTTTCAATGAAAAACGCTATTAGTTTGTATAGATGAAAGTGTATGTGTGTATATGAAATAAATAATTTCCAATATGTTACCTCTTTACATAGGTGTATTAATGCATACAACATACTTATTTCAAAATGATTATGAATTATTATTCTTTCAGTAAAACATTATATCAGATAAAATATACATAAAACGTATACAAAATATCGAATATAATGGAATTAAATATCGTATTTCAGGCTCTAACATCGCGATAGACAGTAACAGAAGCATGTTAATTGATAAAAACAACAATCGCTCTTGCGACCATATTGCGGATATTAATTCACCTTTAAGTGGCGAACAAGAGCAGAATGTAAATTAAGTCGTTCCAGCATTCATGCAAAAATTTAGAAAAGCCTGGATAAATTCCGAAAAATTTGCATGTTTTGAGTCGTACGAAAAAGATTCATATTACGCTTGGTGTAAAATTTGTCTTGAGAAACTCAGTGTAGGCCGAGGGGGCAAATCCAATCTTTCCACACATTTGCAAACTCAGCGTCACATACAAGCAGCTATTAAAGTTGTTTATCCAAAAGATCAACTTATAGATACATTGATAAATCCTTCCATAACTGAGCAAATTACTGAAGCAGAACTTAAAATTTGTGCATGGGCCGCCGAGAATAATATTTCATTTGCAGCTGTTGAAAATTTATCTGATGTTATAAGATCAATGGATTCAAAATCGGAAATTTGTTCTAAGCTCAAATTGGGCAGAACATAGTCTTCTGCGATTGTCAAAGGCGTTTTGGCTCAAGAACAGCATGAACGCTTGGTAACCAAAATGAGAAATCAAAACTTCAGTCTAATAATTGACGAATCAACAGACATCTCAACAAACAAAACCTTGGCTATGGTCATTCGATTAATGGAAAGTAAAAAGGAGAAGTTTAAGGTAAATTTCTTTTTTATACAAATATTTATTCTAATTTTTTTTCAATGTTACAGGTTGAAGATGTGTTTTACAAAGCAATTGAGCTGAAAGCTGGAGATCATAGAACCATTTATCAAGCCATCGTCGACGAATTCATCAATGATGACATTGATTACAAAAATTAATTGAAAGGTTTTTCTTCTGATGGAGCATCTGTTATGATGGGAAACTCAGTCATGAAGCTTCTGAAAAAAGATTGTCCCGATCTTATTGTTATTAAATGTACCTGTCATTCATTGGCTCTATGTGCAAGCTATGCATGTGCCAAAATACCGTCCTATGTAAAGCATTTGCTGAAAGATATTTACAACTATCTCGCGCATAGCCACAAACGATCTGAAAATGTTGCACCCTTCTGCAACAAGATGGTTATCACTTGAAGCAGTGGTGAAAAGAAACTTAGCTAGATATGACGAACTAAAAGTTTTTTTCTCGTTCCAATACAACTATGACAAAAATTCCACTGCACATAGGATTTTAATGCATCTCAACGATCCGATGACGAAACCAATATTACATTTTTTAAGCTATATCTTGACACTTATCAATAGATTAAACAGAATTTTTCAGTCAGAATCTCCAGAATACACAATGATATATGAAGAGATGCATGCTTTTTATATCATCATTTTGAACAACATTTGCGATGACGATTATATGAAAACATTCACAGCAGCTGTAGAATCAAATTTTAAAAATCATCTTAAAGATCCTAACCAGGTATACGTGGGAGAAGCTGCCAAAGAACTTTTGGACCAAGGTGTCTTAGATGAAGAGAAAAAGCGAACATTTTATGATATTTGTGTGAACTTTTACATAGAGCTCATCAAACAAATTAAGCATCGATTCAATTTGAATGATCCTACACTTAAAATGGCATCAACTATTAATCCTAAAAAAATTTTAGTATTGTCGAGTTTAAGCCCCATATTGAAGTATTTTCGTATTTTTTGTGATATAGATGAAAATAACGACCAAGAAATTGAAAATGAATTTCGTGAAATCAAAGTAAAGATTCTTTGCAAACACATCGTTATAAAAGACACAGATCCGGTAGTAGAATGTTGGAAAAAGATACTAAATTTGAAAAAAGCAAATGGAACGTTTTCGTTTCCGCGTATGAGACATTTTATTTCGAATCTTTTGATCATACCGCATTCATCTGCTGTTGTAGAAAGATGCTTCTCAGAGTATAATGCGAACAAAACAAAAGTTCGAAACAATCTAAATATTGAATCTATGGACTGCATTTTAAAATCAAAATGGTTAATACGATCAATTGGAGGTAGTAGTAAACTAAAATTAACTAAATCTCTGCAAAGAAAATTTTGTAAGAAAATGTATAGCAGAGGAAACACCAAGAACGATGTCATGGAACTGTAAATAAATATTACGAAGAGAACAAATCGGTAAAGACAAGAATAAAATAAACATGTAAAATTGAAATGTTATTTTTTACTAAAGGAAATTGAAACAGATATTTTCACAGATAATTGGAGTTCCTCAACAGATTTTCACAGATTTTTCCCAAATTCACACAGATTTAGAAATGGAACTCTGGTTCTGGTGCTGCTCTCAAAAAAGTATAATTTCAATGTGTTGTTTGATACGTATAGTTAAAAATTAGGTTGAAATAGTTATTTTGAGTGTGCAAGTGGGTGTTTAGTAGTGAGAGTGCTATTTATTGAATAATATTGATCCGCGAAACTAAAGATGCTCAAGTGGCGGATACTGTGAATTTGCCGCCCCAAAATTCAACGATGTTAACCTATCAACCGATCGAAGCGCCGTCTGCATGTCATTGTCGGTGTTGTTGAATTTCTATGGAATGTGTGAAAGTTTACAAGTCGATCGTGTCATTCAGACTGAAGGTCTAGGATTGGTCTGCAGCGGACCCATTCGCGAGGGTTTTTATTTTTTTTTTTTTCAGTGATCGTGTTTCATCTCGCGTTGCTGACAGCAGAGCGAGCAGGAGAAATGGGATACTGGTGAGATCGTTCCTTGAAGATATTTTATATATTTCTTACTTATTATATTTCTCCTGAGTATCGAAAATCAGGTTTTGTTGAGATCATATTGTTTACCAAAACATATCCGGATCTCTTTCCCTCCCTACTAACAAATCACCTATCCCGTGATGCTCGTGGAGATACAGTGGTACCCGCGGTCTCTAGAAATAACGAGTATCTGACTAACATTCCTCCCTTTCCCTCAGTAGCACAGCCTTTGGTCGTAGCCAGTTAGAAGTGAGTGTGATTTTCTTGGTTCATTGTACATTTCCACTCATTCGGTCAATCACGAAGTGCAACTACGGGCGATCTACTTCAGCTCAGCTCAGCTCAGCTTAACAAGATTGAGACTTTTGTAGAATCCAAATTTTTAGACAAAATTGTAGGATTTTGAAGCATTTATTCGTAGGAGAGAGAAACTCGAGTTGTTTACTTTTGTAAGATTCATTAAGATTTTTTTGAAAAACAACTGATATCTCGGTTGATTTTTCAAATGGCCGTATGAGCAAGTGACAGTTCACTTTCTCTTTAGGTTATTGTGATGTGATTGAAGAGTTTTTCTTGGATTTTACAATTCTGTTTGAAAGTCGAAGGTTTCGAGTATCATTTATACAAAAAATTGAGTGATAAACGTGAAAACCGCTTGATAATCAACAGAAGAGAAAGTATACAAAGAGAAACTGTCACTAGCTCTTAAAGCCTTCTGAAAAATAAACCGAGATATCGACAGTCCCACGACAAGAGGGCCTAACTGCAAATGACAGTTTCTCTTTGTTTGCTTTTTCTTTCACGATTTACCGAACTGATTTTATATTTGACGCTTTACTCTTCGCAAAACTTTTAAGGTAAAACTACAAGCTTTCGATTTATATTGGAAACTTTAGAGAATTTGCAATAATGGCTCCGTAATAATAAAAAGAGAAAGTAAACAAAGAGAGGCTCTCATTTGCAGTTAGACCCTTTTGTCGTGGGACTATCGATATGTCAAGGACAGATGTACCAACATAACAAAAACAATCAAAAATTCTGAAAAAGGCCTATTACTTAAGAAGTGGTTAACATTTACGCGCAGAGCCGGGGGTGCGTAAATTAAATTTCGCGTAAATTGAATAAAACAAAACGTTAATTCAAATTTTTCGCGTAAAAAGAGGTTGATTACAATAACATTTGATTTTAGTGTAAATACCATGAACAATCCTACTACGTCCGATGTTTTAGCGTCTGAGGACCCCCTGAGTATGTTCTGAGACTATGAAAATGCTTTGTGATTTATACTTTTAGAGCTACACTTTTTTGTGATTGATACTTTTAGAGCTACACTTTGGTTACTTGTATATTTATAGCTTTTTTTTTATTCAGGCTTATTTGCGTACAAGTTTTACGTGGCCGATTGAGCCGATGTTTTAAATAATTTTTTTTTAAGTTGTCCTTTAGTGTAGTTGTCTCCTTGTCCAGTTTATCACATGGCTTACCGTAGTGAACAGCTTTTTGGCTATATTGACATGTGGCCATCTGATTGTCATAGGTAACAAGTGATTTGTACGGAATTCTTGTATCTTGACCGAAAATCACACAAGAAGGTATAGCCTACTTCAAGTGTATGCGTAATAAACGTACGCCATTTATAATACCGGGGAAAAAATTCTTCCACTTTTCTTTTTCGATAGAGAGAATCTCTCCGTATTGGGACATCGTTTTGCGAATATATGAATCGACGCTTTAGGGAAGGTCATGCACACGCACTTCTATAGCACTATCTTCCATATATACTGGAATGTTGTACTTAATGTTCTCGTGCTCCACATAGTGCACATTGTTATTGTCTTTTGCGAATTGAATTGCATCCAACTCTTTACAAAAACTGGATGTAAAAAACATCATTTGTCTTATTGCATTGAAATAAATGCACACGTTTAATGTCAAGATGCATTTGCTCCTTAAGCAAACCTTCAAGTTCTCGAACTGAAGGTCGAATGTTGCACTTCCTGAAGTCAACAACAATTGTATTCTTTCGTGTCGGCGGTAGCTTTTGTTCGTTTGATTCACTCATTTCGAGGTCGTTCTATTGTTCACTACACAATACTGTACTTGTTTTCTTTTGTCCCGAACGTAAGCGGTTTTGTTTTATCGACTGACTTGGATGAGATGTGAAACCGAACTGTATATTTATAGCTGTTCCTGGTAGGTTCCCAGTCGTCCAAGAACTTCGGTGAAAACAGGTCTTAAGATCTACAAGAACATTCAGCAGTTTATGTTTAGTTTTTCAAGGCTGCTCATAGCCGTAGAGCTATAACTCCAGGTAGTTTTTGGATGACCTAAAGCAATCACAATTGTCCTATTGATCGCATGTGGCATCACGAATATGGACCGAGAACGATGAGGTCGTTAATGCACTGTGCTACACTGGTAGATCTTAATACCTGAACTTCAGGTAGTTTTTGGATAGAACAACCGGTACCGCTGGTAGACCTTAAGGCCTTTTCCGAGGAGGTTTTGGATGAGCAAGTTCTTCTACAGATCTTATAACAGTATGTCAATTTCTTGTAAATAGTAGGGTAAGGGCTCCCTATTTCATCCCAGCTCCAATTTTCATCTCATTCTTTCACCTCATAACTTTGAACATTAATCATATCTTTAAACGTACCTGAACAAAACTGTGAAACGTTTTAAAACATTAATTATATGTTTTGCCACACTTTCCATTTGAAAAAAATAGTTGAAAAACCAACGATCGCTTTTTTCATTTAAAATAAACTCACTTTTTGATTTAGGAACCACTTTCGTATGAAGTTTCACAATTCATCATGTTTCTGAATATTTACTAATCGATTCGTCTCAAAACATGATCACTATTTCACATAATAACACCACTATTCAATGTTGGATGACTTTATAGTTAGTAATGTTCACTTTCCACGATAAAAGAACTCTGAAATTACCTGATAAGCAATAAAAGCAATGAAAAATATGAGATGAAATTTTGCACTCAATTCACTTGATTTATTTTTTCTTCTTTAAATTATCATCAACAAGTATTTTTTGGTATCCGTGACATTAGTTTAATTATATTATTGATATTTATATACAAATAAAACTGTTTCGGATTATAATATTACCAAATAGAGCGTGTTAAATACAAATCAAATAGCCATTGTGGCAAATCTAGTAGCACTGGTTTCTTTCCGCTATACGTCACCATAACACTGTTCAATGTGTGTGTTTCATCTGCTGTGCACAGAGATGCCAGATATTTTCATAGAGGAAATGTATCTGCTCTATCTGTTTTCACTAATAAAATGAATCAAATTCAAATCAAACTCAAATTGGTTTTAAATTTTATTATAAATGTTTATCAGTGTTCATCATCAAACATTTGCACAAAAGATTTTCATTTTAACATGTGGTTTTACCGTTGATTAATAAACTCTTAAAAAAGTACTGTAATCAAATACTCATAGATACTCAGAGAGTAAAGTCTAACGATTTACTTCTCACTTTTTATGAACTTTTACAAATCTGTATTAAATTTAGAAAATCTGTAAACTGATTTAACGAACGCGAACGCAAAAATCTATACAATACAGATAAATCTGTATGAATGGCATCTCTGATTCTACATTTTGTTTTAAGAATGGCTAATACCTAAATACCTAACAATTCTTTTTTTGTTTTTTTTAATTTCTTCAAAATAACTGCAGAGTAAAATTTTAAATTTGAAACGAAAGGTAATAAAAACGATCCAAAAAATTTTAAACGTCGAAATGATTCCAAACTGTTTTTTTAATATCGTTTTTTATTATTATTTTAATTTTCAAGGAAGGTGAATCAATTCCCAATTTGGAGCGAGGCGAATTAAGCAGAAATATGAAAAAATCGTAGTGATTTTGGTGGCTAAATAAGGTTTTTAAGGTACCGTCCTTACAAATGAGATGGAACAGGGAGCCCTTACCCTACTACGTGTACATACCGCACTCAATAGTCATATAAAAGTGATTATATACAATATTTGTTTTCCAGGTAATTCTTGGATGTGCACGATCTTATTTAGATTCTGTGAAACTAAACAATGTACATTAAGATTTCCTTCATTTTACCTAAAAACTTTATGTTTAAACAGTTAACAGCTTCCGCGTTACAACGATTTAAAGAATGTACTGACAAAAAATTTGTTCGTCCTTTTAAATAATATAGTTTAGAAGACAGTTTCACCCAAATCGGAGCAAGTCGATCCTAATTCCGCAACCTCTTCGTTCGTAATTTCTGGAATTAATTCTACGATACTCGGTTTTCCGCCTTGAGAAAGGTATACATATTTAAATCAGCAATGACAAAGGCTTAGTTTAGCTATTGCTTCTTGATTCAGTCATTTTTCTTCATTACTTTAAAGTTGTGACACCAGAGAAATCCACCGTCAAATGGAGTCTTTGTTGTTTGCGTTCTAAGAGTAAGAACAGTGTTGAACAACTTAATTACAGACGTCTAAAATCCGCGGAAAATACAACCAACAGAACAAAAACAATAGATTTATCACTTCTTTCATACTTTCAGTCATTAACAGTCTCTTCATGACCGTACAGAAACATTCGTGGCAGCAGACATCATTCTATCGCTAACTCAATAAACAAGAAACAATCAGGCTGAGGTGGTGATGAGAATACCGCCTTCATAGAGATACCCGACAACAACATCTGCTTCACCCGGTTGCAGACCCGGCACACAAATAATGTATGGGGATCCGCAGAAACATCACTCATTTCGATACGTACAAGTAACAACTCAACTCAACTCAATAAAACCGTCATCGTCATCATCATCATCGTTATTATCGTCCGATTCGAGTTGTTCCTCATCTTACACCGTACCAGCAACACCTCTTGACCGGCGACAGCAACAGTAGTTCCGTATACATTTACATTATTTATTTGTAAAATAATTGTATCCAAAATGAAAAATTAATTTCTGATATCATACTCATAAATATACTCTGGATACATGTACATATGAGAGCCGGCGGCGTCGTCGTGGTCGTCGTCGTCGTCGTCGTCGTCGCCACGGCAAGTCACGCTGCGTCAAAGCCGCGCCACTATTCTCCCGCGCTCTCCCATTTATTATTATTGTTATTATTATTATTATTATTATTATTACTATTATTGTTATTATGATTCGCCAGTCTCCAGATACGGCTCTCCGGATGCTGTACACAGTGGGCCCAACGCATACAATTGCTGATAGAATCAAAACCCGGACCGGACTACGGCTGCGCTGACTGTGCCGTGCGCGGCCGACCAGCTAAGCCACTGGCGACGTTATCTTGTGCGCGCCAGATAAATGGACCAGAAGCAGAGTGAAGAGGCCTGGCAGCCAGCCTCTACCCAAATGTGAGCAAGACGCCAGCCAGTCAGCCGGCTGGCTAAATAGTTATATCGAGATCACCAAAAGCAACAACCGCCTGGATGCTGCTGCTGCTGATGCTGCTGCTGAGAAGACGATCTTCCCCAACGTTGAATGGCATCGGGTACCGTATGTAGGTATGTATACAACCTGATACTATAGGTCTACAAGAGAAACAAGAGCATCCGAGTGAACCGAGGAGGTCACACGGAGGACCTATCGGAGGAACCCCTTCGTAGCACCACCACACATGGTTGTACGGTGACTTTACTCTCGTTTTTTTTTCGGAGTGATCGAGGCGTGCGTGTAAGTGAGGGATCTCCCTAATTCGGATCACCTAGCAGAATGATTGTAAAGTATTGTGCCGCTTCAAAATCCTGATAATGTTGACCTAGGATTAATAGATGACAAGTGCTAACACCTTTCAATACCTTTCTACTCTTTACCCATGGTACCATAATAGGCTAGCTTTGGGTTCAAAGAGCAACTGTTCGGTAATGGAACGACAGATCCAATCATGTCAAACTTCAAAATAAACATAAACTGATACTGGCACTTTTCCTTTCCCTTCGGTTATTTGACCTCCTACGGGCTCCCACTCGGCGCACTACTTTCCTCAGATCAATCGTCCACTTCATTCGCATGTACAACCGCGAAGCGCCCTGAAGTCAAAAGGCAGCAAAAACAACAACAACAACAACAACAACAGCATCACATGAAAGGCAGTGATTAAAAGTTCAAAACCATCCAAAAGGAAGCACCAGACAAAAATAAACCCCGCAAAGAGAGAGAGACCGACAGACAGAGAAAGAGAGAGAGGGAAAGACCGAACTGGCCACGGAAGAGACGGCAGTGAATAAGAATATGCATCGAAAACAACTTGTTAAGCGCCACCGGACTCGATGGTTGGCATCACGGTGGCGGCAGGGCAGCAGCGGTTCTTAGTGGACTGGCACCGTGTCCGTAGTCCTCTCACACCGTGAGGGATCCGATCGCATGCAGGCAGAAGGGTTAATCAAATTGCATATGATGGGAAATAAATGCTTTTTGGTTCCAGTCAGTCATTGCATCGGTGGTTCGGTTTTCGATCTCGAACGCTGGGCGCGCTGTGCCGAGTGACGGTGCGGAATGTGTGTCGACGTGGATATGTACAAACTTCCCCGGCACTGACGGATGGACTGACTGATGGGAAGTTGATGAGAAGATGATGCACGCAATCTGCACACCGCAACCGCACTCGCTACGGAAGAACTGGGTGCACCGATCCGTCCGACGGTAATAAATTTGACGGCGATGATTGGGTGGATTTCTGTGATTTTCTCATGACAACTTGTTGACATTTGAGGGTAAATTTAACGTAAAGGTAATAGGGAATTTGCGATGGACTGACGATGAGAATCATTTTATCCGCGAAAACAATGACACGTTGAATATTACTTTCAAAAACATCAATCGTTGCTGGTTTATCCTCATAAACGAATGACTTCATGTATCCCCAAGAAAATAATCGAGTGGCGTCAAATTCGGCCGCAGTATGACAGGTGGCACCCAAGTAACAATTTTTGTTATGCTAGCTTATTTGTGACTAGTTTGCAACCAGAAATTTGAGTTATTGTTACTAACATCCAACCACTTGCGTGACTCAAAAAGTGCAGTCCCTACTAGTTTCTATGTCGGTTAAAAATAAGTTGTCGTTACGTTGTAATGCCATACTGAAATAACTTATTTTCCATAACTTGAAAATAACTTATTTTCAAGTAAACTAGTTGAAACTTTGTTGCCAACGAAATTATAAACATTGAATGAATCCATAATGTTTTCCTATCAACAATAAAAAGACAGTATAGTACTTGAAATTACAATTTTGATACAAGGTACAAATTTCACAACGATTTCAAAACTATCGAGCGGAATTAAATTTTAATTAATTGTTTTTTCATGCGCCTTCAATCAAAATCTGTTTATGAGGATATGAGCAATAAACAACGATAAAACCTTATGTTCAGAATGCTCAAAATTAATCCAAGTACAGTGATTTCTCATTATTTTAAATTCATTTATCATGATAATTGTAAATTTAGTATTGTTTTCTTCGAGTTTATAATAGTGTATTGAACAAAAACGGACTATCCTGCCTTTCATTATTTTCGTCAAAAAGTAGTTTTAAAAAAAGTAATATCCTGGTTTTATTTATGTTTTATACACTTCTTGCGACTCCATCGTGTGATCGCCATATTCAAGCCAACAAAAGTTTTTTAGGTTGCATTTCCGTTATCATTACATTGGGAAAACCTACCGATAGCTGTCTGAATCAATGCAGAAATTGTATGTTATAATCTTATAATATCTAAGTTATTGCTACATCAATTAACCGTAACGATTTACATATACGCTTACGTATTTATAATGGTTTCGCAACCTTTTTTCAACTAGTAGCTAAAACCACAGCTGTGATTTAAGATATGTTAGAATCAAGTAACGATAACTTACAAATGATAGCTAGTTCAATGTTTATGTTGTAAAGAAATACTGCCGTCACCTTGTTTTAACCAGCATAACATAAAAAACATGTTCGTGCTCTTGTTGCAACATAGTTGGACTAAGTGGTATCAGAACTAGTTACGGGTTGCTAATATTGGAGTCAAATAAACTTATTTTCAACTAGTAGCTCGAAGCATAGTTGTTATTAAAGATATGTTTTGATTAAGTAACGATAGCTTATAATTTATAATTAATTCAATATGACAAAAAGATGTGGTGATTTGAAACCTAAATAACTGTTTCGTAACTAGTTGTGTTATGATGAAACATTGATGTCACCTTGTTTTAACCTGTATAACATGAAAACATTTTCGTGCTCTTGTTGCAACATAGTTTGGACTTAGTCGCATCAGAACTAGTTGCGGATTGCTAATTGGGCACCATCCTGTTGAAACCACATTCGTCTACATTCATATCTTGAAGATTTGGCAACAAAAATTCATTCATCATGGTTCAATGTCGATTTCCATTCACCGTAACGCAACGTCCTTCCTAATTTTTGTAGAAATATAAGCCCATAGACCACACCAAACAGTACATTTATCGGGATGCATCGATAATTCTTCAACGGTGTGTGGATTATCTTTGCTCCAATTACGGCAATTTTGCTTGTTGACGCCAAAATACGCCTCATCACTGAAGAGAATTTTGCGCTATAAACAGTTTAAATTGAACACTGATTTTGAAAATAAATTCTGGAGTTAACCTGTTCATGATTATTTGCTAAACAATACTGAGTACTTTACACTGTCAAAACGACTTTCAGACGATAGAGTAATCCCTATTGAAAAAACCTTTTTTCATCCACCTAGTGGTGTAATGATGCCTTTCTCATATTACTTATATTTCCAAAAAATATCACTGGAAGATTCTATCAAGAAATCAATCTTGAATAAAATAAGAAACTTTCTATTGGTACGAACTAACATAACCTTTTCAATTTGTAAACAGTTTTGTCAAGTTGATAAGAATTTTTCTTCATTTTGCATCGTCACAATAAGTGATTAGGCACACTGTACCCTATAGTTCCGGAACCGGAAGTCAAATTCGGATGAAAATAAACAGCAACCTATGAGACTTTAGGAAGTTTTATTTGTGACTGTTTGTGGAAATCAATCAAATCATCTCTGAGAAAATTGAGTGAGTCCCATTTTAAACTTTTTGACCACTAGTTCCGGTACTTCTGGAACCGGGAACTTGGAACCAGTATAACCGAAGTCGGTTCGTCTAGCCTACAAATTAAATCAGTTTTACTCTTTTTTGCATCGTCGCTCTAAATGATGGGACTATGAGATTTTTTCTATTTTATGAGTGACATTATTTGACACATATTCACAAACATACACGCATAGACACATACCTTATGATAAAAAAAGAACCGGAATTTTATTAAAAACGAAAAATTTCAAATTTTAATAAATTTCTTTATTATCGCCTTCAAAATACTCTCCTCCTGCGGCAATACATGCATGCCAACGCTTGATCCAATTTTCCATACAAGTTTTATAGGCCGCCGAAGGTATGGCCTTTAGTTCACGCAGCGAATTCTCTTTTATGGTATCTATGGTCTCAAAACGCGTTCCCCGCAATGGCAATTTGAGTCTGGGGAAGAGGAAAAAGTCACACGGGGCCATATCTGGAGAGTACGGTGCTTGGTTGATGATATTGGTTGAGTTTTTGGTCAAAAACTGCGACACAACCCAGATCAACACGGCACTGTTTTTAAATGAAATTCAGCTTTTTTGGCACCAGCCGAGAAGCGACGCGTTTCAAACCCAAAACATCAGTTGACATGTGTTCGGCTGATCCATAAGAGATGCCCAACAACCCCTAGACACGATTCACCAAAGGCCTTTTCTAACATTTTCAACGTTTCGGAACACTTAAATCCATTTGCAACACAAAATTTGATGCACGCACGTTGTTCTAAATTTTCATCCATTATAAAAATCGACACACGAAAATTTTCAACTTCTTTGTATAGACGCCAAACAAAAACTAATCGTACGATATGCGTCAAAATTTGACATAATGTGTATAAAAGTGTTGCCAACGTTGAGAGAATAAAAGTTTACCGATTGGACAAGCACGGGAACTTCAAATGAAAATTCCGGTTCTTTTTTGATCATAAGGTACATTGCTCAGCTTGATAATTAATGTGGCAACCCTGCACGCTATACAAAATTCAACAAAGCACGCTGCGAACGGAGCAAAGCCGCACATACCGCTACTTGAGAATGCAAGTTTAGTTTGGAGCCCGTATCAGATTGTTTGGAACTTACGGATTGAACGTGTTCAGAAAAGATTTGTCCGACTGGGTCTAAGAAATCTTCACTGGCAAAACCCGCTTGACCTTCCACCGCACCCCGATCGCTGTCGTCTGATAGGTCTTGATTCATTGGAACGGCGCAGGAAAATTCAACAAGCTGTGTTTGTGACAAAACTAATCAATGGCGACATCGACTCACCGCAACTTTTGTCTCTACTTGATTTCCGTGCCACGCAACGATTGCTGCGTTCTACTAGTCTACTTCAACCGAGATATCATCGAACGACATTTTCCACTGTTGAAAATCTTTTCGATTTTAATGAACCGACATATAAGTTTATTCAGAAAGTGTTACGATCGAATATTTTATAACTTGACTGATATATTCATTAAGACTTATTATATTGTCAGATGAATAAATGGAATAAATATAAATATAAATAAATAAATACCGGCGCGTATCAGTTTTGCATCGTCATTTTGAATGACGATTTAAAAGTTTTGACACTCATCGCCCCATAATTTCGGAACCGGAAGTCGGATCAGCATGAAATTTCACAGTTTATTCAAAGACAATGAGAGCTTTAATTTGAATCTTGATCATGAAAATCGGCTTAACAGTTGCTGATAAATCGAAGAGAGTTCCGTTTTCCTAGATTTTCTTCACTACTATCAGTGCTTTCGGAAGCGGAATCCGGGGACTAGTAGCCCCAAGGTAGTTTTATATATTGACTAACTAACAAGATCTGCCAGTTAGATGAATTTAGCAGTAAGTTTTATACAAATGTGCACCTCGTTTCACCACTTGTGAAAAAATACTCATGAAATTGAAAATTTTCACTAATCGCATTGTAATACCGGAACCGGAAGTCGAATCTGGATCAACTTTTCGAGGACTTTTGAAAAAAATTAAGACCTTTTATTTGCTTCTTAGTTTGTGAAAATCGGTTGAAAAATTTTCTACAAAATTGGGTGCGGTTTTTTCATAAATTTGCACATATTTCCTTGTAATACCGGAAGTGGAAGTCGGATCCAAATAAAACTCCAGAAAATTATATGAGGCCATAAGACCATTCATATGAATCTAAGTTAGCGAAAATCGGTGTAGTCATCTCTGAGAAACGTGTGTGACTTTATTTTTTGGTGCATATCACCCTGTAATTCCGGAACCGGAAGTCGGATCTTAATGAAACTCAGGAACTTTGTATGGGATCTTAAGACCTTTCATTTGAATATAAGTTTTGTAAAAATCGGTTCAGCCATCTCTGAGAAAATTGAGTGACATTATTTGTCACACACACATACATACACACTACTGTTGATACAAAACCCTCAAGCATGAATTTAACAACGGATTCCTAATCGGTATCAGACGTTTATGTACCAATGATAAACAATATTATTTTACATTGAGTGCAATCCGGTGCTTCTAATTATGTTTAAAACAAATTCAATCCATCGGAAATTTCAACCGAGGCACAAATTAAAAAGGCGGGTGGGTAATGTCAGAGACATAACTAGATGTCGTGAATACGAAAAAACAGGCACACTCCCATCACTTTTCCGAATATCAGTTAGTTGATTAATTTTATGAATTGTGCAAGCTTTTCCCTTTTTCACTAATAGAGTTTGAAGCGATGCACCTACATTAAAGTACAGATTAGATACATTGAACAGCTACTATTCTACAACTAAATATTCCAAACTTGAAACAATTCCTTTTTAATTGGCTAATATAGGAGGCTAGGTACGACAAATTTGTAGTTTATTTTTATTGAAGCTATGAAGTTCGAAGATATCTGATTCTTATGGAAATTTCAGTACGAGACAATTGCAATGGCACAATTTCAATAATAATAATGGTAATAATAATACTTATAATTATAATTATTTTTTTATTATTATTATTATTATTATTATTATTATTATTAATATTATTATTATTATTATTATTATTATTATTATTATTATTATTATTATTATTATTATTATTATTATTATTATTATTATTATTATTATTATTATTATTATTATTATTATTATTATTATTATTATTATAACAATAAAGATAAATCTGTATATATGGCAACACTGTTTCGCATGGCATATTTTCACACGACCCCATACTATAAAGATGTATTCAACATCATCACTTCCACTTTCGCATTGCCGTTCGTAATTGAATGTGTTAGTGACGGTGAAAATCTTTTGGTAGGAAATAGGGTAACAGAGGTATTTTGGTCACTTCATATATTGTGGCCCACCTAACAAACTTTATCGATTTTATCGGATTTTATCCATGTTAAGTACCCCATGTTGCATCAATTTGATGCCTATCATATTAAATTACCTTTTGCGGAAGGGTTTTTCAAAGATATCACAACATTTGGTGGATATTTGTACAAAGTGGGCCAAAATAAAATCAATCCTAAAGTGGGCCAAAATACCTCTGTTACCCTATTGAGATCTGAGATGGTTCTCGTGTGTGTTTTGTTTCGGCAACCGTTGCTCAGAAAATGGTAGGAAAGCGACAAAATTCAACTAGTTCTTTAGGATGATCTTTAGCACTGAAAAGTGCTTTGAATGGGCCTTGCTGGACTTTTTGGCTGCCTTTCTACCGATTTTCATCGTCATCGTGTCATCGTGTCTCGTGCGTTCAGAGTAGCTGTTTTAACTTAAATGACGCTATTTCATCACATTTCATTTTATACCTGCTACTGGCAGCGGTGTACGGACAGCCCCTTTGCCAAAATTCCTTTTCTTGTTCGCAGAACGGGAAACAGTGAGACGACAGGTCCTCGATGTTGCCGATGAAGCCGCAATATGAAATAGTTATAGTGATTTTAGTGGCTAAATCGGGATTTTGAGGCAACGTCCTTACAAATGAGATGAAATAGGGAGCCGCTGCCCTATCAGAATTAAAAATTTAGAATAGTGACACCCAAGTGGAGCTGTACTGTTCTTTTTGAACTGCTTTGCACCGACAAGTCGAAGCCCTAAGCGCAAAACGATTACTCGGTTACCCTAAACAAACGTCCTTCATTTTGGCTTAAGTGACAGATTATTTTCGAGAAGAATGCTGCTAACATATGTCATATTTCGGTAGTAACATGTGATTAGGGCATATCGCACGATAGGACCTTGCGTATGTTATATAATGCTCATCGCTCGGCTCAACAACCTTCATTTAGACAATAATCGATATAATCTCGTAGATAGAAGTCCAATCTACGAAATTGTGCGCAATATGCTTGAATTTCATGTTTAAAATTTGAGTAATGAGCATTATTTTCCGTAACTTTTAGAAGGGCATATCACACGATATGCCCTAATCACATGTTAGTACCGATTTAGATCATATTGAGAGAAAATTTTAACCGTCAAATTTAGAGGATTTAATCTGGAGGACATCTCGTCTTAACGATTTTGATTTGAGATCGGCCACAAATGTCTGGAATGCGCATTAAAATCAAGTTCTGTCAAGTTCGTACATGCGAAGAGGATAAAACGAAGCTGTGTTTGCGTCCCTCAATTCAATATTCCAGCAAACAATTATTTTAACTCACAATACAATGATTTTCGGATCAAACCAATTTAATATGAATTCGAATACGTAAATCCTAATACAAAAGTTCGTGCTAGGAAGTCTGGCACAGTATTGTTCGGAATCGATTTATAATAGCAGAATGAATCCTACAGCCTAATTCTAATTTGACCGCTCCCATGGAATTCACGAATTTATTCAAAAAAATATATCGCAATACCACTGTATCTAATCTCATCGACATTAAGCTGGAACGATTACTATTCGGGAGCACAATTCAATTAACCGTCAGCGGAAAATGATACTATCTAACAAGCTGCTAAATGCCACCTGTCAGCTTTGTCTGGCTCACGCTTCTTTCGCAGCCGCCAAGGCAGCCGCGCACTGTAGCTGAAGAAACATGTTGCTCGAAACCGATACAAATAATAACTTCATCGCCGTCACAGTCATATCGCAGCGCGTAGTAAATTAGTCAAATGTTGCCCCGGAAAACGGAATCCAATTACAGAGCAGTAGATTGAACTTACGATTTTGACGATTCGTGTGATCCGATTTGATAAGTCCGCGTCGGTCTCGCGAGATCCTCACGTCAATCGCACTCAATCAACCGACCTGTTAGTCCGAAACCACCTCTTTTCGACCACCATAAAATCTCTGACCGACCGCGGTTCAGCCATCATCATCGTGGATGTCGTGGTTCGGATTTTATAGGCAAAAAACTGATCGCGATAAAAACCCCCACTTTGCTGCAGCGGTCATTACCGAAAAAAGCCACACCAATCGACCGAACCGAAAACCGCAGAAACATAGGCGCACGGGAAATGTGTGATGGCGCCATCAAGAGAACTGCCAGCGTGCGCGCACACGGCTGGTGGTGTGATGGTTGTAAGGTATTTACAGTAAAAAAAATATATAAAATATGAGAGAAAACATGACTGAATGTTTAAATATCATGAAAAGTCAATCAAAGTAAGCGCCACGGAGCAAACTGACAGAGGCAGAGTACCGGTAGGGCGGACATATGGGAACACAAACACTGACAGCATGCGGCATGGAGACGCCAATGACTACGTTGCAATTCGAGATTCACCGCCGCACCGCATCCACCCCAACCACCGCTAAGGCGATGACGATATATTAAGCACCAAGTGTGAAATTGTCGTGATGCGATCGGGTAAAATGTCGTTTCCCCTTTTCGGTTGGTAAGGGAAACATCACTTCACTATTTCCGTGCTAGTTCGCTTTGACTAGACGACACATTAATATAATCTTAAAATGTTTACCGACTGGATACTGACTCTAGAAATTTACAGTTTCTACAAATAATGGGTAATTAAATAATTTTAATATGGCTCTATTTTCGAGCTGTCGATCTAATTTCTTAGACGGAAAACGGTTCTGGCGACATTATTCTTCACAGCTCACCGGAGCCGGCGCCTGCGGGTACGGAAATAGCTGGTGATTTATGTGCATTCACCTCTTCCTTTCATTGTTTCGCAATTGAATTCGGATAAAATCTCATTAATCATTCCCCAGTTATTCTTAAGGCTGGACAGCAAATGAGATCTTAATAGGGCCATCATTAACGTTCTGTCACCACTCTCTTTCCGTGCGATTGTCTCCGCCTGCAGCAAATAATCGCGGGCCGGCGTTTGCTCCTTTTGTGGCATCGCCGAGAAATTTGCGGGTTTTTCAAAACAAGTTTTTCCGCCTCCGAATGCGGTCCGTGAACTGTCACTGGCGGCCACAGCCCTCACCGGGACACCAGCAGCTTACGCACCAGTACTCTCGGGCGGCTGGTATGAGGTAATGCTTTTTACGATTTGCCATGCGCCTCCACGTGGTCCAGATAAGGCAGTTTCGCAGACAACTTAGGCTAGGACAACTTAGGATAGTCCCGCATGGAGTGAGCTGAAAGCTTTATAGCTTGTCACTTGATGTAAGTCGCGTTACTCGAAGCTATCTTCGAGTTCCTGGCGGGCGATAATTGGAACTGTTCGAAGAAATTGTGGCTTGAAATTGCGACATGGCTATGTAATCACATTTCATAGTTTACAAAAAATGTTTGTGAAATGGAACCAGTATTTTTTATAACATTTCATTGGATCTAATTTTACTAGTGAGAAAGTTAAAGCACAGAAAACAGATATACGGGCTCACATATGAATTGTGTGAAAAATTTGCTCATCTGCATGGCGAACACTTGCAGATGTCACCACGATCGACACGAGCGGTGCCACCACGATTTGGGTGCCGCTTTTACACGAGACACAATTTTGGGTGCAACATTCACTTTACGCTAGATTTTTGTTTTTCTGTTGGTTAAAATGACAAATTTGATTTTGCTTCATTCCGATCGAATTCTCGTGTGATTTATGCGACATGGAAAAAAGATGCCTTTAACATTTAGGGAAATCGTGTGATAAGTGTTAAAATTGTTGTAGTTGAAATATTTCTATAACAGGCAGGAGGATTTTGTTATCGTTCCGGAACGTAGTGGAACGTTTTGAAAGATCGCGGCGAATAGTCGAGTAGGTTGCAGTAGAGTTTCCAACGTAGGGGAAACGCGGGTAATAGTGCGCGGCATATATTAGTGCGGATTTCATTGTGAGCTTTTGTTAATATTTATCAGTTTTTTGCGATAAACTTTGAGATTGGGTCCTATTAACCTCATTGTTTAAATTTTTACGTTTAATTTCAGATCATAACCGTAATTAGAAATCATAATTTCATATTTTCAAATAGTACGCAAGCTGAGATCGATAATAATACGCTTTGCGTGGCTATTTTGCTACACAAAGCGCTAAATTAGGCAAGTTTGAAAAAGCAAAACAATTAGTGGAACATATAAAATCGAAAAACTCATAGAAAAAAACTATCTTCTGTTACAATTCCTAAGTGACAGGCCCAAGTATAGTTATGTTTGACTTTTTTTCTCTGTGTGTACAATTGAGAGCGACGTTTATTGTTGTCATGGGCAGAGATGCCAGATTCACAGATTAGTCTGTGTTTCACAGATTTCCGACAGAATGGCAACCCAACTAACCAAAAGTTCGAATAAAAGGGACTGATTTGTCTTAAGCAACCTACGAAGCTAATGAATAGCATTCTATGCAGCCTATTTTTGAAGTAATGATACACACTTCGAAGTTCACGCGACGCAACTGAACGAACTTCTAAGTAAGATAATTCTTCAGCTTATAAGCAGCGGGAAAGTTCGCGCGGAACTTGTTCTGTACTTTCAAATTAAATGTGAATGTTTTAAGTATTTGTGGAACTTCTGGCTGCTCGAGAACAAGTCTCTAAAAGTCTTCAATTTTCTAGGGGAAACAGAATAACAATGTATTTCCGACAGGGCGCATGAAAGTGTCGATACTTTTTTTACTCACGAAAATTAACCCGTTTTGCTGTGCTATTATGGAAAGAGGACACAGATTTCGCACAGACTGATTTTTAATCAAACACAGATTTTTGAAAAAATCACTTGGCATCCTTGGTCATGAGCATTTTATTTTTTGTGAATATGGCATTGGTTAGATTGATAAATTGTTCAAAGTTTGTTCAAATTCGCGAAATTTGGTAAACTTCTCCAAAAAATATGCATATGTAACATGTTTAAGGGTTGATTCGTGACCATCCGACGATTTGGGTCGAAAAAAGTTGTTTTCCTTCTACAAAGATTCGAGATTTACAGAAAATTCATTGTGCGCACTATAATGCACGACCGCGCACTGTTACCTTACCCTTACGCACTGATAGGAACAAAACATGACTATTTTGTGGCTTTCATGCCCGTAAACGAGATAATAATTGTAATCTTTCATTTGAGGTCATTGAAAATCAAGGCTTGAAGTTTCCGTAGACGTGTTTATGGTCTTGGAAAAAGTAATATTTCATTTGTTATACTTTAAAAAGCTTAGGTGCGCACTAATCGCCACCTTTCCTCTATAGAAAATTTAAAATCTACACAGGATTTTGAAAAATTTAGTCTGCTATCTGTGGTTAAAGTGACACCATCCAGGACTAAAAAACATCAATTAATTTGTATAGCATTGTCCAGCACTATAATTTATTTCACAAATAAAACTTGAGCTCCCCAAAATTTGATTTTCAAAGGAATTCTATTTATTTATTCTCGTCAAGCAAATGTAGACTACATATTAATGATTTACAATGTTCTATACTTACATACAACGAATTATTTCGACAAAGCTGAGATTTTATTTGATTTTTTGACATAAAAAGGTCTAGATGTTCGCATAACCCAAGTAACCACAACGCATTATAATTTTACATTACTTCAGCTTTAAAAATTCGCGTAAAATTTGATCAAATGCAGCGGAATTACACATGTTTTTACAACACTATTATAAAGGGCGACTATTAGACTCTTATAGGATTATTACTCTTACAGTTATTATTACAATTACGTTGTTCCAAAATATAGCATTGAATGTCGATATATAGGACGGCGAAAGGTTGTTGTAAAACAATGCTCAGTTACGTTTTGAATGCAAATTTTATGCACATTACTTTAAAGTATAAGGATTAGTGTAATTATACATTAACCATGTACAGTCACGTACCCAGAGGGGGGGCCCAAGGGGCCCGGACCCCTCCCGAAATCAAAAACAGATATATAATTATTTAGAAGGTCTCAGACAATAATGTAATACAATAACAGTTCCAGTGGAAAAGTTTAAAGTGTCTGTTAAAAACACCCGTAAATGGCACACCGAGAATTAGCACCAAAATCAGTCTTCAGTAACATTATTTTTTCATCTTTGGGCCCCTCCCGAAACGAAATCCTGGGTACGGGCCTGACCATGTAAAAATAGAGTTGTAAATGTGCAGTGATATAATACATATGATTACTTGGGTATTGATTGTAATGTCGCATTATTCAGTGGACTGGACTGTATTATGCATAATTTGTTTGTGTGTCTCTTTCTAAAACTAATTTCCTGGTTCGTTCGAAATTTAATTGCAATAATAATGTAGCTAATTTAATGCGTTGAGAGACAATGTCGCTGATAAAAATAAAGCCAGTGTTGGTGATTGCCGAAAATTTCACAGAAGCTGCTATATTGCTATCTATATTGTATACAACATTTTCAATCCGGTAGAAGATGCTACAAGAACTCGAGTCTCTCAATGCATGAACCGCAAGAGAATTTTTCTACATTCCTTCGCTCCACTTCATACTCTGAGTATTTCTCGGCCCTTAAAAAAATTGCAGTCTGATAATGATCGCCGCTGTGTGGAATTTACCAAGAGAGAATCGCAAGTTGACAATTATCGCAGAAAATCGAATCGATGATTCGACTTGATGATTCTCATACTAGGTTGCAATATTTCAAAACCCTTGTGTGTAGTATTCACATACATTTTCATAGACACAACTTATACAAAGATTATATGCACATAGTTAGAATAAGCGGCAATAGTAAAATGATTCTATCGCAATTATCAACTACCTGTATAGAATCGGATCGCGAAACGAGAATAAGCAACCGTTTGTTGCTTCAGAGAGGATCCCCACAGCAGCGTGCTAACCTTTGATTCTCAGAAATGTCATCGAGAGAAATTCGCTCTCGCACTGGTGTCGATTCTATGTTAAATGAGCCATGCCGGGTTTTTTGTTGTTGCGATGATTTCCAACTCTCTTTGATGGCACTGATTCAATCGGTGAAGAGTTGCCAGCGAACGTTCTTTGATACGATAAAAGCCATCCTTGAATAAAGCATTACAAAGTTGCGGCGTTCTTGAGGTGTTTGTATATTGATGAGCATGCAGCGTGCTTCGTATGATGCTAGAGGAAATGCTGTCCAGTTTAATTTACGAAGCGCATATAAAAGAAATTGTTTTTGTATCGATTCAATGCGTTCTTTGTGAATCATATTATATGGATTTTATATTAGGTTGCAATATTTTAATATGGGTCTGACATATGTACTATATATCAATTTTATAGTACATATATGGGTCTTGAACGTTATGACTGAAGCGTTTGATAAGCACAGCATACTATTTGCTTTATCGATTGTAAAGATCCACAAATGTTTTTCCTATTGAAAATAATTGAGTTACATTTTTTTAACATTGAGTTGAAGTAGACTTTTTCAGCACCAAATGTGGAATAGATTGATTTCATTCTGGAATATTACAGCGTCGTTGATATTTTTAATTTCCACGAAGAGTTTCATGTCGTCTGCATATATAAGTACTTTTAGTTTTTTGAGAATGAAGAAAATGTCGATTATATATAAAATGAATACAAAAGGCCCTAGATGAGAACCCTAAGGTACGCAAGATGTTACATTAATTGGTTAAGAATTTATGTTTTGGAAGCGAACTACTTGTACACGATTCGTTAAGTATGATTTAAGCCACTCCAGAAGGCTATGTTCTATGCCATATTTTTATAGTTTGTATAGAAGAAAGCTTTACTGAAGTCGGTGTAAAGAGTTTCTTCGCGATTACCAGTGTTCTTTGCATTCAGAGGGAATGTCACAAATTCTACGAGATTTGTTGTAGTTGAGCGGCCTTTGAAGAAGCCATGATTTTTGTTAGTTATTACTTTCTTCAGTTGGTAAAAAAGTTTTTCGTATATAATTTATTTTGTCCCTATCTAGAATTATGTAATATTTGGTATATGTAAAAAAAAACATTTCAAATGGGCCTAAATGCCGATGACAGATTCTCTTTGATTACTTTCTCTTTCCTCAATAACTTAATTCGATTAACATCAATTTTCACGTTTATGTTACTTCCTAACTAATGTTTCCATTAAAAAATGAACGTTTTTCGGGTCATGATAAAAAAGTACGATTACTTTTGGTAAATTTCCTTTAGAAGGTGAATATTTAAGCTTGCTTGCAAAAAAAAATCTACGCCCTTGCGAGCGGCCTTCCGGAAGTTAAGTGTTTTCCAGTTCTTCTTTCGTTTTATATTGCAATTCCTACTTCTTACGCTTCGGATTGACCCAAAAATCCTGCAACTGGGGGATTTTGGGTCGGTTCGACGACTTGGGTGCCACATCCGGGCGAATCCGACGTCCATTAAGTGCTGCATGATTTATGTTTTCGACACGGTGTGGTGCCGTTTTTTGAACGCGCACACTTCTCAACGGAGTTGCTTCACTGTTTTTGCCATCATGGTTAGAGTTCGACTGATAGAGATGTCAAACTTTGTCTGCTGACTCATGCGTTACTATGATTGATGCTGCATGGGCAGATTTGTCAGTGCGGGTGAAGGTAAACGCATGAAAAATCGGCAATCTTTGTCCATTTTCGTCTTTCTCTATAGAGAGGTATATGAATTGCTGATAAAACCGACTTTCGAACGAAGCCTCGGAGACACATAGTGTTATATAACAATCGACTCAGCTCGATGAGATCAGAAAACTTCTGTGTGTGTGCACCTTTCAACGAATTTTTTTGCCGTTTTATTTTCTAATTTATGAGTGAACCGATTTCAAAAAGCTGAAGCTCGTTTAAATGCTACTGTTAGACCATTGATCAAGTTCGAAGATCAAATGGCTTTGACTTCTGGATCCAGAGATATGGTTGTATAGGTGACGTAACCAACAAAAAGCGTTATTTTTTACCACTCGATTTTCCCAGATATGGCTCAACCGATTTTAATAAGTTTCGGCTTGTTCGAAAGATACTACTGGGCCATTGATCAAGTTTGAATATCAAATGGCTGTCATTTTCGTTTCCGGTGGTACAATGGCCTAAGTGACATAATCGCCTAACTGCACTTTGCTCATCGATTCAAATTTCTCGTAAACAATCATTGAATTTCGATAAGCTTAGGCTTATTTATAAGCTGGAATGATGCCTCAGATCAAGTTTGGGAAATTATATCAAACAATCCCGATTCGGGAGATGTAATCTTATATATGACTTAACCGACAAAACGTAGTATTTTCCAGTGCACCAAAGTTTCTCAACGATGCCTGAATCGAGTTCGAAAGTCTTAGACGTGGAATGGCCGAATACGATTGGCTGAGGGTATTATCTCATAAATGTAATTATGAGACTATTTAAATGTCAAGAGAAAGGAATTATCACACCATTAGGTGGATGAGGTAGGGTTTTTTTTATATTGTTTATATTTATCTACAATTGTTGTTTGTATTGAGTGAGTTCTCTTTTCATGAAAGCAAAATACCGCTCGATAGGGCACAACTCTGAACAGTTAGGTGGATTCGCCTCTTTCGGTACAACATGGACTACATTCACTTTATACCATTCCAAAACGTCTTTAGCGTGGTGACAAGATTCCAAATCGGACCAGAATAGCGAGGGAGTATCATGAGTGTGTTGGAGTGATACCAATGGTTTCTTTAGACATTCTTCACAGTATATTTCCTTGTTTACCGTTCCGGTAGTGCATACTGCCTGCCAAATACTGAAAAGATCCGGGCCAGGCGATTCCCTCCCTCTCGACGGCCTCTGTGAGAGTAGTCTGACGTCTAGTAACTTGGAAATTTATTCATTCTCCTGCTGAGCGAGTTGTTTTCTACTTGTTGTATTGTATTTCATATGAATTAAGATTCATCTTGTTGATTCATTAAGGAGCAATTTACAATATTAGTAAAAATATAACACGACTGACCGTACATAGTGGGCATGTACAGAGCACTGTATCATCGAGATGTGGTTATCTCACCTCTCCAGTTAAGCTCAGGTCATATTCATCATAATAGGGAATGAAATCCACTGCGGATTTCAAGATACAACGTTTGGTTGTTCCTAAACGGAAACGGGATCATCTGGTTCAGCTTTAAGGTTCTACTTACAATCTAAAAAAACCATTGTTGCAAAACGCAAAAAGCAAAAATCTTGTTTTAATAAAGATGCGGGATAACCACATACCGATGATACAGTGCGCTGTACATGACTACTGTGTACTTCAGATCATCTTCGAAACACAAAAATCCATCTTTTCCTACAAGACCAAGGATATTCGGACAGGAGTAATGAGGAATTACTTTCAAAAGACGTCAATAACGGAAAAGTGCTTTCCGTTCATACAATCCTCTCCCTAATCTGCCCAGTAGTGTGATAATGGGTTGATGAGAAACTCACAGAAAAGATGTTTTTTTTGGAAAAAGATACGGTCATAGGCAGGACTCGAACCTGTGTTCTTATGCATTCCGTGCATACGCACTACCATTTCGCCACCCTAAGCTTGTGGTAGACACAGCTCTAAGACACGATTAGGCATGATATTTCCGATTATATTCAATTCATTAGTCGTTTGCCTATCTGCGCATACAGTAAACAATGTTGCAAATTCTTCTAGACCCGAACTTAGCGGGTAAGGCATCCTAAAGACAAAATACAAAATGGCTAATGAATGAATCCTGAATCTTTTCAAAGCGAGAGAAAACATCCTGCCACTTGAACTGCCCGGAGTGTGGCTAGACTCAGAAAGAAACCGGGTTGAAAAGAGCCTCCGCACAATCTCAGACTTTGTGTGGACGATGTAATCCTATTACCTTTGGAGATATTTTTATTTTTTGATTTGACATCGCTTGTTAGGTATTTACTTGCAGTTAAAGATCATAGAGACTAGTTTTAGATTATGTTGAGTTGCTTCCAGAAATAATACTTAGCAGAGGTTTAAAATTTTTGAAACAAAAGTATCCAATAGACAACAGAAAATTCACTAATAGTACTGTTGTTGTACCGTTGAATTCCACTATGTTATATCACGTCATTACACTCTCACAAAGTCACTATTTTCACAGTCACTATTTTTCCGAAAGTGTTTCAAACGTTATAATACAGATACGTATTTCGGAATGCTATTTGCATCCTTCTTCAGTGTATCGGTTTTATAAGTTTATTATACAGAAAATTACTAACATACCCTTCATACTCATTGTAACGGTATAGGCGGTAATATTGATGATTCGGAACCATGCAAAAGTGATCAAACCGTTAACACCTTCAACCATCTGGGACACAATTACACAAGCTGCGCCGAATAGATTTGCCGAAGCAAATCGAATGAACTCACAACCACTCGAACTTTCAGCTGGAAACAACCACGAAAGCTTCCAATCCCCGTACAATTTAGCGTGTCAATAAACCGAATCTGTTGGGGCGAATCGTAGCCGTCGTGTGCCCCCTCATTTATTTCTTTTTTTTTCATTCATTTGAATTCGTAAGCCAGTGCCTCTTTCTGTGTATATAAACGCCTAGTCGAAAACTGACAGCGGTGGTGACAAGAAAAAGGTAGAAAAAGCGTTTGGGAGGAAGGAACCGGTAGTGTATATTGCACCGGATCGCGCGGGGTGGCAAAAAGAGTGGGAGACCGTTAAGTGCACCACACATAAACCATTTGTCTCGTGATCACTTTTATGAATGAACCACGAGCGCTGTTTACAATTTTCCGTTGCCCACCGGGGGCAGCAAGTCACAGTGAAACTGTGGTCTCCATTTTATTGCCCTGCAGGAACGCTTGCCATCGCAATTACCTTCAATTTTTTTTATCGTGTCACCGATCAATCAGCTTGGTGCGATCTCCGCAGTGCATGAACGTGTGAATGGGAGAATGTTCGTTGTAATATTGCTAGTTAATCCCAATTAGAGTATACAAAGGTACCCTACTCGAAATGCTTTTACTTTTCGGTATTGCATCCAAAACTTTACCGTACCGATGTTAACAACAACCTAAATAAGCATTGATAAATTATAGCCAAAAACGTTTCGATCCTTTGCACTTTTGATATACTTCTGACACGTGTTCGTCAATTTGCATCACGACAAGGCTTGATCAAAATATTGTTACCCTGATCAAAACACCGTCTGACTACCACTTGTATCGATCGAATCACACCACTTTTAAAGCAATACGTTTCACCCCAGTCGAAGTAATAAGTAATAATTTACTCCTCACGTTCTTAAGCTAACAAGACAAGACATCTTTTGGTCCAGAATTTAGACGTGTACTGGACGTGGACACTATTTTTAACAAATGTTGGGGCATGAACGTTAGAACTTCTAACTTTTTTCTGTATTTGAAATCAATTTCAATTATGGCGGGCGACAAAAGGGTGCCTTAATTACACCAAAATTGGAGCCAGTATAATCGGTGCAGAACGGTGCAGCACTAAACACAAAAATGGCATCAATGAGAATACAATTACAGTTTTTATATTATTTTGAATCATATTATTTCAGCCATTATATATTCGTTGAACGAAATCTATAACGATATTTTTATATGATTGTAAGTAGATTAAATGAAATGTTCATAGCAACTTGATATGGGTATTTCATAGCCTGCAATGCGGTTTGACAAAGTTTCTCGTTTGCATGTGTCTGGCAGAAGGTTTTGCCGGAATTCCGGCAAGACTCTAGCAACAATGCAACAACCGTTTCCGGCAGAGAATTTCGCCTATCGGTTATTAACGGTTATATTTCTGCCACACAAGACCTCGCGAGACCGTTTTGAATCGGTTGTTCATTTTTAGCACCGTTGGTTTTACTTTTTTCATTAGAAGTTTAAATGAAGTGCAATAACATAACTTTTGCACTACCAAACATGATTTGCAATGCTTCTTTTCTCAATATACCAGTATTTTCATTTCATTTACCTGGTCTCAAGACTCGTTTTCATTTTTGTATGTAAATGCAGGATTGACGAATATCAGATGAAGTCGAACAGAAAAAAACCAGCAAGAGTGATCTTGCAAGACGTGACGAGGCAAGAGAATGAGACAATTTCGCCTGTAAATTTTTGACAGCTGCCGGAATTTTGCCAGGCTTCTACCGGTTGCCAGAATTTTTCACACGCGGGTAAATGATCGATCAAATGAAGCACTCGTAAAATTGCACATTATTAAGGAGCAAGACTCTTTGCAAGCGTATGAGTAATGTCAACAATGTGTGCGTAAAAACAAATTCTGGCGCTTCTTTTTCTGATTTTAATCAACAAATCTTCCATATGGTTGAAAAATAAACCAATCGGATCATTCTGCTTAAAATTGCAATTCAAGAAAAGCGAAAATCTTAGTCTAAAACTCTTCCGATTTTCTTAAAACTGCTCGAGAAAAAATATTTCGGTTTCAGCTTACATCCACTAACACATTTGATTAGCGACAAACACATTCCTATATGGATTTCCTCTTGCCAAAATTATTGCGATATACTTTATGATCAAAAAAGAACCGGAATTTTCATTTTAAAATTCCTGCGCTTGTCCAATCGGTAAACTTTTATTCTCTCAACGTTGGCAACACTTTTATACACATTCTGTCAAATTTTGACGCATATTGTACGATTAGTTTTTGTTTGGCGTCTATACAAAGAAGTTGAAAAATTTTCGTGTGGGGATTTAGAACAACGTGCGTGCATCAAATTTTGTGTTGCAAATGGATTTAAGTGTTCCGAAACGATGAAAATGTTAGAAAAGGCCTTTGGTGAATCGTGTCTAGGAAAAACACAGGCATACGAGTGATATAAACGCTTCAAAGGTGATCGTACAAGCTTGGATCATAATGAGATCCCTGGCCGCCCAACAACATCTGTAACTGGAGAAAACATTGAATCGGCGAAGCAAATCGTGTTGCAAAATCGTTCTGTACCGATTAGAGATATTGTTGTGTTATTGGGCATCTCTTATGGATCAGCCGAACATATTTTAACTGATGTTTTGGGTTTGAAACGCGTCGCTTCTCGGCTGGTGCCAAAAAAGCTGAATTTCAGTGTTGGTTGTGTCGCAGTTTTTGACCAAAAACTCGACCAATATCATCAACCAAGCACCGTACTCTCCAGATATGGCCCCGTGTGACTTTTTCCTTTTTCCCAGACTCAAATTGCCAATGCGGGGAACGCGTTTTGAGACCATAGAGACCATAAAAGAGAATTCGCTACGTGAACTAAAGGCTATACCTTCGGCGGCCTATAAAACTTGTATGGATAATTGGATCAAGCGTTGGGATATGCATGTATTGCCGCAGAAGGAAAGTACTTTGAAGGCGATAATAAAGAAATTTATTAAAAATTGAAATTTTGCGTTTTTCAATAAAATTCCGGTTCTTTTTTTATCATAAGGTAAAGATTTACGTACCTTCTATAAGTAAACCCGCAAAATATAAACCTTTAATTTGACACGCAAAAGACAATGGATATGGAATGTTGTCTTAAACCTTTTATTTTTCCGGAAAACTGCTTTTGTAACAGAAAATACTTAGTTTTGTTTATTTTGTGTAGCGCAATCTAATACAAATCCATTGAAGCAGTGTTGCTAACTTCTTATTAGGGAATTGAAATCTACAGTCATAAAATGTAAGCAGTTTTCATCAAACGTTGGTGAAAAATTGATCAAAACTGATATTTCATCCAAAAAGTCTGGTTTAACGTTCGTTTGAGAATAAATTATTGCTGAAAAAGATTGTTTGAAACTCAATCGTGCAAGCCACTTTGATAAACTGGTTGCACTGCATATATGAATACAAAGATCTATGACATACGTACCAAATAAAATGTACGAAATACACAAATTACCAACACAAGTTAACTTGGTTTACTCTTGATCCTTAATGAAGTATTATGACAACTGATTGAACTATTCAATAGAAATATCGATCAAATTATATTTTGATCACCTTGTTCCACAGTAATAGCTCAAACAACCACATAAGGCTGATTCGAGAGAACTTAAAAGCGTGAACCTTCTCGCTTCTTAAGAAAACATGTCAAGGGAAGTACATAATGGTCCAATCCACCTGTGAATGTGTTGGTGTGACTATTTTCAGCCGTTGTGTGGCGAATGCTAGTGTGAGTATCTCGAAATAACCCAGTGAATTTTGTCGAGCCGCATCGTGCCAACTATTGAAGACATATCTCGGTTAGTTTTTCAAAAGGGCGTATAAGCAAGTGGCTTTTCTCGCTGCTTAAGAAAACTCGTGGTTAATTTTGACAGCTGGGAAGTACTGAACCTAGGACAGGACCTGACAATTGTTAATCCACTTTTAGGACCAATTTCGGACCAGCTCGTGATTGGTTGAAATTGACATAAGCAAGTACAAGTTGTTGAAATCAATATTACTGCCGGGTGGTAGAAAAAGTGTTGTCAGTATCGTCGGTAACAATGTAGCTTGATATTGGACATTTTATTTTTCTGATCATCTTTTCAAAATTATTAATTTCAATAGGATTTAAGTTCAATTGGTTGTTAAGTCCTGTCAACGTGGAAAGCATACGATTACATTTAACAATCACTGGATGATACAAAGAGAAAGCCTGAAATCACGAAGTGTGATATGGACGAGAATATTGATTATGTTGGTTGAAAATAGCACCGAATCTTTGGATACTTCTTTATGTTATTATTTTTCTCAAATAGAATATGTTGAATACTTTATTTAATAAGGCTGCAAAAATTAATTACCCAAAATTGAGTGTATTAGAAAAATTTTATTAAGCTGTTTCAATTAAACGTTTTCTTCAAAACAAACATCTGATCAAAATGAATCCAGAGCTATATTTTTGACCGATATAACATTTGTCTAAGTGTTTTCAAATGATAAACAATCGCATGTTATAAGGGAAGAAAGTTTTCAGAATGAATAATTATCTCTACTGGCAACAGTGATCGCGAGGCATTTATTATTCACAGCAGGGAGCAACCGGAATAAGAAGAGAAATATTTTTCTAGAAAAAGAAACCAGTTGTCTGGTCCTGTCCTAGGTCGGAATCAGGAATCAGAGCTAGCAGAGATGCCAGATTTTTATATAGGAAATCTGTATTACTTTGTATAAAAAAATCTGTATTTATCTGTATTCACTATTAAAATAAAATTTCAACATTAAAATGATGTTATTCAAACACCTTATGGATGTAGAATGGTAGATTCAATGAGCAATAATTTTTTCCATCTGTCTGTTGGAACAGGAAGGTTAAATTCCACAAAAGGAATGTAATGCCAAGACTTTGCTTCTCGTCACTGTATTAAAACACTAATAGATTGCTCATACGAAAAAGCTTTTTTTTGCTTCTTGGGAAATCCGTATTAAATTTAGAAAATCTGTATCAAATCTATATTCTGTATGCGTATGTAAAAATCTGTATAATACAGATAAATCTGTTTAAATGGCATCTCTGAGAGCTAGGGCAAGGCATACTTGCTGACTACCAGCAAGGCATACTTGCTGACTGCCGAATTTTTTTTTCACATTTACAGACTTTTGAAACCCTGTCTGCAGATATTTGAAATTTTTACCTGGCATCTCTAGGCTCAAGTGGCATTCCAACTGTTTTTCAAAGAAGGGCGGATCATACAAAAGTGAACCAATCGAGTCTCTCTCTCCTACAAATAAATACTTCAAAATCCTACAATTTTGTTCATTTGTGTATGTAAGTTTCGTCCTCCGTGTTCCATGACAACAAACAGGGCAATACTTCAGTTGCTAGAACTATTTATTTTGGTTATTTTAGATGGGTTTTGAACTTTTAACTACTGAAAATAGTAGATGAAACGATAAAGTTACCAGCAGATTTATCTTATTAGCGGAAATCAGCCAATTTCACGAAAAATGCGCGAGGGTTTCATAATTCACGCAGGAAGCATAGAAGTAAACAAATCCAAAAAGGGCGATTCTCTTTTCATGTTGATTAATACAGGGGATATAGAGAAGAAGTGGCAAAATGCTTGCTTTTTAAAGATAAACCAACAGTTCATCGATTTTTAAAAAATTGATCATAGAATATACGATAATTTCTAAATAGAAATTGATACCAAAGTCGAAACCATCATCGATAGTTGCTCCATTTGCTGTCAATGTCCGTCCTTCTTCGAAAAACAGCTGATTCGGCAGTTCAATAGTTATTTTGCTACACTGAAAGAAAAATCTTGTAAAAAACATTAGTTTCAGATCTTTAGTAAAAATTACTGTTGCAAATTCTTCTTATACTTTCAGTAAAATCAAAGACTCCAATAAAAAGTTCCAGTTTCTCGAGCTTCTTCATCTGTTCTCTGTTTTTTTTAATTTTACCACTTGTTATGAATTTGCTTTCAGAGCAAAATAAAGCCAAATAACTTTCCATCCTTCAAACTTTGAATTGGGTCGTAGTTTCCATTAAATTTAACTACTCGATAAAGAAATAACAATCGAAATGTTAAATTTCAACTGAAAGTAAAAAACAATTGGTGAAATATTTCACAGCCTATACAAGCATTTTACATGTAAATGATTTCCATATTGTCCAAAACCGTCAAAAACTAGATCATCGGGATTATAAAGAGTGTATTGAAAATAAGCTATCCACATACATTTGTGTTGTACGCATGTATTTGTGATTGTTTTTTTATGCTCAGATCACAGCATGCTGTGCGTTTGGTTGTCAGCTTTCGTTTGTTTACTTGTTTGTGCGGTTGAAATTCTGCGTTTCCAAAATGTCACTTATTGAAAAGGAAGTGAAAATTAAGGTTCTGGACACATGGCTAAGTGAGAAGGGTATTACTATGCGAAGCGGTTCGGAAGTCATCATACCAGTGTTAAAACTATCATTAATAAGTTTGGGGAACACTATTCTTTGGATGAGCTACCAGGAAGAGGCAGAAAACCCGGTTTTTTTATCAACCCAAAACTGGACCAAGTAATATCTCATGAAGAACGTATTGAACGTGATTTGGCCAAAAATGCAGGAACGAGTGTCGGAATGATCCAGCGACCTACAAGATGCATGCGTTTTAATAGACGATGAGACTTATGTAAAGGAGGACTCAAAAACCCTTCCAGGTCCATAATACTTTACTGTCGTCGTTGGGGAGGATGTGAGCGATGCGGACAGGTCAATTCAAGTGGAGAAATTCGGTCGAAAGGTACTGGTATGGCAAGTAATATGTTCCTGTGGTTTGAAGTCAATCATTTTTTATACTACCGGAACTATAAATGCAGAAATCTATCGATCTGAGTGTCTCCAGAAGAGATTGCTGCCTTTATATAAGAAGCATAGGACACCTTCACTGTTTTGGCCGGATTTAGCGTCGGCTCACTATGCTAAAACTACTCTCAGTTGGCTTGCAGAAAAGGATATAAATTTCGTTGAGAAAAATATCAATCCACCAAATTGCCTCAGATTCGACCCATCGAACGTTACTGGGCAATCGTGGAGAGGGTCTTCAAGAAGACTGGTAAGGCAGCTGGGAACATGCAGAAGTTCAAACAAATTTGGGCTCAAGCGTCCAAAAAGTGCGAGGCAACACTTGTCCGGAACTTGATGAAAAGCGTTCGATCAAAAGTTCGAAAATTCGTGAAGGAATAACATAAATTTCATCCGGTTTTCATTATGCTCAAGTTTAACCTCGTACAATAAAGGATCAATTTTTAGTTTGAATAAAATATCGTTTTTTATCATAATTTGAAAGAAAAATTTGTGGATAACTTTTTTTCGATACACTTCTTAAGAATGTATCCAAAATTTTGGATTCGATTAAATTTTCCTGGACTGTCTAAGAATTTTAGCAAGGTTGCAAGAATCGGAAAGAACGGAAAATAATTTGGGAGTATAAGAAAATGTCAACCAGATTAGTTGCAAAGGCGAAAAAACGTGAAAAAATCGAAACGAAATATATACTGATTGTGCGGACCAAAACACCTCTAAATGGAAAAGTCGCTGAATTTCGAAGGAGTTATCTCTGTTGCGAAATTCACAGTATTTAGTGCAAAAAGTAAGCGAATAACTAGTTATTTTTGACTTTTCTAATCGTCATTTGTTTGTGTTGAAACGTCACCTTACAATAAACTCTGTCGTATTCATTCTTTAATTTCTTCAAACGATATATTTTCACATTTAATTGTTTGGTATTTATCCTGAGAAAGAATTTTAGCGACTAAAACAAAGCATTTTTCGGCAACTAAATGTCGTTTCAGACGTTGCGATTAGGAACAAATTAAAAAAAAAACTTAGTTATATTGAACTTTACGTCTGCTTAGTGGCTTATGTTTAGCTGAAAAGTTGCATGAGCAGAGCATCATGAACTGTATATGCACTGATACGTCGAATATGAGATGTAAATAAGAGTGGAATACCAGACATTTCTCGAATTGTTCGTAATTATCGCGCACGTAGTTGTGCAAATATATACAATTATTGAAAAATTTGTAGTGTTTATGCCGTGAAAATCGAAACTTTTTTATCAGTTTTCAAAAGATTATGACGTTTTATCGGCAGTTCCCCAACACGTCACACATTAAATTGATAAATGAAGGCTTTTTTATATAAATACGTTTCATGAAAAATAAGATAAAAGCACACTAAAATATATACTTTTTGTAGGTAAAATATTCACTTTCCTATCATTTTACAGAGCTTTCAGTCTTATAGTCATTCGTCTCTCGGATCAGGACAACCTTCT